>NW_026000111.1:713757-728909 GCF_001458135.2 Marmota marmota marmota | reverse complement strand
AAATCCAAAGTCCAAATGTTCCCTCTGACAAGTGCATGCTGATCCAAAACAGGGGGGAGGAGGGAAGCAGTGGAAAAAAAAGAGAAATTTTGATTGGGCAAAGGGGAAGGAGGGGAGGAAGGGTGCACGGGGGCAGGAAAGATGGTGGAATGGGATGGACACCATTACCCTAGGTACATATAAGACTGCACTTATGGTATGACTCTACATTGTGTACAACCAGAGAAAAAAAAGTTGTGCTGCAATTCTGTACAATGAATCAAGATGCATTTTGCTGTCATATATACCTAGTTAAAACAAACAAACAAACAAAAACCCAAAAAGGTTCAGACCGTGAATACCATGGCACCAGCAGATAAGAAGGCACCTAGTGCAGGAGGAATGACCCAGTGCAGGTGGCACAGAGAGCCCTCTGGACACGTTGCTGTGTGACCTAGAGAATGCTACTTTATTTCTGTGCTTGACTTATTTGTCCATAAAATAAAATGAAAATATCCACCCAGCAGATGAGCTTATATAAGTAAAGTATTTCAAACATTTCCAGGTAAGTTGCAAGTGTCAAATGAGCTCTTTCCATCCAATAAGATTGCGAGAAGCTTACTCTGTCTTCATGGTTCTCTGGACATTTTTATTTTGACAATATATGGTCAAGTCATAGCATTTCAAACATGGAGCAAATGTGAACTGCCACTCATGGGACCCAGTCCTCTCCCAGGGTTGCCAGTAACCCAATAGACGGCTGCCCCTCCTTCTTGCTTGTTCTGAAACAGGAACAGGAGGTCAGTAACTTCAGCCTTTATTGTGCATCTTTAATGATTTGACTCAGGAAAATATCCAGGAAGGAAATGATTGAGTCAGGCATAAACTCACCCACAAGCATTAACTTCTGATAGTCAAAGGGTCATGCAGAAAGGTCACTAAATGTGCAGCATCACTACTAACATCCAAATGTGCCCATTCCAACCCAGTCCACAGCAAGGCCAGTTGTATTACAAGTCACATGTCACTTATGCCAGCAGAAAAACCACTTCAACCTTATTTTGTATTCCTTTTATGACTAAGGAAGCTGCACAATATTTTTTCTCAAATGCTTGTTGACTTTTTCCACTCGACTTGCCTATTAATGCCCTTTATCCTTTTAGTTTTATCTTGATAAATTTCCAAACTTTCTGTCCTGAGAATCTTCATGATCTCTCACTAGTTTTGCAAATATTTTCCCTCACATATCGGTTGCCTTTTAGTTTTGTTTTGGCATCATGCAATGAAGAGGGATTCCAAAATGTTGTCTAGTTTAAGTGGTTTGGTGTGGTCGATTCCTTAGTTTTTATGATCCGAAGGCCTTTCTTGCCTATATATCACATCAGGATCCACATCTCTGTTTCTCTGTGCTTTTGATAGGTGGTTTCATGGCAACGTGGAAACTGTTGTGTTTTGTAGCTCCTTTCTTTAGCCCATTGTTCTGTCATTCTGGTGAGAACATCAGGCACCCAGTGACCCACAAAGGGAGGGCAGCAGGGGGAAATGAGAAACGCAGGTGATGCTGTGCTTCCTGAGAAGGGTCCTGTTCACCCCTCTTCAGCCCCCAGCCATCCTCACCCTTTGCCTGAGTGTTCAGGGGCAGGGACAGAGCCACACTCTTTCTCAGCTAATGTCCACAGAGAGCTGCCAAAGCTTCTGCAATTGGTTGTTCCAAAAGTGGCCCAGAAGGAAGACGTCATGACAAGCCTGCAGCTAATTGCCCCGGAGAGAGCTGCAGAGTTTAATCCCTTGGAGTGCAGTGGATGCTCCTGCCAAATGCTTTCTTATGTCCAAATTGGTCACGAGAGCCTGCAAGAAAGCCTGGGAGGCAGCCAATTTCCCAGGCAAGGAGCACATCAGTAGCCTCCTTGACTCTCCCTGAGCTCCACACAGTATGGACGGAATCCCTGCGTCATTATTGGAGAGCAATGCTGAGGTGACTGAAAACTCCAAATTAGGGTTTAAAAAGCCCCCGTCACACAGATACTGGCTTGAAAGATGTGCAGCAGAGAAGTCAGTCATCTTGCTGCATTTCTGACCCAGAGAACCAGGAACTGTGAGCTCCTAAATATACAGGGGTTATTTGAAAGTGACTTGGGGAAATGAGAGAGCATGAAATAATGGGCATCTACTTGTGCTAATATGGTGGAATACTGTAGAGAATCCTGTGGTCCCCCAGCCCTTTCTTTCAATAAAGGGAACCCAGGATCCCTGAAGAAATGGCTGTTTCTAGGACTGAGACAGGGAAGACAGAAGCTGGGCCTGGAGCACCTTCCTGGTGAGAAGGTAAGAAATGGCTGGACAAAAGCCACTGTTGAGGGGCAGTTGAAGAAAAGGTCAAGAGAACTCTTGGCCAGAACTGAAAATGTTTGGGTAACAAGCCCAAAGGACAATGGCCCCAAGTAGAATAGCCTGGAGTATAAGAGAGCTATCTGTGAATTCATGATTAAATAAACGAATATATCAATGAGAAGAAATAAGACTCACAGGAAGAATGATTCCAGATCATACATAGACTCTTGTTGTTGTTACTACTGAGGCAATCTCACATTTAAAAAATTTATCTTGTTTTGATGCATTACAATTCTATAGAATAGTGGGATTCCTTATGCCACATTCACACGTGATGCACAGAAAATAATTCACTCAGTTTCTTTCCCCAGTAATTACAAGTACATATTCTTCCCTCAAGGGGCTGGAGCATGCTCCCTGCTCCTGCAGTGTGGGCTGCACCCAAAGACCAAGGCCAGGCAGGGATGAGAAGTTCCTCATCAACCCCACTGGTAGGAGCCTGGCTGGTTCTCATGTCTCAGAATCAAATCTGAAATGCAAGTCTCACCTCCACGATTGTCAGTAGCATCTCTCATATACACCATTAGTCAGTGCCTCCAGGAATAAGCACCTTCCCCAGGAGCTTGTGGCGTGGGAAACTTGATTATCTCTATTTTACAGTTCAGCAAAGCAAGGGTTAGTTTGCTAAAGGGCCTTGTCACAAGGTCACTCAGAGACTTATCAATTATTCTGTAGTTTTCTTCATCACTTAGGATGCTAAGACAAATGGAACGACTCTTGATCTAAACTGCATCAAAAACATCTGAAATGGTTTATTGTTTACAACATGGGGCTTTCCGGGTGCAAGGGGAAGCCAGTCCCCTGATTGGAACAGAGGTGGCAATGGAGAAATTGGTGCCTTTGCTTTTTGCTGTTGGCAGGAGGTGGGGCTGGGGTGAGGCTTCCCTTGCTCAGGCCAGGGTTTCTGTGACATGAACCTGCAAGTGCTCAGAAAATCAGGTGCCAGATTGTCATCCAGGTTTGCTCAGATATGGTCAAGAGAGGAGCAGATGAGGGGTCATGTCAGTCATCACAGTGGGCAGAGGAGTCTCAGGACTGCAGAACCACTAGGGGACTTCCACCACACAGTCCCCACCTGGCACAGGCACCAGCACAGGTGCACATGGTCACACAGCGGGTGGGACATGCTCTCCAGCCCAGGCCCTGACTGCTCCCTCCAACCTGTGGACCTCAGTGTCTCCCAGGCACATTGGATATAACCCGAGTGCCGATGTTACAGGACTGCCATGGGAACTGAGTGAGAGAGCCATAGAGAGGTGTGTGACCTGAAGCCTCGTGTGTAAGTGGTATCAACTCTTACTCTAGATGACCTGAGGAAATAAGACCCAAGGCAGCATGATGAAAGAAATGCATCCAGGATGCAACATATATCCACAACACAATGTGTCAACACGATAGAACTTGAAGGAAAGTCTAGCTACACAATTACATGCTAGAACCTGGGTGTAGCTTAATGTCAGAGCACTTGCCTAGCACGCAAGGCCCTGACATCCATCCCAGCACACACCACACACACACACACACACACACACACACACACACACATAAAACAGTGAAAAAAATGCTAGTCTTCCTAATTGTCACACGAGAGAAAATATTCAAAAGTTTGAGGTGAGGTGTCCTGCTTCAGCAATAAAAGTCTCACTAATCAGCCAGAATGTGAGATGTACAGGAGCTATTTCCCAGCACTGCCTAGGGAGCAAAGGAGAACTGAGTCTCCTTGGGCATCATGAAACAAGACCTCCCCAGTCTACAGGCGCCCACTAGAGGAGCTTGGTAGATGTTTACTCCCTCTAGGAGGCCAGGCAGCACTATGGCTCCATCCCTGGGGAAAGAGCAGCCCTCAGAGCTAAGACCAGCTTCTCCTCCACGGCTTTCTGGGTAAGCCCTCTGTGCACCCAGGACACAGAAGGCTCGCAGTGGGGCTAAAGTGAAAACTCACTTACAAAGATGGGCATTATTCTTCAAATGCCTGCTGATGCACACACCAACACAGGCTTGTTTTTAGGAAGACAGAATTAGCCCAAGACCCAGCAGCTGGACCCTCCTAACAGAGCTATCGAGGGAGGGCATTCTGCTTCATGCAAAGCAAGGGGAAAGGGCTTCCTGGAGTAATGAATTAGCCACCAGGTGTTCACCAGGAGACCCAGACCTCAAAGGGCCATTTACTACTGGCCTAAGACTTTTCAGGATCTATATTTCTCATTAAAATAAATCTATCTTTAAGATTTTTAACATAGCAACAGAATAATAGGAAAAATAAGTTGTTTCCCCATATAACAATAATTTTATTATTTATTTTAAACTTTTTTTTGTTCTTAAGTGCAACAGCATGATCTCAGTTGTTTAATTGGAAACAGAGATTAAAACTGGCTTCCCTTTCCAACCCAGAAGGATCAGAGTATAGAAGCAGACAAAATATGAAAGAGAAAAAGCCAATACTTCTTATTTTCTTCTGGGAGAAAAGCCAATTTGTAGGTCTATGCAGTAGGTGTTTGCAGAGCTGACCTGGAGGGTCAGTCTCTGGTGTGTGCATAACCAGAAGGGACAATTGGGCTGCCGGAATGCAAGCCAGCTGCAGTACCAACCTGCAGGAGGATGGAGCTATGGGCAGGTAGCAGGTCTATACACTGCTTTTGACAAGCCCAGTGAGTGTCCTTGAACTTTAATCACTCAGCTTTTTATGATAGAGAAAATAGTCGGACTGTTTTTTCAGTAAGAATTTGTTCGTATTTCATTAGCTTTGGTCTCTGTTGAATGCAGGGGAGAAACCCCCAATAGTTCATGCCATGGATTCACTTTATCCCCAGCACTCTGTACTGTGCATCTATTACTAGAGTCTCAATGGTAGTCACATGACCCTTTTGTGCAGAGGAAGGGTGATTGAAGAATACTGTCCTCAAAGATAGCAGTGACATTTCACAAGAAGTCATTGGAGGTAGAACTTACAGTGGCTGATTAAACGTTCATTGCTTGTGGATCTTAGGTCATCCCCACGTTTGCACTATTATAAACAACATGGATGTGAACATATTTGATTCCAAATCCTTGAAAGCAGTGTGTGATTAATTCCTTGGGGTGGATGTCAATGACGGAGACTTCTAGAGGTTAGGTTTTCTAAAGTTTTTAATGTGTATTGCAAAAGCACCCTCAATAACTGTTGAGGGCCACAGCCGAGTAGGGATGACGCATGGCATTTTTGCCAGAAGTAGTGGTTAACAGGTGGCGCTAGCGAGCCATTAAGATGATGACTTTTGAATTCTGGCGGAGTTCCCGTTGAGTTCTGCTTGAGCTCTTGCGGGGATTCCCGGAGAGTTCCCATTGGTTGGGGAAGTGCCGGAGGTGGGATATTTCTGGTTGCTGGTTCCTGGAGGAGCCGCGTGATATTTGGGGGAGTTCCTGAGAGCGTGTGTGGAGTGTGCTGGTGGAGTTCAGAAATAAAGTTTGTTCCTGCTTCAGTGGCTCGTGTTTTGTGCCCAGACAGACTGCTGCAAATAACATCTCTAATAACAGAAACTACCAGTGGCCCATGTGAGTACCAATTAGTTTATATCTTCCAACTCTGGGTATGGTAGTACTTTTATACATGCTAATTGCATATTACCATCATGTTAATTTTGGTGTTAAAGTTACAGCTATTTGATTCTTGGGACATCTGAGCATCTCTTGTTTCTATAGTGCTCACTGGTGCTCCTTCTTTGGCTGATGCCTATTCATGAATGTTGTTCATTTTTCTCTTTCATTTCTGTTTGAATTATTTATGTATCAGGGATATTGACAGAGGTTCCAATTTTGCCTCCCTATTTGAGAAACATTTTTAAAAATAATTTAAAACAGATTTAACATTTGACCAAATAGATCACAATACTTCTTAAGATTTGAGCTGCAGGTCATCCTGTTCCAAAATTTGTGTTCACTGTTTGACAGGAAGAGCAGCATCAAAATCACCTTATACTGAGTCTCACTTCAATGGTAGCTCATTCTCAATATGCAAAGCCACAGGACTGCGCTCTTGAAAGTCCTTTAACCGAAGACACAGGTTTGTTTAAGACGCACCCTAGAATATTTCCTTTCATCAGTTTCTTACCTTCTAATCCATATCACTTCACTTTGTTTAATATGGATGCTACTTGCACTATTTATAGACTACTGATACCAAACAAGGTGCAATTAAATAATAACATACAGAAAAAAGGTTAAATCCTCATGACACACGCAAAGACTGATGTAAATGATAATCACGTCCATACTACATTTTTCCAGTTCCCATTCTTGCTCACTACCTCCTGCAGCCTACAATTCCTTCCTCCTCTGCCAAATTAATGGTGTCATTAGCTCCTTCTGGAAGCTTCTGCTGCAGCCCAGTGCTGTGCTAAGTCCCACCACCTGTGCTCCTCTAGTGCGCCAAGCAGGCCCCTGCTGCTGCACTAATCATAGGGCTCTAAAGCAGCCAGCCGTGTGCTGCTCAGTCCCGTAAAACCCACACCCCTGGAGGAGAAGGGCTGTGTTTTGTTTATACCTGAAATTTCAGGGTTTTGCACAGTGTTTTGCATGGTAGTGGGTAAATATACTCCTTGAATGAGAGAATTAGAAAATAACAGTTCTAAAATCCATGATATTTTACTGTACTTATTGGCAAAAGGCCAAAAAAGGAGCCATTATTTTTAATTTAAGAGGTGTGAAATGTCAGGCTCTGGTTCCAGCTGTATTTACAGTTCAGTAAAGGTTTATAATGATTTATTAAATCTGCATTTCCCACGTGGTCATACTTCATCACTCATCACCCTGGGAGCTCTGGGCCTGCTTGGAGCTGGGAGTAATGCCAGGCTGAAAATATGCAAGCAGTTAGAGCCTGAGCCCTCTATTTCTCTCACCTGGGTCTTAGGATCTGGCCTAGAAACCCTGGTTTTGGCATCTGTGCCTTACATATTTTTCACACCTGTATGCGTTGGCTAGGACAGGCTGGGGGAAAGTCATTGGTGGGAGATTCCTTCATTAGAGGAGCTAATTCCAGTTGCTATGATGGAGAAATCTTGGGATTTTATTGGCTTAAGGCAGCAAAATTTTATTTCTCCTCTAAGTCCAAAGTTGTCAGGAAGCTCTCTTCCATATTGCAGAAATGAGGAAGGAGATTTGATAGGTTGCCCCGGCCCTTACCTGTGTCTGTCAGAATTGAGAACAAATACTAGCACCTGGAGTCCACAGGTGCCGAAGAGCCTAATATCAGGGGACCCTGGGAAAGTAGGGGACACATGATGTAGGACACTACCTGTCTTTGTTGCATATTAACAAGTATTTTCTTTATCATTACAATTCATCCTAATAGCTGTACAGGAGTAAAATCCTGTCTCAAAAGATTTTTCCTTTCCTAAAATACAATATTTTATAATTTCTTGATCATGTAGCAGTTTCTGGCTGAAGCTTAAAAATGTTTGACCTTCAAGTTATACTATGATAATTAAGTCAAACATGTTAAGAAAATTCAAAAAAGTTATTTTAAAAGAATGATTTGGAGTAGAGAGTTAGTTGTCCAGTCTGTTTTCTAAACCTATTTATCCAATGTGCTTATTTTCCTTCCCTTCCCTTCCCTTCCCTTCCCTTCCCTTCCCTTTCCTTNCTTTCTTTCTTTCTTTCTTTCTTTCTTTCTTTCTTTCTTTCTTTCTTTCTTTCTTTCTTTCTTTCTTTCTTTCTTTCTTTCTCCTTCCTTCTCCCCCCTCCTCTTTTTGACAAATAGAAGTTCAGTTTCTTTTTTTTAATATAACTTTTATTTTGTTTTTAGATTCAGATAAAATGGCAAGATGGTACAGTTTTACATATACTCCCAGTTGACTAACTGCATCTTTGATTAGTGACTTTTGTCACAATTTCTGAAAAAAATTAGATACATTAACCAAACTTCTTATTTTATTCAGAATCCTTCAGCTTTACTTAATATCACTTTAGTTTCCCTATTCCATTTGGAAAACCACATTATATTTAGTTATTACATACCCTTAGGCTCCTCCCAGTTGGGATAATTTTTGTTTTTGATGACCTTGATGCTTTTAAGGCATGCTGGTCAGGTGTTCTGTGGCCTGGGTCTCCGTTGGGATGTGTCTTGATGTTTTCTCTGTGATTAGACCAGAGGTATGAGTGATGAGAAAGACCACAGATGTAGCAGGCTGTGCTAACCATATCCTGTCAAGGCGACATGTTGTCACTGTGAATGACCACTGTCAATGTTGAACTTGATCACGGGGCTGAATAGTGCTTACTATGTTTCTCCCTCTAAAGTTACCCACCTCAGTACCTCACCCTTTGGAAGGAAGTCACTATGCACAGTTCCAAATTTTAGGATCCAAGAACCATGCTCCACATCTATGAGGAGGCGTATCAATCTATGGAAGCTCTGGGATTCTTCCATGTTGGGGACAAGTCTATTCTCCCTCCCTTGCCCAATATTTATTCAGTCATTTATTTCAGCATGGATAGTTGCTGCATATTTTAAGATGAAGTGCAATCCATTTGACTTATTTATTTGATCACAGGATTCCAGGTTTGGCCCCTGGAATCCCTTTCCATTGTTCTTGTGTCCATCTGATACATCCCAACAGCAGGAGATTTTTAAGCCTTTCCTTATTTTCTCCTCCACAATATACTTCAGGTTCATGCTATGTATTCCCTACCTTTTTTTGTAAAGTCAGATTCTTTTCCAAAGAGCCCTGATTCATTTTATTAGAAAATGACATTAGAGGCAAGCATGAGGAATACAGATAATGATAAATCCTGGCAAAGACCTGGGAGGATAAAAGAAGTCTTGTACACTGTTGGTGAGGGATGTAAATTAGTAGAGCCCTTATGGAATTCAATACGGATATTACTCAAAAAGCTAAAAGTAGATTTACCATATGATCAAGCTTTACCACTCCTCAGTATTTACCCCCCCCAAAAATGAAAGCCAACAAATTTTAGAGATACACATGTACCCCTGCTTATTGCAGCACAATGCACAACAGCAGCTGCAGAATCAGCCTGTCAATGGATGAATGGGTAAAAATAAATACACATAACACACATACACACAATATATACACACACACATATATATACAGTTATTTATATAATGGAGTCACATATATGTATATATAAAAGGAGTTACATCTGTCTGTCTGTGGGTGTGGGTGTATGTAGTGGAGAATATATGTGTGTGTGTATTTAGATGATCCACTTCTCTCTATTAAGGATCTCCCAGCTACTCGAAGGGGCAATGACCTCAGACAAGTCACAGGTTCAAACCTGCATTGGGCCAGTGCCCGCCCACTCCTCTCCGAGGTCCTATCAGACACACCTGCAGTGTCCCAAGGGCTTTGCCCATGCGCCTTTCTCACCTGCCTGGATAGCAGTCATCTGCTCTGGGTCCCCAGCCCTCCTCTGTTCCCCATGTGATCTGAACGCAACCACCACGCATGTTCCTGAGACACCAAGTCAGGACCGCAGCTCGCCAGGAATCCACTGGATGGATGACAGAAAGATGAGGACCACACATGGGTCCTCAGTGGCTTTGCGGAGGAGTGACAAGGGGTGGTGGTGTATAGAGGGGCTGTGGTGTGGACCGCAGATGGCCGTGGTGTGGACCGCTCTGGGCCGGACACAAATGGCGTGACCAGTAGGGCCCTGCAGGCTCATTGCAGGCATTAGGCAGTCCTGACCTGGCAGAGGGCTGCTGCAGCTTCGCGCTTCTGGGTGCCAGGTGGACACAGGACACTATCGCCCAGACATAGGACATCCCGCATCCCTCACAAAGGTCTCCTAGGAAGGGCTTGGATCCCACTCTGCACAGAACAGAGCCCCATAGCCTGAGGGTTCTTGGGAGGGATCTGTGTCTTTGCAGGGGGTGTCGCCAAGAACCCAGTGGATATCAGACCAAACCCCAGACCCGTAGCCCAAGCTCAGAGCCAACACCTGCGCTGGGGAGGGAGATGACTGTAGAACTGACTCAGCCCCGGGCCCTGCCTCCCTGCCAGGATGCTCTGCTTTCCTCCCAGACCCTGCAGGGTCCTCATCAAGAACTCTACCTTGGCGCGGGGACAAGACAGCAACTCTCCTGTGCTCAACCAAAGGCCACTGTCACTTGGCCTTCTGTTCTCCAGAGACTTCCCACTCAGCACCCAGTGGCACATGCCAACAAGGTTAAGTTAAATAGCTGAGGCGACTCTGAGCTTTGCATTCCTACATCATGAACTGCAGCTGAATTTGGCACATAAACCAAAACCCAACTTAAGAGCATATTCCCGGGTTCCAGCATATTCCAGGCAGTGACTAGGCACACTGTGCCCCTACAAGGCAAATGTCTCCTCATACAATGCCCAAGCGAGACAGCCACCTACCTGTAGCCAAGCAGGAGAGTTATCTACTTAGCTTTCCTGTCCAGCCTATGGACCTCGCTGCTCACTCTGCTTGCTAGGCAGAGCCCTCTCAACCTCCTCTGCTTCTGAATTGTGCCCCATTGTGGATCATTCTCTGCTCAAGCTCTGCTAAATTTAATTTGCCTCAAGTTTTTCCTTTGACAGTATGTAAAATTGGCAATACTAATTGATTCAGATGCCCAAATATTGACTTATGGGGGCAAGCAAGCCTTCAGCAATCTAACTTATACAGTTCCAAACAAGTCTGATATTCTGGAAATTCTAATGGAAAAATTTCCAAGGAAAAATAGCAGTTGGATTCACTTGTTGTCACATTGATTTTAACATTTCTGATGACCATCATCACCCACAACTTATCAGGGAAGAAGACCTTGTGGATCACTCAAGCTGACATTTTTGTGGGTCAGTTTCTTGCTAAAAATAAATAAAGAGGTGGTACTCTGAGTAGCAGTCAATCCACAGGGGATTTGTAATATGTCTGCTATTATTAGGATCTCCTAGAGCAAATGACAACTTTTACTATACTTGGAGAAGAGAAAAATTTACTTGGTATATCAAACTAACAAATACAAGAGCTGACTAAAAACACACATACCACACATATACTCAGACACTGCCCCCAGAGTGGGTCTTCTTTAGCAGGGCTGACTCAAGTTTTCAACTATTGGGAATCACCTGGAAGTTCAACAGTAAGTGTTGGTAAAATAAAATATGTTAACAATAATGACAAAATAACTATCATAAAACAACTGATATGGTTGATAGAAATTATTGTAATCACTCTGAGCTTTGGTAATCCTCAGAATGTTCTAATCAATATGTACAAATGTTGCCTCTATCTTGGGGATGTTTGCAGCAGCAAGCAGGCCTGTGTGGGTGATGTACTCTATTAGGCAGCCGTTGTTTTAATTAATTTATTTATTTATTTTGGTGCTGGGGATTGAACCCAGAGGTGCTTTATCACTGAGCTACATCCTCAGCCCTTTTTAATATTTTATTTAGAGACAGTGTCTCTAATTTGCTTAGGGCCTTGCTAAGTTGCTGAGGCTGGCTTTGAACTTGTGATCATCCTTAGATAGCCATGGTGATGGCACAGCATAATACTACCAAAATCCTGCTTGCTCCTAAGTCAGGAATTTATTTTTCTGGGACATATCCTGTGAATCCTGAAGGCACAAGCCAGGCTTGGATACAGGCTGAGGGTTTGGTTCCACCTGACTTCACCTTTCCAAGTCTTTCATCCATTATTAGGAAAAAGGATACTTCACAGGCAACCGTTAAAGGTTTTCTCTGTCAAGTGAAACACAGAGGAAAAAGCAAAAACAAGTTGTGCTCTGGAACTCTGGGACATATCACCAAGGAATCTCAGGAGAAGCCACGAGGCCCTTGATTCCTTCCACAGACTCTTGAAGTAGCATCCAGGTCTCCCCAGCAGCCAACCCTCTGCATGAGAAAGTGTAGATCTTAGGTTGATGGATGTTGTAGATGTGAACTTTTATTTCTGAAATCTGAAGATGCATAATGTTTTCCCCCTTATCTGGGGGATATGTTCCAAGACACCTAGTCTATAGTGAAAACCATAGATAGTACTTAAATATACATACATTTTTGTGATAAAGGAGAACTTATGGTATAGGCACAGTAAGTGGTTAATAATAGTAACAAAACAGTACAGTTATAACCATATGCTACTGTGAAAAAGTGATTATTGTCTCTCTTGAAAGAATCATGACAAATATTAATGCTTTAGACGGTGGCTGACCACAGATAACGGAAACCACAGAAAGCAAAACTTTGGGTCATGTGTGCGTGCATGTGTGTGCAGGGCTGGGATGGGATCCAGGGCCTTGCTTGTGCCAGGCAAGCACTCTATCACTGAGCTACCCTCTCAGCCTTTGGATATCTTTTTAATGCACCCAAAGAGACAAAAGACTTCAAGGGGATGCCATTCCCAGCACGAGTCTGAACCCAGAGAGCAGCAGTTCCTGCTCTTCTCCACCTGCCTGCCAGCCAGCAGTGTGTCCTCAGGGAGGGTCTTCTGATGCCTACAAGAAGAAGGTTCCAGATGGCCATTTCCTAAGCACGTCTATCTACTCTGCTTTTCTTCATAGTAGCATTCTGTTTATAGCAAGGAGAGTGGCAGAAGTTCCTCTGCATTCTCTGTTCTCCACGTTGTCTCATATGCATTGCACGACACAGGAACAGAGAGGGCTTCGTCACATCATTATTCTCTGGTCCGTAGTATATTATTCCTGGGCACACAGAGGACACTTATCACTTAACTAACAACACAGACACATGAAGCCATGGAATGCACAGCACCGTCTCTGCGGGAGAAGACCTTCAGCCCCCTCCCACCAGGTGCTCGCCCACGCTCCCCTCTTCCCCTCCTTCTTGCCAGGTTGCCCTTTCAATCAGACACAGTAGAAGTCTGGGTGGCAGAAGCACGGTCTGTCCAGGGGCACTAGGTAAACTGAGTGAGACCGAGGTGGTTCCTAAGAAGAGACAGCACCAGAAATGATGTCTTCTAATGGTCCCCACTCTGCCTGGAGTTGCTCGGTGCCCAGTGCTCAGAGTGGACTCAGGAAGGATCTCCCTGCCCTCCTCTCGCTCCCAGGTGGTATGACCAGTGCAGAGCATGGGCAAGAACAGGAAAAGAATAAAGGAGGTGAATCAGAGTAGGTATGTTGCAGGTTCCCTTCCTGTAGCTTGATGATGTTGTCTGAGGTCACTGCCCTCTTGGGATCCAGGTGCTGAGATCTGAGATCGACTTGTTCCCATTGACTGTTCAGGCCTGTGGGTGGTAATGATGGGCTGTATGGTCAGGATTCTCCAGAGGAGCAAACTAATAGAGTATCTAAATATAAGACTGGCTCACATGACCAGAGACTGAATATTTATTTCCTCAATGACCATTGGCGGCCTTCAGAGCAGGGACAAAGTAGTTGCTCAGTTCAAGAAATTTCAGAATAAAGTAGAGGCCAGGGAGGCCCCAGTCCAAGGCCAGAGAACTGGAAGTCCCCTGAAAAACTGCTGATGCAAGTCCACTTTCAGACTGGAGACCCAGGAGTCTGGCCTCCACCGTGATGGCAGCAGGTAAAGGCTCACCCTTGCAGGAAGGCCCAGTGTGTGCGTGCGTGTGAGGACACCTCACCCTCAACTTCTCCTTCTGTCCAGACCTGAGCCTGTTGGAGGGCTCCTCTCTCTCTCAGAGCAGGTTTCCCCAATAGGGTTGACTGACACCCTGTCTCTGGAAACATCCTCACAACCACACCCAGAATGATGCGTTGGCAGTTTTCTACATGTCCCTCAATCCAGTCGAGTTGACAACCGTGGTTAATCATCACTGGTCTTTATTGGTACCAGTCCTTAGACACCACATTTGTGATTTCCCTTCAACTGGCTTCTGCTTCTTGGTAAATGATTTCACAAATTATTGCCACTGATCCTGGGAAACAAATGAAAACACCCCAGCTGCCATAGCAACCAAAACAGGAAGGAAATACTAATCATGGTCCTCCAGAGAGGCCTCTGTCGGGTTAAAAACTAACCAGTGCCTAGGAAAGCTTGCAGTGAGATAATAAGGTCTCTAAAGTATGAGATAATGGAGGAAAGGGAGATGAGGAGCTGGCTAGTTCCCTTATCTCCAGTCTTTTGGACAGGATCTAAACAGAGTGACCTTGGTTTTAAAGTTAAAGGATGCATTCATAAACATCTGAGGAATTCACCTGCCCAGGGAGCAGGCAACCTAGACTAGATATCCCCCCTGCTCATAGAGGCTATGAGGTAAACAATACTGGGGTGTTTGCATCCCTGGGGTTGGATGGCCTCCAAATCAGCACAACACATCTGAGGTGTCCCAAATGTTGCATGGAGTGGAACAGAGTGATGAGGTCCTGCCTCCAGAACTGCACCTCTCCTGAGCGACATCCCAGGTCCTCAGGCACAGGGCAAGGCCACAAAGGGGTCAGGGTTTTCTTCCACTGAGAGGTCCTTGAATCAAGGACACATGATTCACTGCTTTAATTCTACAGCACACAAGATGCTGATTCCAACTCTGGGTGCCGACAAGGCAGCCTTACCCCTCTCCAAGACATGGGGAAACCAGCACCTCACACTGCAGAGCCCCTGGAACAAGGTCCCCATTGCAGCTGACACAGCTCCTCCACCATGCCCTATACCTAAGCCTCTTCTCCGCCTGTCCACAGGAGCCTCGCTCCCCCTGTGGGTGCAAGAGGTCTGTGATCAGCAACTTGGCATGCGTGTGTATTGATGAGAGAGAGAGAGAGAGAGAGAGAGAGAGATAGAAGAAGAAGAAGAAGAAGAAGAAGAAGAAGAAGAGAGAGAGAGAGAGAGAGAGAGAGAGAGAGAGATGAG
>NW_026000111.1:407616-713530 GCF_001458135.2 Marmota marmota marmota | reverse complement strand
GAGGAGGAGGAGGAGGAGGAGGAGGAGGAGGAAAGTATCTAGTTTTCCCCAACCAAAACTGCAGCACCTTTTCTTCAGATTGGTGCAAATCAGGTCATGTGTTTACTCTTGGGTCCAAACTGTCTCCTGTGGGAAGCTGAGCATTTACTGGATTTTGAGATTGGTCTTGGAGCTAGCAATGAGGTGAGTTTTTCTGAAGGAAAAGAGAGGGACTCTTTGAATCAGATATGCATTCTCTCAGGAGTTAGAAAGGAATTGGTGCTCCCCTGAATCAGGAAATCATTCCTTGCCCTCAGGGCCTGGATTCAACCAGTTGGAAACTCATTTTTGCTTTGGGGTTGATTGTGAAGGGGCAGCATGTCCTTTCCTCAAGCAGGAAGAAAAGTCTAGGGAAGGAAGTAAGGAGTGACCCCATGTAAGTCTGACCCACAAGAAATATGTCAGAGATCTGTTCAGTCTGCAGTTTTACCAAAGACAATGATCCACCGTCCAGGAGCTTATGAGTGTAAGCTCATCCCTGGAGCCTGGCAAGAAGCAGCCAACCCTGCTGACCTGCAGCATGAGTTTCTTGAAAGGAGAAATGAGGGTCAGGAGTCATTCCTTACAATAAGTGTAGAATTGCACAATTATTAGAACCAGCTTTTCCTTCATAAGTGTTAGGCTCCTGCTCATGCTCAGGGCTTGCTATAGTGTGGAACTGAAATGTCCCTGGAAGGCCCTTATGTTTAAGGCTTGGTGCTATTAGGAAGTGGTGTGACCTTTAAAAGTTGGATCCTTTAGGCCATCAGGAACATGGCCTTCAAGGGTATAGTGAAGGTATTCTGGCCCCGTGCTCTTCCCTTTCTCACATCTGGCCACTATGTGCTGCCTTGCCAGAGGCCCAAAGATAACAGGGCCCATCAGGCATTGGTGGGACCCTCCAAAACTGTGACCCCAAAAGAGTCTTTCCTCTTTGTAGGCTGAGTACGTCAGATGCTGGCTGTAGTGATGGAGAGCTGACCAGCACAGAACTGAAATATTTATATGTTTCAGGCCGGAGGTGATTTATTTCTGTATACTTTTAATTTCTTCATACAGTGTTCCAAACTAAGCCAGAAGTTGTTACAAATGGTTGATGTTAAATTATGTAGAGGTGCTCTATCACTACTTAATGCCTGCATTTGATGTGGTTATTGAAAGGGTGACAATATAAATCACCATAGCAACACAAACAAGAATTTATGGCCCATTTCAAACACTTGAGGCTGAACATTTTTATAGCCATCAAAAGCTCAGGCGTGAAGCAATTCAAACATTTAGCCGCGGAGGAATTAGGATCCAGAAATACATCACCTTCGATATTGAATCTTTAGAAGAATCAATATGGAATAATAGCGCAGGTCATTTACTTTTAATTGTCCAGCCACAGGAATGCTTGAGCATGCATATAGCGGCTTCACCCCGTGTGGCTTATTTGAGTGTCTTTCATAAACTGGAGGCTACCTTCAGAGAGCTAACTGCGTGGACAGAACAAGTTGCCACCTGATAAAATGCTGTCCTTTCCTGCTAAATCTCCTCTGCATCGCCCAGAGCCATGACATCTTGTCTCCATGGTAACCAGTGCTATCAAGGCAAGAGTCACAGGAGGGAGCATCACCAATGCCATCCATAAAATATATGCCCAGGATCATGTGAGATGCCAGAGGACTGTGTCTTCTGTTGCTCTCGTTGACAAGGCACATGAATCACTCCATGCTTCACTCATCCATATATGGGAGCCCCAAGTGGAAGATGGCACCTCTGTTCTCAAACAGGCTTTTCGAGATGGCTGTGATTGAAGAAGCCACTTTGCACACATCTCGATGGATGAGACACGTCCCCTTCCGTGAGCACACTGAGGAATCCACCATGTCAGAGGAGGTGGAGAGTGGGATGGATCAAGTCCGCCTTGGAATCTGGACCCGTCATTTCCAGTGGAGACACCCACAGATGGAGGCAAAGATGTGAGGGGATTGCTTTTTGGAAGAGGAGGTGAGCTTGATCCTCCTGCACCTTCCATGGCTGCTCAGCTCTACTCCTAACCCCAACCTCTTGGAACAGTCCCCTCTGCCCCAGCCTACGTGCCTCTTGTCACAGCCCACCCTAAGCTTCTTTCCTCCCAGTTGTCTACCACCAAAGGACAAAGACCCCATCTGTCCAGGCAGGAGCTCTCCAGGATGTGGGAGACCTGGCAAGACGTGGGGATGTTTAGCTGGGGGCAGGAGAGTGACCGGGAGCATTCACATAGTAACAATGTGTCACCTGTGTTGGAAAAGATGGATGCAGTGGGGCCATTTAAAAGAAATGGTTTAGGAATTCCCAAGCAGGACAGAGGCCCTCACCTGTTCTGTTCCAGGATTTCTTGGGGAGGGGAGTGATAAACATCTGCACGACACTGTTCTTCATGGTCTGGCACCGTTCTCTTCACTTCAGGATGTCAGAAGTCCTGGCCCTTGGCCACTAAGTGCCATAAGTGGGGCTTGGTCAGGGTGAGCACCTTAAGCCTCTCCATGGCCTCCCACCCCCCTGGTGGCAATGCCACCTCTGGGCTGAGAACCAATGAAGGCAGTTTAATTATTTACTGACAGGACTCCAAGAAATAGCTACATCGTGGAGCCAAATTCATGTTTATTTGAAGTCAGTCTCTGGTAGCCACATCTTCATATCTATAATTTATATTTGTTACAGACATTTAAAACCCTCCCCTGAGTATTTGAAAATAATCTTGCTGTGGTTTGACTCCTCTTAATCCCTGTTCCCTCCATCACAGAGCAGATGCGCTTTGAGAACTTCATTGTCAAGCTCCCGGGTTGACAAGCCTCGAGTCTTGCTGAGCTGGGGCCGCTGCTGGGTGCCCATGTCACATGATGTCAGAGAATGTGCCTGCCACCATTGACCATGGCTTGTCCCTACAAGGCCGGCCTCTGGGAAAAGCAGTTCTCATGTGTGTCCTTGGCTCTGAGAAAAAGGAGACATCTCACAAAATAGACTTTCTGGAAATGGAAATGCATTTTCTTCCTTTTTAAAAAAGTTTTTTTAATGAACCAACTTATGATCCATTAAGCTATTAGAAGACTTAAAAAAAAAATCAGATTTCCTGAAAACCCGTGTGCAGAATTAACAAAAGCATGTAGACTTATACTCTCCAGCTGCATGGACTCCTTTCTGTTCACTAAAGCACAAAAGTCACAGTAATAATCTCAAATATTCAGACTACAGTATGGTGGGCATGCTGTAGTCTTAGCAGTAAACCCCTATCTACCCATTTCCAAATGTGTAGTTATCCAGAACAGAGGACATTTCCAGCATCTAATAATTTCCCCACAGGTATTCCCAGTCAATGTCCAGCCCTACCACATCCTTTCAAGAAGGGGAGAGGAGAATTAACCCATGATCATAGTTTTGTCTGTTTTTGAGATTCACGCACCAGGGCTCATGCAGTGAGGACTCCTTAGAGTCTGGCTGCCCCTGCTCCTCCTTCATTATGGTGAGATTCCTGTGCCATTTCTCTGTAGCAAATAATTCATCCTATTGCTGTACTCATTTTTTTTATTCTATTGTACAAACACACTGCAATGTGTCTATTCATCCTCCTCTTTGTGGGTGTTTGGGTGGTTCCAAGATGTGGCTTTTCTGAAGAAATCAAATCTCCTGGAGATCAAATTCCTCTTGGGAGACACCTAGAAGGGGATCTTGTGGTCATGAGGTGTTGTCTTAGACGCAGGAGATAATACTGCTGCCAGTCGTCTGGCTTTTACCGTCACTGTGTCCCATTCTCTTTCCCCCACCTGACTTGAAGCGTTTTCCTGACTCGAAGTTGAAGAAATCATGAGGGAGGGTCCCATTCTGTATTCTTGACTATGAAAGAATCCTGTGGGTACTGATGGTACCTTGAACGTCCAAGGAAATAAAAAGCATTTCATCATCCTTCTTCCCTTCCTTCTGAGAATCCTGCCCATGACCTTTGAACTGCCCAGTCTCCCATAGCTGCTTCTTGAGTTTACTTATCCACTCACCTCCATTTCACTTTGATTACTTTGCTGCCCAGAAAGGAACCTGTGGAAGGGAACAGGGATTCAGACAGCTGCTGGGCCTGTTGCTGGTCTTCCCTCGTGAAATCCCAGTCAGGCCCACTGGTCTCCAGGTCCTGGGTGACGAGGTGGTCATGGCCTGGCAGCCCTGGGAGGCCAGAGTCCACAGCCCCCACCCACCGCACAGAGACTGACCAGTCCTCCTGAACAGAACAAAGAGGGTTTCTGCCGGCTGAGTCTTGGGATCCGTGGCTGAGCCCCAGCTCTTAGTTGATTCTGAAGCTTCTGAGTGGAGGCCCCTGTGGCTTTGCTATTAGAGATCAATGGAAGCGTTTTCACAGAAGTGTGGGGATATAACTCTGAAGGGCTGAATCCAAACAGCACGTTCAAAACTCATCCTCTAGCAACTCAAATTGCCTTGTTTCTAACCCTCCAAGCAGGAAAAACAAGGGTGGTATTACAGAGGCTGAAACAGAATGACTCATTCTCGCATTTGGAGAGAAAGAGAGAGAGAGAGAGAGAGAGAGAGAGAGAGAGGTTTCCCTAAAAGGAGCACAGAATATTACTGAGCTGGACCCTGCAGCCACAAATGTGGGATACCTGTAGTCATTTTTATTTCCTAAGCGGCTGGCACCAAATTGAGGGTCCGTCTCCTGTACTGAGTCC
The DNA here is from genome assembly GCF_001458135.2 of Marmota marmota marmota. Classification (NCBI taxonomy): domain Eukaryota; kingdom Metazoa; phylum Chordata; class Mammalia; order Rodentia; family Sciuridae; genus Marmota; species Marmota marmota. Next base: position 708,815 of record NW_026000111.1, on the reverse strand, counting down.
GGTGGCTGGAAATGTAACAGCCAGCTCCATCCCGCCTGATGCTGGTGAGCAGCGCTTCTCACGCAACAGGAATTATGCTGTTGGTTCTCCAAGATCGAAAAGGAGCTGGTCAGCTTCCTAGCAACTGGTTTGCTGAGCCCCACACACTAAAGAAAGGAGAAAGACGAGAACAGCAAAAACAGAGATTTCAGATAATTTTGCATTTTGCTTTTCTCAGGTTTATTAAATAAATACTAGGTGAGATATTTCAAATCTTGAGAAAAATCTTGACAAGGAAATTGGCATGCCACCCACACTGGGCACCTTGGCATTTACAAATGTATGGAGGACTTGTAAGTATTTTTCTAAGTCATTGAACTGTAATTTGAATAACACCCCAGCACCTCTCTGGACCTCTCCTGTACCCACAGCGCTGTGAATACTGAGGCAGCAACAAAACCCGTTTTCCAAGCCCAGCTGGTGTTCTCCTCCAAGGGGCATCACTCTTTCAGCATTTTAAAGTAAAATTTTTAGCATTTTATTTTCATTGCAGAGAAAACAAAGCAAAGCAAAATGAAAAAAACCACACACACACACACACACACACACACACACCACAAACAAAGCTATTCATTTGCCCCTGTTTGTTCTGCTGCTTCCCCCCAGGGCTTTGCATATCTGCAAATTCCAACCAGGCTCAGTGCCTTCCAGGTGGTAAATCTCCACTGCTTATAAACACAAGACAGCATCAGAACCTCTCCAGGACTCCCTGCTTGGGGTAAACATCCTGATTTGTTTTTCTTTAGTTTTGCGTTTCTATTTTCTCTTCCCATGGTCAACCCCCCTTCTGATATTGGCACATGGTTTCTCCTGAGGATTCATTTTCTCCTCTCTCCATCCCCTGAATCTCGCTCCTTGGGTTCATTTGGGACTGACTTTAATGGAGGAGGCAGGAAGTCACCTAACCAGGCCTGACCAATCCATGCACCATTCCTCCTGGGGCACATTGAAAGGGCAGGATTCAGAGGAAGTTGCTCATTTTTCTTTTTCTTTTTTTCTTTTTTTTTCATTTTCTCAACTGGTAAGTGAATAGTTTGGAGCTGCAGGTATCATCTTGTTTTACTTAGGAAGTGTTTACCTGAGATTTCAGAATAAAACAGAGACAAAGATGAAAATCTCACCACCAACAGTTTAGAGAACCTGGTCCCCTCCTGCACTTCTCCACAACAAAGAGTGTCCCCCTTCTTCTGTCCTTCTGCATTCATTTCTGTGTGCTCCTTTTTGTGCTGGGTCTGGGACTGTCACATGGACGCGCGGCACTCCTGTGCCCTGTCACCTTCACACACACCATTATTTCCGGCTCCTGCTTCTGTCCATTGAAGATAACTGCCTGCTCTCAGTTGGTGGCACCACAGTTGTTCACTGTGCCCTCCCTCTTCATACCCTCATGCAGGTGGACAGTGACCCTAAGTCTTCCATATCCCCACTGGACTGTGATGGCCAGGGCTGTGGGGACTGTCTCAGTCCCCTTTGTTTGTACAGTGGAACTAGCACAGAGAAGTCCCCCAACTGAACTAGACATGGACCAGGGGAACAACAGGGGACACCAGATACTCTTCTCTTCAAAAAATTTTTGAGTTGGATTGTCTCTAAGTTGCCTGGCAGAAAATGAACCTGACAAATGGATGAATGACCTTGTTAAACTGGAACTGGAGCATCTGAGACTTCATGCCACAATGATACATTGTTATTCTAAACTTCAATCCATGACCCACCCATTCCTAGACCTGGGAATTGGAGCCTGGGATGGTTTGGATGTGGTTTTCTGTGTCCTGAGAAGGTTTCCCTAAGGAAACTGAGCCCTCAGGCAATGCTGAGAGATGTCTTCAAGAGGCGGGGCCCAGTGGAGAGTGGTCACTGGAGGCACCACCCTGGGAAGGGACTTTCCTAGTTCTTGGAGGACCCTGGTTAGGTCCCCTAAGAACAGTTGTTTGAAGGAGGTGAAACTGCTCTCTAAGTACCATTTTTCCCATCTCACTGTGTGTATTCCCCTTCCTGCACCTGTTTCCACCATATTGTGTTATAGTCCTCAGCAGAGCCCCATGGAGGTCAACACCATGCCCTTTGACCTTAAAAACGGCAAGCTAATAAACTTTTCTTCTATACAAAACACCCAGCCTCAGGAATTTTGTTACAGCAACACCAAATGGATTAAGATGTAGCCCAAGTCTTCTATTTCTTATAACCATCAATGGTGCATGAGAATAAATAATCATAATATCATCTCTTTGCACAATTATCCCATTATCCAGCTTGGCATGCAGTTTCTGGAGCACCTCTGAAACCAATTAATGGCAAACATTTATATTAACAGCTGCTACAGAGCACAGCCCAGCTGTTGCTTTGTGAAAGACATCCTGCATGCTTCCAATTTTGCCCAGGGCTCATGGAAGAAACCAAATTCAACATCAAATGAAATAGATTTTCCCTTCACTCTCAGATAGAAAGACATAGCCACACACGGCGTTCCTCCACATGGGAAACCAAGAGATCATCTTTGCTGTTTGATTTGAGCTAGGAGCCTGCAAGGCAGGATTCCTACTTTCTATTATGTTCTGTGCAATATCCAGTCTTGTGGAGAAACTCTGGTGGCAGGTTCTCCTCCCATCAAATGCAGGTGCTGTAGACTGTTAGACGTAGTCCTCACCCCTGCAGACAGGAGAGATCACAGCATGATGTCCTGGAGCTCCCCTTCCTTTATGCTCTGGGAAAGAACCCTCGCCTTAATATTAACCAAAGCAGAACTTTACCAGGAGTCAAAACAACATCTTCAAAGAAATTAGTTGCAATACTTTGTACCGCTCTTGATTCCTTCCCACCCACCTCAAAACATACCCACGCAGGGAATTGTATCCTCAACCCCTCTCTCCCATTCTCAAGATGAACTATAGGTAATGGAGAAACTGATTTGAAAAATAATAAATGCAGAGATTATTGGCAGATTGAGAAAAAGCAGAAGCAGATTTCTATTTTATTGGGAACTTCTAGGAACTTCTAGAATCAGAGAGAAATTTTAGGAAGAGTCACAGTGTGGTAATGAGATATGGTGTTGTGTTTCCCGATCAACTTCCGTGCACACAGCCACCTTCAGCTCTTGGCTACAATAGTCACCTCCCTGTTACTCTTTGACCTTCACAGGAGGCAGTAGCTGATGTGCCTCTTCACATGCAATACCACCTATGCTTTTTTTTGGGGGGGGCAGGGGTACCAGAGATTAAACCCAGGGATACTTTACCACTGAGCTACATCCCCAGCCCTTTTTAATATTTCATTTAAAAACCAGATCTCACTACATTGCTTGGGGCCTCACTAAGTTGCGGAGGCTGGCTTTGAACTCATGACCCTCCCATCTCAGCCTCCTGAGTTGCTGGGATTACAGGTTTTGACACCCCACCCAACCCCAATGTTGTTTTTCAAAATTTCCCTACTTGCTCACCCTTGCTAGGTTGGAGAGTGGGTGTAGGGAGAGAGCCGAGCACAAGTAAGGTCATCCCGGAGCAATTCCTGTGGGTGACCCCTGGAGGTCAAGAAACTTCCACTGCCCCCACAGACATGCCACCCACAAAGTTGGAGTTCAGCGCATGAAGGTAAACCCAGGGTCACTTAACCACTGAGCTACATTCCCAGACCTTTTTTTTTTTTTTTTTTTTTTGAGACAAGAGTCTTGCTAAGTTGTTCAGAGCCTCACTAAATTGAGCTGGCTTGAGATCCTCTTGCCTCAATATGCTAAACCACTGGGATTACAGGTGTGTGCCACCATACCTGGCTTGATAGAGGTATTTGAAAAGCTGAAATTTTACTCAGGGAAAGGGCACACACCTGTAATCCCAGCAATCTGGCAGACTGAGGCAGAGCAGGTTCAAGGGCAGTCTCGGCAACTTAGCAAGGGCTGGGGATGCAGCTCAGTTGTAGAGTGTTTCCTGGTATGTGTGAGGCCCTGGGTTCCATCCTCAGCACCACCCACCCATACACAGAGCCGAAACTTCAACTTAAAATAGTGAAACTCTTAAGTCACTCACAGTTAACTCTGGTTGGGTATTGAACTTAAGTTGTCTTCTGTATAGGAGTGTGGAGTTAATACGGTTGTACAATTCTATACAGAAGAACATACAAACACAGGCAAGTATATTCCAGGTTTATAATATCTGCACTTTGCATTGGTAACCACTATTCATAAATGTTTTTCACTTAACTTTCTGGTACATTAAGAAAATCCAGTTCTTGTACCAACTGCGTTATTGAAACCTTGGCTGACACCTATTGCCAATTCTGCTGAGGAGTTGGGTGATAAACATAGAGTGTTTAGCCAGAAGATTTTACCCTTGACCACCACAGATAGCAGAGTCTGATTCGCTGTGATTCTGCCTCATCTGTGTATTCATATAGCAGATATCTTTCCAGAATCTGAAATAGTGTCAATCACCTGCTTTATATGACCAAAACGCATCTGCATTGGGACAGTATTTCTGTGATGGTCTGTGATTTCTTACATGGTTCTTGTAACAAAGTCCATTTTGATTTATGCAGCCTTGCCTAATCCTCTATGCACCTGTGGTCCGACCCTCCTTGACAGTCTCGTCTCTCGACTGCCCTCAGTCTGTTTTCCTGAGCACCTTTTCTCTCCTCCCAGGCCTGAGTTTCAGTCTGCTACACCAGGATGGAACCCCATTCAGGGACCACCGGGACCCCTGCTGCCTGGGCCCCTCCTGGGCTTCCTTCAGGGACTGCTCTCTGGGATCAGGTCTGGGTCTCCTCTTCCTCAGTGCAGCCCCTTCCTCCACCAGCCAGTCCTCATTCCACTTTTAAGAGTCATGGCTGAAGGGCTGTTCCTGGGACAGGGGAAGCCTTGCCCTCAGACTTCCTGCCCATCCCACCTCAGACTGTAGACATTTTCACTTCACAGTTGTAGGGAGGAGGAAGGGCCTGCAGGCCCAGAAATAAACATAAGAGGTTTCAAGCTCAGCACAGGGAGGAACATTCACATGGAATGTTCTAGAAGCTATAGGAGGGGTGGGCCACTGACAACATTTGAAATGCTGTCTGTCCCCTCTGTCTAAGGACTCACGTGTGCTTCCTTTCCCTGCTTCTTGCCACCTCAGTTGTAGGTTAACTGCTGACTTCTTGGCCCCAAACCCTGGATTAGCTGAGCTGCTGCAGTTCCTTGCGGAGCCCGAGCCTCTCATCTGTGAACTACTGCACTTGTCATGTCTGTCCCTCCATGTGACTGTGACACCCCTCGGCTTCACCCTCACTGAGGGCTGGGACTGGTGGATCAGCACACAAACCCAGCACAGCCAGACGGATATGGATTTCAGACCAACAATGAACAGATTTCTAGTCTCCGCCCACCCCATGCCTGTTCTGCACAGACGGTTTCTGCTGTAAACCTCGTGGGGTCTGTCCCAGGACGGGTGTCCATTTTGATGAATGAATGAGCAGAGCTCAGGGCATGCAGCCAGAGGCAGACAGGAGCCGGGTTTTGCAAGCCTGTGCTGACCTCGATGCGGCTAAGCCTGCAGGACCATCCTTTTCTCCCCCCGCAGAGAGTGACAAAACTTTAAATGTACACTAACTGCAGAAGAACAGTGGCTTATCTGTCAAGTGCCATCATCATCTCTCAGGGTATTAAAGTGAGAATTATGGAACAGCCGTGGCAAAGAAGCCGGGTGAGCTTCATTGGAGAATAAGTTGGAGAAGGATAATTGGAAAGGGCGGTAAGGGTCAGCAGTGCTGAGGTCAACCCCAGGAAGGCCCGTTCCCATTTGATCTGGTCTCTCCATGCTCCTCTGGGAAGGTGGGGCCGTGGTTCTCCAGCTGAGGGGAAGTGGCTCACTGGAGGTGGGTCTCAAGGGCCACAGGGGGTGCGTGACAGGGCTTGGATTTAAACCTGGGTTTGTCTGAATGAGAACCTACGCTGTTAACCAGCACATGGAGACTGTGGGAAAACTTGCCTTGGAGCCAAGTTGGATGGATAACTTGTGTGCTGAGGCTTATAAGGCTCAGGAGGCTATGAATGTGCCCTGAAGCCAGAAGAGGGAGAGAGAGGCCCGAAGGTGCCCTGAGCCTTCCTCAGGGTGACTCTGGCTGCATGGATACCAGCATCTCTCTGGAGATGCCAACTCCTCAAGGTTAAGTGTTCCTCGGGAAGTAAAACATCTCACTTTACTGAATCAGAGAGTCCACTCTGTGTGGCTGCCTTGCACTGACCACAGCTTGGCGTCTGCAAGTGTAAACCAGTCCTTTGAGAGAAGTGCTAGGTGCCTGTCATGGTGGCTCAATATTCTTAGAAATTAAGTCAAAGAAAAAAAATCCTTTGCCTTAATGCTGACTTCCCCGTTAGGATGCAGGGCAGGGCTATCACCTGGACGGATCTGAGCTATGGAGAGCTTTGTGGTGCAATCCATGTTTAATTACTTTGTCAAGAACTCACACTCACCAGGTGACCACAAGCCTCATCCTCTCATATGGCACCTGCAGACCCGTGCCACCCATCTTGAACACAAAGTTGAAATGCCTGAAAGTTTTGGAAGTAAGACATTATTTTTCAGTACAGAGATACTGATATTTGATTAAGATAATTTGATTTTTAAAATCTGAGGATTTCATTCGGATCTTTTTCAAGGAAGAACAGGCATCTGGAACAGACAGGCTGTGCCTGTGGCCCCAGCAACTCAGGAGGCTGAGGCAGGAGGTCTGCAGTTCAAGGCCAGCCTCAGCAACTCAGGAAGACCCTGTCTCAATAATTAATAAATAAATAAATAAATAAATAAATAAAGGACTGGAATGTAGCTCAGAGGCAAATTACCCCTGGGTTCTATCCCTAGTACCAAACAAACAATCAAACAAACAAAGGACAGGATTGATCATGTTGATGTTGCCACTTGGGTGTTGTGGGGAGGCCCCTTCATGGATGACTCAGAGAGGGACATGTGCTGTCTGCAGAACCTGGCTGCCAGGACATCCTGGCTCTGTGGCTGATATCCCTTGGGGTGCCACACCCTTGAGGATGAGCTGACATGTTGGAACTCGAGGCCACCATGCTTTAAGGTCAGAAGTAGTGGAGTAAGCTTGCCTTTTGCAATCTGAATATTAACTAGTCTGAGTGTCTAGTCAGAGTAAGGAAAGGTTCTCAAGAATCAGAATAAAATTAGATTACATTGGGTTCATCTGAAGAGTCCCTACTCTGCTCCTGGTTCAGGGAAGCCATAACTCACTAAAGTCTGGGGTAATCTGTTAAGAGATGGCATATTTAATTTGGCAATTATTATTAATATAAATGATTATTAATAGATGAGATTTTTTTCAACTTAGTGATGAGGTGGGGACCATTTTCCCCCCCTAATGTGGATAATTATCCATGAAGGGAATAATTATAGATCTCATAAGTAAAAATCAAATTAAATAATTTTATATGCTTGGAGAAATATGAAATGTTCTCCTCATTAGTTTTCATAATTAAGAACCCTAACCTAAAACTCTTCGATAACATAATGATAAATAATGTAATATTTTATTTTAGTTCTATATTACGGTCAGTTAGGAAGAAAATGAAGACAGAAGACACAAACCCCTGGAGAATTAGGACAGGGATTCTGGAGGTTTCGACCTACACTGTCTGAGGTCCATCATGGGAAGTCCTCCTGGTGTCATTCCTGCTGCATAAGAAGAAACTCAGACTCAGGGGTCCTTTGGTGTAATCTAGCCCTACCTACGCATTGGGGTCAGGATGGAGAGAGACTTAGGACCCTTTCTGGATGATTGACACCAGCAGAAGGAAAAGATGCAAGACAATCAAAAGCTTGAACAATAGAGTCCAAGGGACTTGGATGGCCCTGCCAAGCAGCCCACCCAGCAGTAGTGGGTTACAGAACGTTCTCAGGCCCGTGGAGCAACTGACACCATGGGCCACATCCGGGTCCTGAGAAGGGAGCCAAGGAATAGCCAAGAATAACCTGAATGATATTCCCTGACCACAAGGGAACCCAGGTAGAAACCCATAACTCACAGACCTGCAGCACTTGCCAGATGTTTGGAAGGTAAATGATACAATCCCGAGGAAGACCTCGAAGCCCAAGCTGGGAAGGGTTTCTGGCTGAATGGAGATGAAAAGCAACATATGGAAACCATGGCCTGTGGGGAAAGTGTGTTGCCAACAGCCTCCACATCACTGATCGTCATGGAAACGTGCATCCCCACCATCCCACAGTCACTGCGGCCCAGGGGGAAGGACAGCAGCTGGGAAATGCTGAGGAGGGTGCCAGGACAGGGCACTCGTTGACCCCTGTGGGGATGCAAGTTAGTAACCTGGGGAACAGTACAGAGCATCCACAAAAAGTTGAAGAGGGAGCCCCCATATGACCCGGCCATCCCAGCACTGGACACGCGCCCAAGGGCAAGAAATCACCTCTGCAGGCTGCGGGCTACAGAGGCTGAGCTCACAGCACCTGGGCGTGGGATCCGCTTGGATGTCCATCAGCTGAGCCTTGGGTCAGGAGAATGTGCTGCACATGCACAGCAGGGCACAGCCAGAGAAAGGGACAGGGTCCTGTCCTTGTGACAACAAAACAAATCCAGAGGACATTACATTATGTGAAATAAGCCAGACTCAGAAAAACAAAGCCTGCATGATGTCACTCTTGTGGAATCTTAAAAACTAAATCTCATAAAAATGGACAGTGGTTACCAGAGGCTGAGGAGGTAGGGGGGGGCTGGTGGATGGCACAGTGACAGGAAGGAGGGGTAATTTCTGGGGTTCCCTGCCTGGTGTGAGCACACTTCACAACCGGATTGTGGAGTCGGCAGAAGGGAGAATTTCTAATGTGTCTCCACAAAGCAATACATGTCTCAGTTGACAGATATGCCAATGACATTGATTGGATCACTGCACAATAGATACTTTGTATCAAAACATCACAGTATACCCCATGGATGTGAACAATTTCTGTGTGTCAATTTAAAAATAAACAACCAACGGGAGGGGGGGGGACGGGGGAATATTCTTAAAGCTAACATCACAAGAGCAAAGGAATGTTGGCTCCCTCCTGAGGTCGGGAGCGGCTCAACAGTGCCCACTCTGACCACTGTGATGACAGATACGTCATGTGCAATGTATGCGCATAGTTATTTTCTAATTATACACACACAGCTATGCATGCAGACACACAGCCATTTGCACACATGCATACTTGTGCAAGAGAAGGGTAAAGCCCATTTCTGTGGTGCCTTAGGACTTAGTGAACTAGACAGCTCAGGAGGTCTCCTAGGATGCTGGGAGCCACCCTGGGAATGCCTCCTTTTGAGGGTTACCCATCAACTTCTCCACTGTGCCTCATCATTTTGACTTACAGTTGTGTTTCTAGACATTTACCGTATTTTAAATATTTATCCCTCACAAGATCAATCTTAGCTCACACAAGCACACACTGAATTTCAAAAGCACCAGCGGGTAGCCAGGGAAGCATTACCATAACACGGTTTTCACGTTCAAATCTGTGGGAAACGTTGCCACCAACAATAAATCATCCTGTGAATTAACATTAAGTGGCAATTTAACAACCTCTAATATAAAGTTTGTATAAAGATAAAATGAAATAATAGGGAGATGTCTCATTTTTCCTAAATGACTTCTATTTTTATATAATTCAATTCTCTGTGCACTAAATTAACTAAGTATCGATGATACAAGATTTTTTTAAAAATGCTACACCTTCCCATAAGATGATCCTTATAAAATTGCTAGAAGCAGACACAGCTAGATCTTCTGGATGATATTTTTATGTCTGCATGATAATGTCATTGAAATAAAAATAGTGTCATAGGATACATATTTTTCCAATGTGGAGCTTCAGGTAGGCCACCTGGGATAATTGTCATTATGACCAGTGGTAAACCACAATGTTCCTGTCATATTTGCACACAAATCAGTGGTTTTCAAACTGTGTTCCTGGCACCCTCCATTTCTACAAATGCTGCTGTGTTTGGTTGGAGAAGGTGGGAACCGTGTGGGGTTGGTGTCAGGAGGTCCTGCCTGGAGTACCTGACCTTTTGCCTTGGGTCCAGATAAAAGAGTAATGGCCATAAAGAAATTTTATCCTTCCATGTTGTGTTTAGCTGTAAGCATTGGAAAACCAAAGTCAAAAGTGATTTAAAATATGAAGACATTTGCTCCTGAGTTAAATGAATGTCCAGCAATAGCTATCTCAAGGTTAATTTCCTCAAAACTAAATAACATTATCTGAAAAGCAGTTTCCTTCCACTTGTTCTCTCTCACACACTCAACTTGTTATTTTTCTCCTTAGATTTTGATGCCTCATAATCCCAAAACAACTGCCTCCGCTCCAGGCATCACATTGTCACAGAGAGCCTACCAGTCAGGGACAGAAAGTAAGACAAGTGAACAAGATTATCTGTGAATTTTTTTTTTAATTAGGAAATGTTTTCCTCAAAACTCAGTAGATTGTATTTATGTTCCATTGTCCAGAAATGGGTCACACGTGGGTCCCAGGGCCAATCACTGGGTGGGAACTGTGCAGTAGGAGTCAGATCAGGCTGGTCCTGCTTGGTTCCCAGGGTGAGAACATGGCTAGTCCCACAGCACTGGTTTGTGAGCTGCAAGAAGGGTGGGGTGGCGCCTGGGTGTCTGCCACAGGACCACAAGGACTTTGAACACTTTTAAGCACAGTTTAGTTTCCTGCTGGATAGGGACATAATGAAGAAAGGAGTGGTGACCTGCAGGGACCCCAGTTAATAGTAAAAGCCACCTTTAATTATCCTTTGCCCTTAAGCAGAAAAACCACACAGGTGAAAATTAGCTTCTGTCTCAACACTTGAGTGTGCATGAGGGTTACATTCCTGGTCATATAAACCTTTAAAAGACAAAAAAAAAACCCACATAGCTCTAACAAACTTGACTGTCATTAATGTCGCATCAATCCATCGGCAGCAATAGGGGGACTTGGGGGTATGAGGCGGTGGGAGGTGTTCTTGGTTTTGTTTTGTGTTTTAATGAAGTTTAATTTGGAGATGTGGGAAGATAGATTAATATCAAGATTCCCTGAGAAAATCAAGTACCTGGAAGGCACTTTGGGGCCAAAAGGGCCACCAAAGTGTTTTCTTGTTCTCTTACAAGAAAACAAACAAGCAAACAATGTTTCATGACCAGTTCTGTTGATTAGTTCTCATTGTTTAATGGAAAGTCATAGATGGTGGTCACTATTTCAAGAGATTGGGGTCATTCACCGTGACCTACATGGACAGCCACCATTATAACTTTGACAACTAAGGCAAATATATCCTCAAAACAATATGCAAAATTCACGCATTGCCGTGGTACTAATTCTGCAAGAACTACATCTGTCTGTCATGGGTGACTCAGACATGATGTGGAATCAAGCGCGATGAGCTCATTTTGGTGACATTAATAGCTGAACCTCTGATGAGACACCCCAGGAAATAATCAACAGACACATTCAGATATTTCTCCTGCAGATGTGAAGCCTCGGCAATGACTCACACAGTGGAAACTTTTAAAGAAATGAAGGACTGTGATGTCACATGAGGCACCACCCAAGTGCAGATGGATGGAGAAGGATGTGGACTGCTCCCAGCTGTGAGGTGTGTCCCCTTCCATCAGCCACGGCCCCAGCACACATCAGGTTAGATACCCTAGCAGCAGCAGGACTTAGAGGTAGACCTGCAGCTTCTTCACAAATTAGAGGCCCTGTTCTTTCTTTCTTTTCTTTTCTTTCTTTCTTTTTTTATTTTTGGTACCAGGAATTGAATCCAGGGCTGCCTAACCACTGAGCCACAACCCCAGCCCTTTTTATTTTATTTTTTTTAAATTTTGAGACAGGGTCTCGCTAAGTTGCTTAGGGTCTTGCTAAGTTGCTGAGGCTGGCTTTGATCTTGGGCACCTCCTGCCTCCACCTCTGAAGCCATGGGATTACAAGAGGGTACCACAATGCCCAGTGAAGTCCCCATTCTTTTAATAGACATTTTCATTTGTTTTAAAATATTTTAGCATAGGACTACCCATTTATTAAAAAACAAAGTAGAAAACACAGTTTAGAAAAAGATGTTGAAATTCATTAAAGTCCTACAATCCAGGGATAAAGATGAACACATATTGGTGTGGCACTACATCGTATACAACCATAGAAATGTAAAGTTGTGCTACAATTGTGCACAAGGAATCAAGATGCATTCTGCTGTATATATACCTAATTAAAATAAATAAATTAACAAATAAATAAAAGTAAAAAAAAGTAAAAAAATATATGAATGTGTGTGTGTGCGTTTTCAGTACAATTGTGTTTTTGATTATCAGACAGAAGATAAGTACAGAATGCATTCCCAAAATAATATCAGAATTATGAAACAATCAGGTGAGGTCTGTTTCCCTGCTGATCAGCCCATTCCTGACTTGATGTGCTGGCTGGGTTTTACAGGGAGATGCCTTTTTTATGAGCTCAACCAAATCCATGTGTCTGCAGCTTTATAAATGGGACTCTGCCCCCAGTCCCCCACTACCTCAGCCTCATGTGCTGTTCTGTAATTAGTCACAAGCAACATCAACACTTGATAAATACATCCCCTGGTTGAAATCAATAATCCATTAGCACAATGAATCTTCTGGACTTCAGGTATCTGATGATGTGTTGCTACTTGGAATGGTCCCAGTTGAACCCCTTTTCTCTTAAAGCTGCCCTCTACAGGTGACCTCTTGTGGCCCACAGGGCGATATGGGCTGGGCCAGGGTAGAGGCAGGGGACCTCTGTAATAGCCCAACCAGCAAAGACAGCAACCCTATACTTACAACACTCATTCAGAGATTGATTCATCCTTCACAGAATTATTTCCTTTGGAATTGGGCAAGCAGGTGGCTGCAATTTTTATCAGTGAAGTTTTACCCTGCTATATCCACATTTCCTTCCTTATTGGCAGCTTTTGAACAAATCTGCTAATGTGCAAGTATTTATGCTGCCTGGCTTTTTTTTTTTCCTGTGCACACGATCTTTACCTCTATCCTGGGAAGTTTTAATCAGAAATGTAAGTGCCATCTACCAGAAACCCAATGAGCAAAATAATTAATGTATTTCCTTTATTTAAAGAAAATAATGTCTATTTAAGATCACTTGTGGAAAATTATGAGCAAGGACAAATTAGGAGCTCACATTGTGGAGCTCGGCAATCTTCCCTGCTGGGTCCAGAGCTATCACTATAATCAGAGTTCTTTTTTCTTGGAAAACAAAGATAAAATTTTGAAATTTCTAAACAGTGCAGGAAGAGAGCACATAGGCGCTCTGGCAAAAAGTTAAAGGAAACTCAGATCAATGGGTAACAGTAAACAATCACAAAGGCGAGGCGCTGGCCAGCTGCCCAACCACTCTGAACCCTCTTCACCTCGTGCAGACACTCAGGGGCCCAGATTGGGTTTCCTGAAGTCATGGTGAGCAAGCACAGAAGTGCTGCTTAGCCTGGAGGAAGGGACACCTCCTGCCCCAGGCAGGTGGACATGCCTGTGTGGCTTGTATTTCCAAGGGAGGGCATGAGCAAAAGCTAACAAGAGCCCACCCCCCATCACCCCCAACATCACTCCTTTCCCAGACTTCCCCAGCTGCCTGGGCAAACAAGCATGTGCCAAGGTACCACTGACTCCAACATGTGTCCAGTCCCCCAGAGTGTCCCTGAGACCTGTGGGGAATCCCGCTGTTCTTCAGGTGTTAAAGAACCACCACCTGCTAGCTGTGCCTGCTCTCATCTTCTGATTTCCATCCTGCCCTACCAAAGATGCCTACCTGACTGCAGACGGGTCCCTACTTCCTGAAGTTCTCGGTGCCTGTTGCTCCGGAACCTGGGAGCAAATGATCTCTCAGTCCTTCCACCTGGAGAAACCTAGCTACCATCTTAATAAAGCCATCTTTACACAGTGGCATTTGACAAGCATGGCACTGTTGATATTTTGGGCTGGATAATTTTCTACCTGGTGTAGGATACTTTGCACCGTAGACTGCACCGTGGGTGACCATCCTGTGTATTGTGGAGTGTCGCTGACCTCTGCCCCTGGGGACACCATGCCTTCTTTCAAGTCCTGACAACTCAAACTCTTTCCGGACCTATCCAACATCCCCATTGGCCTGTTGTGTCCACTTGCTGTCTCCATTGCATTCAGGCTAGAAGATCTGGTGTCCAGCATCAGCAGGGGACAAGGGTCATGCAGGCATTTCCTGGCAGGCTTTGTGGGGAGCTGTGCTTCTGGCTCTGACGACAGCTGTGTGGGCTCCTCAGCCCCCTGGACATCATATGGCTCCGTCCCCAGGTCTCTGAATTCTGGGCTAAGGAGGAGTGTTTGGGTTCTTCAACAAGTCCTGCTTACTGGGGAGGCAGGGGACATTGGGGACACTACTCCCCACTCTGACCAGGGAGCCAGCACTTTTCCACTCCTCCAGCCCCCCTACCCCAGGTCCATAGACTTTAGGAACCTTTGACTCAGAGCTCCCAAAACAGCACCAAGAGGGCAGAGGTCTTCCTTGTGGGCCAGGCGGGGCTTCCTACCCCCACTCCAGGCCCCGCCCTGCACCCTGACTGGCACCCGCTGTGGGTGAGGTGAGGGCATCATTCGTGCAATGATGGACTCCACAGTACCTCGAGTCACATCCCCAAGGTTTAGCAAACCTGAGGATGCCGTGGCATCGAACTCCTCTGCCTTGCTTCCTCTACATACCCACAGCTTGTCCAGGTCCTCCTAGTTTTGTTCTGCCACCTGTTCAGAGCCTGTCTGGGGGTCATTCTTGAGTCTTGAAGTGTCCTTATTCTCACATGCAATCCAGCACCACGTTTAATCATTCCAACACTAAATGTCCTCCTCTCTGTCCAAACTTCTACCACTCTGCTCCGGCCGCTCCTTGTACTTGGACTCTCGCTGTCCCCTCCAACGTCACCCAGGTCTGCTCTTGTGTTGACATACCACCAAGGACCTTCAGAGATCTGTATAAAATGTCAGCTGCTTTACTTCAGTCTCCTGCCTGAAGGCCACCAGAGATCATTTCAATAACTACACCATATCCAATGCCAGTCAACTTTTCCAATCCACTGTACATCTGTCTCTCTCCTTAAAAAAAAAAAAATAGTTGTAGATGAACACAATACCTTTACTTATTTATTTATGTGGTGCTGAGGATCAAACCCAGGGCTTCACATGTGCTAGGTAAGTGCTCTATCACTGAGCCACAGCTCAGCCCCGCATCTGCCTCTCTTGTGTGTACCAGGAAAACGGGTCTGTTGAACTTTCTTGAAATGCCTGACTCTCCCTTGCTTCTCCACCTGTGCAGGTGGGATCTCATGTTGAGATGGAGCCTCTGCCCAACTGGTACCCACAGTGAGGAGACCTCCACTCTTAACCCAATCCCCCAACTGGACCTGTGGGAAAAGTGTGAAACACTCGTCCTTGTGGTCATTTATGTTTATGCCACAGGATGAAGATGCTGTTGGTACCCAGAGCTCAGCCTGGCCACCCTTACTGGTGCAAGCACAGTCCTGCCTAGATACTGTGCCAGATGTAGTTGACATGGAACAGGGAGGGCACCCCTTTTCCTCAGGAGGGTAAAGTTGGGCGAGGATGACTGAAAAGAGTGGCCATGTGAGTCACGGAGCCATGGAATGTCATGGGGACACACCGAGCTTCACCGTGTGTTTCTCTAGACACACATTATGAAATGCTTTCATCCTTTTGTGTGTGTCTATTGCTTGATCATTATTGTCAACCACAAAAATGATCAAAGTGAGTATTGCCAAACCATTGTCCTTCAAACACGTCTGTGGCTGTCATAATGAGTCCCATTGATGTGGCTGCCACTCACAGATATAAATTAACAAAACATCAACCTAAACCTTAGCCAGCCCAAAGGGCATCCCTTGAAATGTTGACAACTTGCGTCCTAAAATTATTCCTGATGTGGGAAGATATTTGCTCTAGACCGAGGATGGATTCTCTTACTTCTGAAAGTACCTGAAGGCAATACAACATCAGAAGTTCACCAGATCCTCAGGAGGTAAGGGATTTACCAAATGTCTGTGTGTGCACATGTGTGTTCCTCTCTCCCACCATCCTGTTCATCTATTGACTTGGTGACTGCTGACCTGTCCTGGGGAGGACCAGTCCCACAATAGAGTCCTAACCCCAGAATTAACCAATCCATCTCCAACCCGATGACAGGACCCCAAGATGCTAACTGTGGGTTTGTGGTGGAATGAAATGAAATTATTGATTTATTTTTAGCATTAAAAAAATAAGTATTATTGCATTTTAAAATACTTTGTATTAAAAGAGCTGTTTTATCCCCGCTTAGATCTCACCACCATGTGGCAGATCTTTCCGTCTTTCACACTAACCCGTTGAGGAGCAGAACAGCCAGTCTGGTCAGAATCATCTTGGATCAGTAGCACCTACTAAGCGAGGTTCCCCTGTGGTCTGATCCACTTGCCCTGGCATCCTGGGGCAAACCCACGAGGGACCTGAGAGCACATGTTGACATTAAGGAGTGATTGATTGGTATTGCCTCTCAGGGCCACACAAAGGACAAAGGAGACCCTTCCTTCATATTATGCATTTCATATCAATTTTATGATATTATGATGGCATTCACAGAGCTGATAGCACTGATGCTCCAGCTGATATTTCCCAAATTCTCATTCTATGTCAATATCACCAAAGTAATTGCATAGCTCTTCATACTCCAAAGCTGTGTTCCTGAATAACTGGTAGTTTTGAAAGTAAAGCTTATTAATCCAAAGTTATGATAAGAATTACACAAATCAGATTTTTTTTCTTTTAAGCAATATGCAACCTATTGAAAATATTCATCTAAATTATAAAAATTAAATTATGTTAACCTATAAATTAAATTAGATTAAGCAAAGTAGCTACCATCTTTTCAAATTTTAAATGTACTCCCTTGATTGCCAGAGAAGTAATTCCTATTAGTAATTTTTTCTACATTTAAATCATGTTAAAATTATCTCTAAAATTAGCTCATTAAAAATTCAATGACATTCTTAAGTTCATGAAAATAACCTTTAATTTGGCTTACAGATTTCATTTTGCATTTATACTCAGAGGAGAAAGAGACTGTCATCCAGGAAGGTAGAACTCTTGGCAAAACAGTTTTATGTTTTGCTCTTGGGAGAATTGACACAAGAGTTTGCATCCAAGTATCGGTTTGGGAGCTCACATCTGGTCCCCTCGTCCTGTTATACATCATCTTCCCTGTTTAGCTTTGTGCTTTCTCGCAATTTTGCAGTTGAAAACACATCCTAATCACGACATTCAGTCACACTGGGCTGGCTCCCAACACTCGATCATTTCTTAAAAGGCACATGGTCGCCATGTGCCTAGAGTATGAGCATAACAGGCAATTAGGAGTTATTCTGGAAATTTCATCACATTAAGACATCTTTAAGTTTTCTGAGTTTGACTTACTATGATCTGGAGACAGTCTTTAAACTCTGGCCACCACTGGCTGTGTTTGAAAGCAATATTCTAGCAATTAGCTTCTTCCCTATGTGTAAAACGATTTTTTTTAGCAACATTCCTTTTGCAAATAGCCAGACATCAGCAGCAATCTTAATAAGTGATTTGAAAAATGTTCCCTATTTGTTTAAGATCAGAGAATATCTACCAGATAGCAGATTATCATCTTATTATTTGTTACATTTATGGAGAGCTTACCCACGTCCTGGTGCATATTCATGATCTGCTGTTGGTTACCAGCTCCACACTCCACCCCCTGACCCCAGACACACATGGTAATTCTCCTTTCCACTCAAGACATCTCTGGTTTCAGCCAGCTGTGCAGATTGAACACAGCATTTCCCAATTTCCTTGCAGCCACGTGTGGTCATGTGACTCAAGTTTGGTCAATAAGGTAAGGGCAAGCACCATCGGCAAGCATCTTTGAGGAAGGCTGTTTTCTTATACCTGTCTCTTCTCGCTGGTTGTAATGGGAGGTGAGGATGCACCATCTTGAAGGACATAGGGAAAGATGATACCCTAGGGATGGGTGAGCAAGAAACAGAAAGTGCCCTCACCTGACCACTCTCTAACAAGTCCCTAATGTTCATGAGACCTGGGAAAGTGCAGATGACCACCGGTCTAACACCCCAGGGAAGACAAGCAGCATCGCCCTGTTTGAAAGGCAAAGAGGCAGGGGATCCCAGAGACTGAGTCACATGTTGGTTTTGTGGTGACATCAGAACTGGAAGTCAGAACTGGGGTGGTGACAGGGCTAAGTAGGAATTCCAAAAGTCGACGCAGCACACTTGCTGCAAGAGGCAGCCTCTCTGGCAATGGGTTCCATGTGGGAGGCGTGAGAAGCCCATTGGTGTGAAAGGGGGCTCTATGATCCCAGAAGTGCTTGAATTCCAGCACCAGCCCTGGGAATGCACGCCTCCCTCTCTCCTTCCTCTTCAGGGGCTCCCTGCACAGGTGGACACTGATCAGCCTTGGAACTGGAGAAATCACAGAGAAGTTGCAAGCTTCTGGCCAAGGGCCAGGTGTGACCAGCAGAGAGTCCTGGGGACCAACACTGCTTGCTTCTACTTGCCCAAGGGCGTTTGACCAATGGCTTCCACCTTCCCTATCTCAGAGCACTCCTCGTGTTCTTGGATGGGAATGACATGTGGGTGCACATTCACAGGGTTCTAGTCCTGCTGGGGCAGAGCCCATCTTTTCTCTATGGTGACAGGGGAGGGAAAACAGCCTGGGGGTTCCTCTTTACAACTGCACAGCCAGAAGCCATGTAGATTCCCAGCCAGGCCCTGTCCCCTGCTCTGTGCCACCTTGGAAGCAGGGCACTTCCCTGACTCCAATTCTGCTCTGGGCTGCATTATCACTCTCATAAGGGGGGCAAGAGAAAGATTCTAGAACATCATTAAGAGGTGCCCAGACTGTAGGTCCCATATGTCCAACAGAGAGCTGGAGGGACCCACACCTCCTGGGGGCTGTGGAAAGCTCTGACGGTTTTTTCATAGCAGCGGCTGGAGCAGATGTAGCCAGCACCCTGGGAAGAGGCTGAGACTTTCATTAGTCAGGGTTTCTGACAAGATTGGGTTAGAAACTGAGTGTTGTTTCTTATTGCTTTTTAAGAAGGTAGTAACACTTCAGCACTGATCTTTTACAAAACAAACCCAGCAAACATTTTAGTCCAATAATGAATACCTGGCTATTGGGCCAGGGAAAGACTTAAATTAATCAATACAAGACTCAATGCATAGAAAACCATGTGTATAAACTTTTTTTTTTAAAAGAGTTTCTGAATTAGCATTTGGCTTCTAACACTTGACCCTAAAATAATAATAATAATAATAATAATAATAGTAATAATAATAATAGTAATAATGATTACTACTATTATTTCTGCACTATTTTTAACCTAAAATATTAATACTAAAACCATTTTTATCTTGACCACATATACCTAAATTAGAGATAATTAACACAGTGATAATACCCTTTGTCTACAATTTCTAAATAGTTTCTACTTTTAGTACTTTTAATGAAATCCATTCCAATAGTTTTGTTGAGGCAAAGATCAAGACTCTGGGAATTGTGATTTTATTTAATTATAATGCAAAGGGGCTAAATTAAAATTTTATGTTAAGGGAACTTCACCATTTGGTTACTGAAAGTCAATTTTGAATAGTACAATACAGCATACATTTTTTTTTATTGGTTGTTCAAAACATTATAAAGCTCTTGACATATCATATTTCATACATTAGATTCAAGTTGGTTATGAACTCCCAATTTTAAATGCATTTTAAATAAATAGAATCCATTAGGATCCGTTACTGATTGTTTTACTATGCATGGCACCTATTTCCACAGTAAGAAAATGTTCTATGTGGAAATGCAGACATCAGAGGAGGGCGTGTGAAAATTCCTGTAGTGTTAGGATTTCAAGTATTCAAGGAGACTTTTAAGGTAGACTTGGACTTTCCTGGCACCTTCTTTTGTGCCCTTTCCTCCACCACGTTTTTATAAAAGATTACAGAGGACTGTTGGACCATTTCGAAAATTACAACTTACCACTCAGGATTTTATTGATTCATCTCTTTTTTTTTTGGTGAAGTTGAGTTTCAAGTTGAAACTGCCACAGAGATATTGTGTTTGTGATGACACCAGGGGAGTGGCTGTTTGAAGATTTGTGCTACCTGTGCCCCTGAAAGGGCAGGACCCACCTGGCTCACCTGTGCTCTAGCTATAGAACCAGGGCGTCATTTCTACTGTTTGAGTCATATTTCAAGCCTATGCATTAGGGATCGGCCATATGCACATTGTGGGTTTGAGGGGTGCAGGCATCTTTGGGGAAGCCTGGTGGTAGAGCAGGTGCAGACTTTGGTTGACATACAGACCTGGACTCAGGTGCAAGCCAAACCGTTGGTTAAACATTTGTCCTTGGACCAGCAGCTCAGACTCGCTGAAGCTCACATCTTTCCTCTGCAAGAATGAAGCCTGTGCATCTCTCAGCTTCTGTGATGCTCCAGCTCAGAAGCTGGAAAATGGGCGTGATTGCCGTCTTCTGCCTTCTGTCCTTTCCTCTGAGTGCTACTTTTTCCACTGCCCTGAGATTCTGCAGCAGCCGTAAAATGTGTGGCTCCCGGAATCAGTAAAAGGCACAGAGCCCTCCCTCCTTGGACAGCATTCCGAGTTCGTTTCCAGTGTCACCTCATTCAACACAACACTCCTGCATGGAGATGGCAATCCAGGCAGATACTGTGCCTTCAATAAAATTACACTATGACAGGCAGGATTTGAACCCAGAGCCCTGGTCTTCACTCCTGTAGTGTGTTGAGCAGGTGCCTCAGGGTCATGAACTCTGTGGCATCCCCATGGTTCAGGGTTGGCTCCTGCCCTTTTCAGGGAAAACTCAGTGCATATCAATTATATATGTTTAAAGAATTGACACATTAAAATCCCACATGCTCATAGGGTACCATGTGATGTTTTGATACATGGACATGGTGCATAATGTTCAAACCAGACCCATTTTATCTCTTTAGGTGGGTATCATTTCTTTTTTGGTGAAAATATGTAAAGCCTCTTCTTCTAGATCTTTTGAGGGGGATTCTACTTTATCATCCTCTGTGGTCCCCCTTGGTACAAGAACCCACCAGAGCTTACTTCTGTCCAGCCATAGCTTGGTCCCCACTGACCAGCCTTCCCCAGCCCTCCTGCTGCCCAACTCTCCCCAGCCTTGGCTAACCACTCTCCTACCCCAACTTCCTCAGACTCCACATGTGACTGAGAGCATTTCAATCATTTATCTGGATGCCTGAAGGAGTATCATTTACTCTCCTTTCCCCAAGATTTTTTTGTCATCAGATGATTCTCTGAAGATGAGGCTACCTGGAGTTGCTGGGACCTGCTGAGCCTAGGGATCCAGCCACAGTTGAGCTGGCCTACCTGGACTTCCCGGTTCCACAGGGCACTATGATACCTGTCATAGTGAGGCTGAGCTGACGTGATACTCTCAGAGACCCTACAAAGAGAATATCAAGCCGCTGTTACTGTGTATAGTAGTATATATAAAACGTAGACAAGATGCACATGGGTATGCACATATGCCCTTCTACGTGCATTAAGGAACATAAATTTAGAAGCTGAAGCTAAATATATCTAAATGAAGAAAATGTCCATGAGAATCTCTTGGACAATGCCTGCAATGACCAATATGCATAAACAGGAAACCCACTGGGAGCTAACCACTGGGCCTTCTGCAGTGGGGAACCGGCTCGGCTCACTTTGCTCCCCCAACATTTCTGTTTTAATTTTTACTATATGTTCTCATTTTTTTGGCTGCTTTCTTTCTGCCAGCTAAACATGTAAGTTGTTCTTTCCTCCAGTTTCTTATGAGGAGAATTACATTATTAATTTAACCATTTTCTTCTTTTATGTGTGCATTTGATGGTACACGCCTTCCTGTCAGCAACAACTTATCTTTTTTCCACAAATTTCAACGTACTGTTTTAAAATTTTCTTTTTTAAATAAAAATATTTTCTGACCTTCCTTGTGACTTCTTCTATGATCCACAGATGATTCTGAAATGCGTGTGTTTGATTCCAGAAAACTGATGACTTCCTAAAATTTTTATTATGTTTGGTTTGCTTTTAAGAATGTCACCTCCATTACTTTAGACTAATTAAGGTTTGTTTTATTTCATAGAATGGAGTCTACTTCAGCAAATGTCCCATATGCACCTTAAATGATATGCATTCTGCTGCCGGGTGATGTGCTGTATCCAGTTTCAAGTGGACCCAGTTGATTTGCCTGATTTAAGAATGTCTCTACGCTTGGCTGACTTCCTGTCTGAGGTAGAGCTCAAGTGTGCAGTGAGGCTACTGAAGATTTCCATTCTTTTAGGAATATATTTGTTTTTCCTTCCTGCTCCCAGAGGTGTTGCTTTATATATTTTCAAGCTGTATTGTTAGGGAACACAATTTAGGATTGAGATGTTTTCCTGAAGAATTGACTCCTATTAAGGACAGCCAATGGAGAGAATTACTGTTTCCCCCCCCCCCAAGGAAATGGTGCCGGATAACTGGATATCCAAATGCAAAAGAATAAACTTTAACTGTGTGACAAGCCACAAGAGATTAACTCAAAATGGATAAAGTAACCAAATTTCATTAAAAATATTTCTAAAAGGTAAGTTATTAATCTTCATGGCTTTGGATTAGTCAATATTTTCTTAAAATGACAAAAAATTAAAGAAAAATGGAGAATTTCATCAAAGATTAAGTTCTGAACATCAAAGGACATTATCAATGAACATATTAACACATAGAATTGGAGAAAATATTTGCCAGTACTGGTAAGGATCTAGTATGCGGCACACCCGAGGGATTCTGACAACTAACAAATAAAAGTCACATGACTGAACTAAATAAGCAAAGGATTTGATTAGGCATTTCTCTAAAAACATTCAAATGTTCCATCAGCACATGGCAAGATGCTCTAAGATACTGAACATTGTTAATCATTAGGGAATTCAAGTCAAAACCCCAGATACCACTCCTCACACATCAAGATGTTGATAATAAAAGACAGGAACAGTAGCCCGTGTGGGAGGTGGAAGACAGTGCTGGTGGGACTAGGAAATGGGGTGACATCTTCAAAACCACAGCAAGAAAACCACAGCTCCTCCAAAAGTCAGTTACCAGAAGACCCGGACATTCTTCTGCTTCCAAGTGAATTGAACACATATGAACACACACATGCAACATGTACAAATTTTTTTATCCAGTATTATTAGTATTATCTAAAAGTAGAAATGAACCAAATGTCCATCAATCATGAATAGAACAGCAAAAGTTGTGTATATCTACACAATAGAATCTAATTCAACCATAAAATAAACAATCAAATATTGATGCCTGTTATAACCTGAATGGAGCTGTAAAACCTCACGTTAAGCAAAAGATGCTGGTTATAAAATTCCACTCGTTATATTATACCAATTGTATGAAATATCCAGACTAGATAAGTCACAGAGAGAAAACAGACTAGCACCTGCCAGGGTAGGGGACAGAAGTGGGCAGCCTATGGGCACAGGGTTCCTTTTAGAGGAGATGAAAATGTTTTAGATTTAAAGAGTGTTGATGGTGATAATGCTCTACAAATACACTAAAAAACAGTGTAATTCTTTAAAAAAAAAAACATGGAGTATAGATTTATCTCAATTTTGAAAGAAAAATATTCAGCAGTTTTTCATGACTGCTTTCCCTTCCTGGCTTCTCTCCCCCCTCCACTAATGCTTCCAGGGAATCCTTTTCACATAAACTACTTTTGTGTGAAAACTTGTCCCTGGGTTTGATTTTAAAAGAATGCAAATTAAGGCAAAACCCCTCTCACTTCCAGGGGGCTGGAGACAGAAGCTCCCCTGCAGCTTGGGGAGGAGAGGTCACATTCTTCCCTCTCTCCAGGGAAGTCCCCCCTCTCTAGTTCAGGTCTGGGACTTGGGGCTTCCTGTGGATTCAATATTTATAGTCACTATCTCTGCAATGAAGAGCTAGTGCTGTGGACTGGAAAATTGGTTTATCTCCATTGCTTGGGGAGCTGTGCGAATATTTCCCTTTTATGATATTCTTCTAGAAGGATGAGAACATGTGCCAAAGTGACTTCAGGAGTAAAATGTTACAAGCACAATTGGAGATTTGGGGGACCATTTGGGTCTCTCCCACTCTGAGATATTCATTGACCTGAGTTCCAAAATCACGTGTGAAAACCCTTTAAACTATCTTGGTCTTATTCTTGGCCCTAGAGCTTAAAGACATAATTCACACTTTGCAGTGAGAATATCTGTAAAGGAGAGATTTCAAATTTCAACTTACAATTACCAGATCTCATGCATTTTAATTTTTCATAAAGGAACAATCTATTTCATTACAACTTAATTTATTTAACCTAACAGGTCCTCCCTCATAGCAGTGCTGATAAATTCAACAGACTATAAATCATTGATCAATATCCAGTTGGTCATAAATTTACTCTAAGTTTGGAAACAGGCCCAGAAGCTAATTTTGTATTGCTTCTTGCAAATGATCCATAACTCATAATTACTATTTCCTTCAAATGTGACAGGTATTTGATTTTGTAAAATGGCAAAGTATTGTATATACACACACACACACACACACACACACACATACTTCCTTCTAAAAGCAGGTATCTCCAGGACAGGGTTTTGCCAGTGACTCTTTTTAAGATTCTTTAGGGGAAGTGAAGACAGTACTTAGAGAAAGAGCAATATTCTGAAGTAACAGGAAAGCACAAGAAAAATTCCCATTGCTTATTTCAGCAGAAAGATGTGAGTTTAAAAGTTATGGCTGTTGGTAGCACGTGACTGACCATAACGTTTTTTAGCCCAACATTGAAATTTATTTCAGGTGTTTGACGAGGTAAATAGAAGGCTCTGGGAATTTCTAATGCCTTGAATTTCTGCCTTGGCTTTGGAATAAGTGGTGGGGCAGCAGGGGTCTATTGACTTTTGGTGCCTTCTCTCTAATCCAAAACGTTATCTGCTGAGCACAGGCAAATAGCAGTCCCAGCCAAGTGGCCAGTGCTGCAGGAGGCCAAGCCTGCGACCCACTTCTCAAAGGTATGTGAAAATGTCTTCAAACACATGTGAGGGTCCTGTGGATTCAAAGGAGAGCAGATGATTGGAGAGGATAACAAGTTCTTCCTCTTTCAAAAGGTAACCCTGGAACCAACTTTCCTCCCAGAGTTGTCAGCTTGAGAAACTTTGTTCTTGAGAGACATTGTTATTCAGCATCCGGAAGCCGCAAAAGGATAGAGAACAAATTGTCAATCTTTGAATCCGACAGCACTGCACTTTTATGATACTTTTTCATGTTCCGAAGACATTGGATAAATTCCCAATTACTCTTCAGACCTTGAAAATAATACCCTTGTTTCTAAGAAACCTAAATATATAACCACCAGTCAGCAGCAGATTTTCCAAGTTCATTTCCTCACCCAGACTCCCTGTTCACATTCGAAATCTGCTGTGGTCCATACTCATTGGAAATGCTCAGCCTCTCTAAGACAGGCACGGCTCTCCTTATGAAAATGGAGTCCACGGGATGGATGGGTTTCTGAGTGGGTGATGTTGCAGGGACCGACAGGGACAGGGATCAGGACCCAGATGAGAGCTGCCCAGGGATCTGACCTGGTGGCCCACAGGTGTCTGAGCCCAGCCACCTCAGGTGATAGCTGTGCTAACACCCCATCTCCCGAAGTGGGGTAGAATTCCTTCCAGCCTGCTGTGTTGGTCAGGCGGCTGCTGGCTCACCTGTGCAGAGAGCTGTCATTTAGCTCAGCATAACCCGCAGGGAGGGAAAGAAGCAGTTCTGTAGGAGAGAAACACCATGCAGCTCTCACCAGGATAAAAGCAAGGGGCCCACCAAGCTGTGTTCCTTTCTGGAGGAACAAAGGGAGACATTTTTCCTTGCCTTTCCCAGCTTCCAGGGCTCCCGCATTCCTGGGTTGGTTGCCTGTTTCTCCCCCCATCCAGGTGAACAACGTTGCAACCCCCAGTGCCCTTCTTCCAGTGCTACATGGTCTTCTGATGCCCACCTTCTGTGGTTCCTACACATTCAGGGATTTGTAGGATAAGATGGGTCCTACCAGGATAATCCAGGATAATCTGGATTGTCAAGGTCCCTAACTTGAATCACATCTGCAGAATCCCTTTGGTCAATATAAGGTAACATGTAGTAGGTCCCAGAGATTTGGATCTCAACATCTTGGGGCTGGGCATTCTGCCCACCACAAGCAATAATCAGTCCTAAGGGAACTCTCAGCCATCAGATCGACAGGACACTCGTGCAAGGAATCTGAAGGGGTCATATTTGCTTTTTAAATGCCAGGCTTGATATGTTAAATCTCCCTGTGCACATAGAAAACAGAGGACTAAACTTCAAGTATGGAGAAGAGTCTAAGAAATGCAGGCCACCCAAGACCTGAGAAAATAAACAATCCTTGGGGATTGATCCAGAGCTAAGAGGAGGAAATTTCCCAGGCATCTATAAAAAGCACAACACAAATTGCCAGTTGATCTCAAGACAAAAGGAAGCTACAGAGCAACTTCTTAAAAGTTAAGTGCCAATAAATGGAAAGGCGAAAAATGGAAATTTCCCAGGTCTGTATTCAATACTGAGACTCAACCTATTGAATGGATAACACCCCCATCCTCCCCCTGGCTCAGATTTTCAGCTAAACATGCTGAAGAAACACTGGCTGTATTTAATGCAGTCCTTTAAGCCTGTGGCTTTGCCAGGGTCCCTGGGGCCTTGTGTTTAGCAGAACACATTTGTGCTGCAAATGGACATTCTGAAAGGTAAGCTGTGAAGTGTCAACTTGAATTCTTGTGCTTTTTATCAATTTCAATGCTTTCAGTAAATTATCAGAGAGCAAACAAAGGGGTTCTGCTTCCTGGGAGAGATTTGAATTGATGTAACTAGCTCCAAATCAGACCCTGTACAATTATACAGCAGTGACACCTTAGGAAGGCTTGACAAAGGAGAATGGTTACTGAAGCCAAATTCTGTAAAACAAACAAGCAAAACCTACAGAAAGGCGAAAATGACAGGAACCTCTGTGATTAGGTTTCTGCAAGGGTTTCTTTCTAGTCTGACCCTGAAACAAAACATCAGAATGTGGAATAGGTGTTTGGGAATCTCCAGACTATCAACACCAAGACCTGCATATAACTGAATAGACAGAAGAAAGGATGTTTCCCAAAAGAAGTGGGAAGAGAGAGAAAGGAGTATGTCCAAGCCCTGCTTTAGAGCATCTCAAATCCTGTGCAGGCCCTTTGGGTTCATGGCTGAAACCCCTGCACCTTGAACAAAGGAAAACCCTTTGGGTTTTTGGAACCAACTGATTGTTTTTTACACCCACACTTTTTTTTTTAATTGGTGCATTATAGTTGTACATATGAGGGGATTTATTGTTACATATTCATACTTGCACAAAATGTAACAATAGAATTTGACTGATATCCCTCCCTAGTGTTCCCCCTCCCTTCCCACCTTCCACCTCTTGGACCCTTTCTTCTAGTGACCTCTCTCTGATTTTCATGAGATCTGTCCCAAATTTTATTTTCCTTTTTCCTCTCTAGCTTCCGCATATGGGAGAAAATATGTACCCTTTGGCTTAAAAGGAGTCTGACTTATATTTCCCACTGCATGATGGTCTCTCGTTCCATCTATTATCCTGCAAATGACATAATTTCATTGTTCTTTTTGGCTGAATAAGACTCCATTGCTTATGTCCACCACATTTTCTTTATCTGTCCATCTGTGGGTGGACACTGAGGCTTTGGAACCCATGGATTCTTCACAAAGTTGGAATGCTTTGGATTATTCATTCGACCAATGGTCATGGGCAAATTGAAAGCAGCCTGGTGTTGCACTTACTGAAGTTTGGATGAACAAGATGGTTAGGCTCTCTCCTTTCAGGAAGCATACAGTCAAGAGGGCATGTGGCCTCCCAGGCAGATGTCATTCACAAAAAACACTGAAAGTCTGGAAAAACAAACCTCAAAAGAGGAGGGAGAAGTGACCGCAGATAGCAGGTCTGGAAGGCCACAGGTCAGAGGAGAAGCATGCTTGGCATTTTATCAGCTGTGCTCACCACGTGGTGCAGTCTCAAAACCACACTCCCTTTGTCTAACTCATCCTGTGCCCTTTGACCAACATCTCCCCTTGACCCCCCCACCACCAGCCTCTCCCAACCTCCCCCCAAATAATCATGGGTGATGGATATGTTAATTAGCATCACCTGGCACCCCATAAATATGCAAATTTACTATTTATCAGTAAAAATGCAACAAAATAAATCAAAGGGGGAGGTTTCAAAGACCTTGTCCATTGGGGTCATTTAATAAAGGGACAAACAGGGCTTAGATGGACAGCTCCAGCCATGGTCCCTGCCATTCACACTGGTCACAGAAGAGTGGTCCACGCCTGGGATAGCTTTTGTTCCATGCAGTAGCCTCCAGTGTGTCCACACTAAGATCACAGAAAGAGGAGCACCCTTTCTTGGCAGTCTATTAAGACAGAGCTGTTGGAAGTTTTGGTAATCAAAGGTAACATTTGATACACAGAATCACTCAATTTTAGTACCGCTGGAAATGCACTTTCGTTTTGCCATCTAACTTTGGTAGTGACTTTAGTAAACAGAAAAAGAAAGAACTGAAAAGGAGAAAGCCAAATTTCACACATGTATGATTTTGTCAAAATGAACCCAACTACTATGATTATCTATAATGCTCTAATTAAAAAAAAATTAAAAAAAAGAAAGAAGAAATATTTTTAAAAAGAAAGAAAAAAAATCCAACTGGACTTCCTCTCCCCGATCAAGAAGGAGGGGTTTAGGAAACAGATGGTTGGAGAACCTGACCCCACCCACCATCAGCCTCGTGTTCTGAGGAGCATCAGCTTGGAATTCCAGCTGGGGAGGCCAAAGTCGAGCCTTCCACATGGAGGCTGGAGAGACCACCCAATCTCTCCATGATGTTGCAGATGGCACCTTATTTCAGAGCACATTTATAAATGAAAACCATCTCTGGGAACTGAGGGTTCACTCCCAGCACTAGGTTTCTAACTGAAGAGCCATTGGAAACAGCAAGCAAACTGTGACAGGCAGGTTCCTCGGGGGAGTCAAAGTCACTAAATTAATCTCCAAGTGCAGATTGTAGCTGAATGGTAATTTGAGACAAACCTGTAGCCTGGGATAAACTTAATGCCAATGCTGTTATCCAGAAAAAGGCCTGAAATCAGGAGCTCTGCTTGGCCACAGGGTAGACAGAGGCCCATGGCTGCAATATGCTGGACAGCAGCATTTCATTTCACAAAATATTTGCTGTTACTACCTCAAACCAGAAATGTGCGCAGCTAAAGCCTGTGATACTGTGGACACCCACAGGAAGTGTAGAAATTTCAGCCCAACATGACAGCTATTGGGCCACATTTTATCAGTACCAGGAAGAGGGGGAATAAAAGCCCAGATGCTGGACATCATGGGCACAGCTGCTGTGCTTTCTGCAGGAGGGCTTAGTCCACATCTTCTCGAATCCTCAGATGAATGACAATTAGTCTCCCTCCTGAGAGAGCTCATTAGTTTCTCTCTATTTTCCAGCATCCTCCCTAAATATGCTTCCTCTTGGGAGGAGGACAGGGATCACGGCAGGAGTCAGTGAAAGCTTTGCATTTCCAGCAGAGGATGAAATGTGACTCCAGGAGAAGAAATGTCCCACACTGGCTAGAGGCAAAGGGGAAAGGGGGAGGAATCCTGGGAGCCTTTGGTGCTACAGATGAAATTCAAGGTGGTGCCCTTTGTTCCTGGGTCCTTTCTTTGCCTGCTTTCACTCTTGCCTGAAAAGAAACTGGACCCCAAATAATTTAATGCCAAACTTGTAAATCATACCCAAATCCACCATCTTGAAGGAGTATATTTTTTACCCTTGTAGGGTATCAATTTCTCTTTAGATTGAACAATAAATAGGACCATAAAATGAAATAAATCAGAGAAGCAAAGATTCATAAGCATTTGAATTGTCAAGCTGAGAGGAGCAGTTGCCACACATTGCCATGTGTATTTAATTAGCACGTGTGTATCTAATTCGCTAAGGTGTTCAGTAGGAGGTTTTCCTATGCAAACACAGTGAAGTAATCACTACAGGTAAGGATGTCACACACCCACCAACATCCACAGTCCCTTTTCTCTAAGACAACACAAATGCTTGGTATTTAACTGGAGACCCTGCATGGGGAGCTCAGCTGATTTGGCCTAGGCTGTTGGCCAGGGCCACTGAGATAACAAGAAGCTGCTCTAGCAATGAAGTTCATGCTGCATGTCACACACCCACAGAAAACATAGAGGAGACAATGTGACACAGCTGGGCCCAGGTTCCCTGGAAGGAATGGATGGGGCTGGGCAGTGGGACCAAGCAGCCTTTAGCCATGGGTCTCCAGTTGTCCCCAGCCCTGGCTGAGCTCATCATCCCTGCTGCCCTCCAGTTCTGCTGGCTCAGGGGACCTCTACCCCAGAGAAGTTCCCTCCAGTGCTTGTGATGGAGCCATCTGAAAAAGGATTGTGTCCCCTCCCCCTGCCTTTATTTTACAAAAGTGCTCAATGAATTCTCCAGTTTCTAAAACTGGCTTTCATTCTCCTCTTTTCCAAGCCTGAATTTCTCCTCACAGCCTCTGTTAAAACGAGAGGGGAATAGAAACTTTTTAGTTTTCCATGAGAAGTTTGCTGCAATACAGATCCAGATGTTTTCAGTTATTTTTGTTCCATATCATCATAAAGAACCAAAGCTCGGTGATCATCCTCTGGGGAGTGGGAGTTGATGCTGAAGCCATAAATATCGCCCACCTGGGTCCCACATGAGACCGCCAGGGCGGGGTCCCATGTTGCAGGGAAAGCAGCTCACTTTTAATTGTCTTTAGAACTGTTTCTTCTGTAGTATCAATTTAGAACAAGCTTGTTGATCAAGTTCCATGGAGCCAAATACTTCACATCCCAACAAAAACTACTTTCTGAAATAATAATGAGATTTTTTGAAAGAGAAGGTTGGTTACAAACACCTGTGAGCCAGTGCCAGCTGCTCAGGGACAGTGCAATGGTGTCACAGGAGGCGTCCCCCGAGGCAAAACACATTTTTGTGGAGAATGTGAGTTCAGACCCTTCCTGTTTCTTAGGTTGAATGCTCAGCTAAAGCCCCTTGCTCCTGCTGGGTCATCTGGGGTCTCCTTCCTCCGTCTGTCTTCCCTTCCTGTCTTTCATCAGACATTTTATTTCCATAGTTCCTCATGTTAGAAAGATGGAGATAGTGTGTGGTCTTGCATTTTAAAAGTGAATCCGTTAGTTCCCTTTCTTTTGCAAGGTATAAAAACAAGTGCATATGATTTAGACCAAAAAAAAAAAAAGACCCTTTTTAGCTCGTCCCTGGGAACATCCGTTGGAAGTTCCCATAGAAGGCAGAATTGTGAGCAGGACTCCGGGTCTGAGTCTCTGATCTCCCCTCGCCCCAACAGCACCACCATGGTGGCAACATAGCTGTCTGCAGCCCTGGCTCCAATTCTCTCAGGGTTTATATCTTGTTGAAACCAGGTTTCCCTCCCTCCAGTGACACCCACAAAGTTCTGGAGTTCACTGATCCCAGGACGGTCAGGACTGCCCAGTTCTACCTTACTTAGGTTTTGAGTTGCTCATGCATACTCATGGACTTGGCTTTATATCAGCTACAGAATGTCCAGGATGACATGCTGTCCACCAATCAAGGTGCCCGTGCTATGGGCCATGTGTCACAGTGGTGTGTGAAGGACATCAGGAAACTGAACTTCAGAGTTAGATTCTAACATCCTGGCCAGAGGGATGGCCAGGATGACCACACATGGAGAACTCAGGGTCCTCTCCTTGTTGCATGGTCAACTAATTAGTAACCTCAATCAGGTTTGCAAATAACTCTTGCTACAGAAAGCAACACATGGGCAAAGCATCAGGGGTGAAGGTCACAGGGACCCAAACTCTACCAACCACAAGGAGATTTGGGGCATTTTTCCCTCATGTGAAATTTCTGAATTTTTAAATTGTTGACAACTGATTCAAATCTATTTAAAAATTTGGGTATCCAAAGTGCCCCCCTCATTGTGGGCTGAACCACACTTCTCAAGTGAGATTCTGTGTATCGCTGTCACTGACAGCAGAAGGATACTGAATTTAAATGCAGCATGGGGGCTAAAAGCTAGCTGGCCTGGGCGTGTCGTCCCGGGGAGGAGCCCAGTGACGTGGGTATCTCAGAGGTTCTCTGTTCAGCCCAGGTTCAGGGGCTGGCTGCTGTCCTCGTCAGCTTGTGGATCTGTGACATTCTTAGGACTCCTCTCTCTGGTAACCAGGAATGGTGGACAGGGCAGGTGTGCAGCGGGCACATGCTCAGCCCTCAGCGGTCACTCTTAAACCCACACACAGGTGGTTGGTGAGATGAGTTCCGAGGCACCAGTGGGGAGACGGATGGTGCTGTGGAGCCACAAAGGCAACACAGATGCTGGTGGGCACTAGAGAAACTTGGTGCAAGGGCACCCAAAGCAATTCAGATGTGCTTTAGGATGGACACATGGTTTAAATTTCTCACAGAAACAACGGGCCATGCTGGCAAGGCATCTGATTTCAAAAATCCAGTTTCTAAAACTCTGAATTAAAAAATACTTGGCCAAATTCTATTGTTATGTTGTGCCTGGGTATGAATAGGTAACAACAAATCCCACCACTATGTAAAACATTAATGCACCAATAAAAATGGGGAAAAATGATATTTGGTCAAATATTCTTACCCACAATAACTATTTTTGTTATTGTTGTTGTTTTTTGTTTGCTTATTTGTTTTGTTTTTTACCATTTACAAAATGTAATGCAGATTACCCAAATGTTGGATTTAAATCCAAGTTCTCAGGAAACTAAAACTTGCAGAAAAAGGTAACCCCCACAGTGAAAGAAAAGGCTGACTGTCCAGGGCAAGGGCACTACTGTGGACAAGTGGCCATCACCCTGATCTGCTCTGGTGTGAAAGGGAGAATGCAGTTATCTGGAGAGGAGAGTCGTGTCCTGGAATACCCTGGATGGACTCTCCTGCCTCCCTGACTGGTGGCTTGGGGAGCAGCTGAGGTCTGGCCAGCACACCTGTTCCCTGGAAAGGCTTCTTAGGCCAGGTGACAGAGCCTGGTGACACAGGCAGGATGAGAAGTAGAGGGACAGCTGAGTTCCAGGATAGAGAATTAGAGAGTGATCAGGGGCAGGGGGCAGGTTGTGGCAGGTGTCACTGGGGTGGACCACTTCCCTCACGCCAGATATGAACTAATTAATGCTCTATTTTGAGACACTCATGCTGTTTCAAGGTTTTTATTTTTGTGGCTACTACAAATCCTGCAAATAACCCTCTTAATGGAATTCTAAAGAAAATCACTTGGTCAAAAGATATACCCTTTTATAGGTACACAATTGTTTTGAAACTTCATCCTGAAATTTGCACTTCTAATAGAAAAAAAAGTTTGGAATGCACATTTACATTTTGTAAAATTATTGGGGAACTGTTCCGTGTAAGTCGAGAGGTACAAATTGATTTAATTTATATTCCATCAAACACCATTGAATGTGAACTTTTAAAAATGTACCATTTTGCTCTTTCTGAGTTTCTCACTTATAGATTGCCTATCCAACACACTTTGTGATTTTATTTCCCTTTTTTTAAATTGTGAGGCACATTTTAAATTGCCGAGTTCATCTGACCCTGGTTACATGGAGCTCCTCATAAAAAGTGCCACATGCTGGCAAAATCATCAGTCAGTTAGGACAGCAGGGTAAGCTGATGCTCAGAGAGGCCCCTGTCCATCAACATAGCACCTGGAGGAGTAAGGAATGGAGCTTAGAATTTTAACTCCCACGGAGGCTTGTTCAGAAGAATGTGCTAGGTCCCTGAGGCTTCTGCTCTTTTGCAAATCCACCACAGTGACAAGCACATGTAGACAGAGCCAGGGAGTAGTAGGAGGTAAAGGCCCTCCCTGTCCTTATAGTGAGGGGGTCAGGGGCGTGCACGATGGGGCACAGGATGGGGTTCCATTGGCTAGGGACAGAAAGCCTCACAGTACTCAGTGACTTGAGCAAGCTCTGATTTCTCCTGGCATCACTTCCTTGAATTTCCAATGGAGGGAATGGCACCATAGCTGTTCTCCTCCCCTGGATTACCATGGCATGTTGGAATCAGGAGGACTGGGTGAACAATAAAATACCCATGATGGGACTGTCATGCAATTAAGGGTCATTATTATAAGTATAAAGGCTGCCCTTAATGTCCCAGCAGATGAGATAATGCATATTAAGTGTTTTGAAAACATAAGTGTGTGTGTGTGTGTGTGTGTGTGTGAGAGAGAGAGAGAGAGAGAGAGAGAGAGAGAGAGGATGATGTAATCATTATCTCAGGTGTGTGGCTGTGCTGTCAAGCTCAATGATTCTAGTGAATCTACAAACCTCATAAATGCCTTTGCATCTAATAAGCTCATCTTGGGAGACAGAAGTTCTCCAAGAATTGAGTGCCTCTGTGAGCCCAAGACCCTTGAGAATGGGCAGTTCAGTTTGTGTCAAAGGTTTTCCTCCCCCACAACATGAAGTTTTAAAAGGGAAGAATGAAGCCCCAGGGTGACCTGAGACCTCTGCCTAACAGGCATCTCACAGTATAAAGACATTTAGATCCCAAAGGACAGGAGCAAGTCCCCATCACAGAGGGACTTATCAGGTAGTTTTATGGACACACATCAACACTGACCTCTGGTAACCAGTATTCTGTTCTCATCTTCTATGAGATCAGCTTTGATATATGTAGGACCCAGTGTGCACGTGTATCCAGATATCATACTGTGCCCCATGAGCAGGTGCAATTGTTATATGCAAAAACAACAACAACAACATACCTGTTAAGAAAATCCACTAGAAACATTGAATGCTACTTACCCAGCCTCAGCAGAACGTGGTCTGAGAAGGTGCAAGCTTGGACTAGCTGGTCTGACATTGTCCATGGAAATGCACCTGGGCATCAAGGAATCCCTTTCTTTAGAACCTCCTGTGCATTGTCACCTGGCAGGACTGAGAGGAGCCCCAGTCTGCACAGGCATCAAAAACTTTCACAGACAATTTGCCCTCCAGTTTCTGTCTCTCACCTGCTCTGGGAAAAAAGTCTGCTGGTGTCATAGTCCAAGGATGCACCAAGTGCTCAGAAGATGGTGTTTCCCCTGGAGAGGGAAGGTTCTCCTGCCAGCTGCAGAGAGTCTGCCAGCAGGATCCCTTCCACCCAGGGGAGGATTTCACGATGGAGTCAGTGTGCACGTGTAGAATTGGAGCTGTTTTGCACTTAAAGACAGGAGCAAAGGGCTTGGGAGAGGATGGCAATCTGCCTCTGCCTCAGGATTCCTGGACCCACTGGCAAAACTCCCCAGCTGCACAGCAGAGCAAATGCATCAGCCTCAAAACCAACCTCTGCTTTTTAAAAATTAACAAACATTTATTTGCTACAATTCTGCCATCCAAGCTCAATTCTGCCTGCCACACTGAGATGTGTTGAAGAGCAGAGTTGGAGGCCCTCTGGTCCCAGATGCAAAGGGCAGGGTGGGGAGGGAGGCCGGGTCCCAGCTCAGGAGCACCCGTGGTGTCTGGTTAGCTGTGCGATGCTGGGCAGTCTCCTCACTCTCTGTGCCTCATCTAATGATAATAGTGTCTACTTCTTAGAGTGTTTTAAGGAAGAAATGGCATCTAATAAGGAAGTAAGTGGGCCTGATCCAGAATAGTCTCCTCAGGACCTTCTTGCATTTTTATCTGATGATATCCCCAGTGGATTAACAAACTGATCAGGAAACAGAGTCCTGGTCCCTCTCCCCATTGTACTCTGATCACCACAGCAGACGTGGCTCCTGGTCCACAGCCTGGGAGACAGTAGGTGGTCAATAATTACATAACTAATTATTCATACTATTTAATTCATAACTAATAATAAATGAGTGTACTTCATAGATGCCTTTGTGTTTATTATTGAACTCTATTTCCTTTTACAGAGTTTCCAAATATTCTGATTTTCAAGTGAAGTTGAGTCTCAAAATGTTTTTAATGAAAATCAAAAAACATTAGAATGTAAGTGACAAAATAGACGTTGACAGTTGCACGAGTGATCATAGTCTAAGACTTTCAAATAGCAATCGACTGAAATGTCTGTGGCTTGAGCTTCTGTTCTGTCACACTCTAAAGCTAAGGGGCTGTGCAATTTGACATTCTCAGCACAGAAAACCGGTTCGATTCAATCAGTTTAAGCAGGAAGGGGTTTTTAATGAAGCTCAAATAGAGTTGTTAGGAGGGAGGAAGAGGAGTTTGGAATATAGGCTCTGGGTGACCATGAGGGCTTGCCAGGCACACCAGGCAGGAGAACCCCAGTGACTCTGCTGCTTTGGTGGGGTTTCTCCTTTCTGCCCCCTCAAGTCCGCCACACTCCACCACCCACAGCAAAAAGTGATCAGAGGACAATTGTCAATTTCCTTGAGCATCCAGCTTCCTTATTAAAGTCTCACATTTCTTCCTGTCATCTCGAAAAGTAAAATCACCTACACCACCAAGACTGCCTGAGCCTGCCCTGCTCGGGTCTGCTGGGAAGGTGGCTCTTGGCTAGCATCTGGGACACTGGATTTGGGAAGCTTCCTGTTCTTGGAAGACATGAGAGTGGCTCCCCCGGCCTAAACTGTTGCCACCAAGAATGTGTTCATGCTGAGCACCTGCTTTCCCCCAGGGAGTCAGGAATTTGGGTGTGAACCAGGAGACCAGCCCTAAGTCAACTCTTTAGGCACTAAGTTTCTAATGAAACTCCTTGGTAGACAGTGTCTCAGATGTGTCACCCTTGGATGCTGGAGGAATTAATTCTCCATGACTCCATGGCAAGAGGGCTCCTGGAGGCCTGTACCTGGCTGCTTCTGCCCTTTAGCCCATGGACCTTTCCTTTACGGCTTTTGCTTTATATCTTTTTGATATAATCCATCATCATACTTGGAGTGCTACTGTGTGCTGTGTCTTCCTGGGAAATTACCAAACCTAAGGGTGGCCTGAGGGCACCCAACATGACATCCTGGTAGAAGAAGACTGGAGATCTTCTTTTTTGTGTGTCGGGGTTTTAGCCCCCGTCTCCTCCTGACCAGCTGGAGAAGCGGGAAAAGCACACCCTGACCAAGAGGAGCCAAGAAAGGTAAAGGTCGACTGGCCGCCCACACCCAGCCCTCCCTCCCGGGAGGACAATCAGACGTGCCAGGGAGAACAGTCAAAGCAGGATCTCAGTTAATAAGGAAGTATACACAGCTTATATACTGCATAGGAGCCAATCACAATAAAGGTCAGAGGGGTGGAGCAAGTTCACGTGTACACCCACCCCATAGTCTGTAAGGGAAGGCATGAGCTGTCCATGAGGGCAGCTGTCCAAGAGTCCTGGACCTATCCTGGAGGTGGTCTGCCTCCTCCATCACAGCCCACAGCACTGCCTCTTGGCTGATCGCCAGGAGCCTTCCGAGCCACATGAGCGGCCCCAAGACCGGGAAGCAGGCAGCCACGCCTTACATTTGTGTGTGTTTTCTATGTCAGAAAGTTGAATTTGAACACAGAGCACTAGGAACCTATGTAGTTAATGTGTAGCAAAACTTTGTATGTGTTACAAAATCTGATTCCCTTTTCTCCTGGGGACACAGCTAGACTGTATCTTCTCCCCTCTATTACAGTTTCATGGGGCTGGTCACTGTTGATTTGCACCCCAGGACCTTCCCACATGATAGAATTGTGTTCTAGCTGCACTCTCCCCACGTGCAAAAGGGTGGCTGAGGTCAGCCAGGATGCAGGGTGTCAGGCCCTGTCACAGAAGGTTTTGGTCCTGGAGGGGTCTCATGGAGAACAATGGCTGCATCTTTTATTGGAGTAAAACCTTGGGATGCCAGAGTTTTTCTGCCCCTGTAGTTGACATTGCCTTAATTAATTCAGGGAAGTCCAGGATAAAAGAAGTTTCATAGATGGACAATTCATCCCCCATTTCAATTAAAATTCCATCTTTGAAAATAAAAATGGACAAGTTCCATAAACATTTAAAAGAATAATTGCCATAACCCAAAATTCAGTTTTTTAAACTTCAAAAGAATTCACAATGATCTGCAAGCACACTCCGTGACAGTCATGATAATGTCAATGTTTCTGAACTGGCACTCTAAAAAAAAAAAAAAAGAAAGAAAGAAAAAACCCTTTACAATACAACAAGTAAAACAATGTATCGAACCCAAATTCCTTCAAAAGCCTTGTAAAAACTCTATTAGAAAATACATCAGATTCTATTATCTGCCTATTGGGTATCAAAATGTTTGAATATTTAAATCCTTTTATGTTAGATAAAATAGTTTTTTCTGTCTTTGCGGATCATTTGCTTTATTATGTGTTAAGCTCATAAACAACAAAAATATCTGACGTTCACTTTCAAAGTCTACAAGATATAAATATGTAGGTGACTCAAATGCAATTCCCCCATGAATGAAGTGGCTGTGAAATTGAGATTTTCTGCACTACAGGTCTTGAGCAAGGTCATCGTAATGTGGACATAACTGAACCAGCCCCATTGGTGGAATTTCTAACTAAATTATGCACCCTGTTGTTCTCCGCATACCAACCTCTTGGCTCTTTTCAGAAACCAAAATACATACCTGGAAAGTCTGAGGCATTTTAAAAGAGCCTATGTTAGCTGATACTGAATCTTTCTAGAACTGTTCTAACGGGAGCTAGACAAGTCTCTAAGTCCGATGGTTTCTGACACCTGCTCTGGTTCTGTGTGTGGGAGTGGGCAGAGATCCTATTTGGATTTTGTTATTTATTTTTGGCTGCCACATAATATTTCCCTCTGTGGGTGAGGTACAGTGTGCTGCTTTGATTCCTGTGGACACTGGGTGGGCAGTGATCAACTCTGGTGGATCAACAACACCATCACCTCAGACTCTAGACATTTCCCGTGGTGAGCACCTCCAAGTTCCTCTGCCTCTAGACAGCCTCCACGCACTCTGCTCCTCACATTCTAGGTTTGCAAGACTTGATGGAGATCTGCCCCCTTCATAGTTTGCCAGGACTGTCTTGCATCCAGGAGTTGATTATGGGGGCTCAGAGCTCACTGGCTGCCTGGATGTCCTCCCCCTTGGGGTCCTCCTGCCTCTTGACAGCTGAACGCAAGAAAGGCGGTTTACCTGTGCTCACTTGCAAATGCTCCCTGGGTACACCACCTGCAGCCCTGTCTCAACTCGCTTCCCTGGGTTGTATTCTTAAAGGACACAGCCCCTCCTGTTTCTGCTCATTCCCTGCCTCAGTACATTTTGCCCTTTCGTGAATTCAGTTCCCCTTTTGCTTTTTAAGCTAATTTATTCCAGGTTCTGTTGTAATGAAAAGCAAAGGAGTGAACAGCGACAAGAGACAGCCTCAAGACAGCGCATGACAGCCAGCCTCCCTCTTCCTGAGCCTGCTGTAGGGGACAGGAGTGCTCCCGCACACAAGACTGAATCCACGTTTTACGCTCGGCACCAAGTCCAATACTTTAATAAAGAAATGTGAGGGGGAGAAATAAAGTAGGATGGGAAATGCAATGAAAGGAAAGCAAGAGAAAATCAGATCTAACTTCTCTGGAGCTGCGTTTGACCCTGGGCTCCAGCTGGCCAGGCCTGGATGGCACAACCTGGTTCAGAAGCAGAGAGGGACCAGGTGGTGACTGCTCACCAAGATGCCTTTGGACCTTGCCCCATGCCTGGCACAAGGGGTGCTGATTAATAGGTGTTGAATCAGTAAGTAAAAGAAAGATGGTCAGCGTCAGGAGCGACACTTGCAAGGTAGAAACTCAGTCGTGAATTGGCTCTCCTGGGAACAGGGTGGTGTGCCCTGTCCCCTGACACAGTCATTCCAGCTATTGATGCCCGCAATTGATTGTTCTCTCAAGGGCACAGCAGCCTTGTCTGGCTTTGTGTCTTTTTACTTTAATTTAAATTTGCTTTGCGTTTTGCCTCCGGAGCTAGAGCACATTTATAATGAAAGCAATAAACAGATGTCTCTCAACACAAAAGAGTTTTAATCTTTCACACAACTTTAATTTTATTTTCCTGTTTAATACTCATCAGTAAATATTGTGAAATAAAGACTTCATCCCCAACAATCCAATGTTACTGGAAACTCTGTAGAGTTGAGACAGAGGACACACAGGCTTGACCAAACTCAAAGAACCATTCAGCTGCTGTTTTAAATTTGTTCTATGGCCAGATGATCATCCAAACACTCAGACAAGGAAAATGCATTGCAAAAGGAGCTTATTCAGTTCATCCAAGTATAAAAGTTCACCAAGAAAAAGAAAGGTTCAGCATTAACCTTGATGTGACCTTAAGGGCATTCATTGGTGTCCCAATGTCAGGGCATGAGGAAGGTTGGAAATATCCCCACCGTCTCTTTAGACCAGGAAGCATGCTCAGTGGACTTGGCCAGTGGATGTGGCCTACCCAAACTGACATGCCTACAGGGGCCAGAAGGATGTACCAATGAGTGAAGCATGCTGGGGAATTTCCTCGGGGTCCTTATTTATAGATCATTAAACAAATAATCATATTTTTAAATTTCTGAAAGAAAGGTGAGATTTCTTACTTTCTGGAAACATCTGGTGCTTTTGGTGTTGCTTTGGTTTATCAGTTTTCAATAGAGCCAGAGAAGAAAAATGTTTCACTTTCCTTGTAACTCTAAACCAGGGGAAATTTTAAAAAATGGCACAATGCATCGTCCCCGCTACTGGGGAGCCTGAGGCAGGAGGATCACTGGAGTCCAGGCCTCAAGGAACCTATTTTAAAGACAACAAAGGGCAACATAGTAGGAACCTATTTTAAAAACAACCATGGCAACAAGAAACAAAAAGCAGAAACAGGTGAT
The DNA here is from genome assembly GCF_001458135.2 of Marmota marmota marmota. Classification (NCBI taxonomy): domain Eukaryota; kingdom Metazoa; phylum Chordata; class Mammalia; order Rodentia; family Sciuridae; genus Marmota; species Marmota marmota. The sequence goes on along the minus strand of NW_026000111.1, from coordinate 667,716 downwards.
GAATGCAGTCCATACGACCAAATGCAGTATTCACCCTTAGGGCACAGTGAGGAGCCCTGTGGATTGTGGAAAACTGAGAGCAGATGTCCTGCTGAGGCTGGCCATGGATGGAAGCCAGACAGAGCAAGAGCCAGGGGGTCAGAGCATCCAAACTCCATAGAAAGACTAAGAACTGGACTTTGGCATACTATTCTTATAATTTTCAAATGTTGCAATTCTTCATTTTTTAATGCTTCCTGCTAGGGCAGGAATGGTGTGAAACAGAAGACCTTGGAAGCCCTTGTCCTTCTGAGGTGGTTTTGCTTGAAGATTCCTTTACTCCTTCATTCAGCAAAGGCTTACAGAGCACCTGCCCTGCAGCAAGCACCCTGTAGGAGAAGCAAGAATGAGATTCACACTGCTGACTTCCAGAGCCCACATCCTGGTTGTGGACAGAAGAACTAAATTAGGACTCACTCTATGGGACAGAGGCTGCCCCCAGGGCAAGCAGAATCCTGGGAGTGACCCCAGGGTAGAGGGAGCTGATCCCCTACTTTGGGGAAATAGTAAATTTTCATGTATGTAAACTTAAAAAAAAAAAAAACCAAAGAGCAAGGAGGTAAATGCAAGCCAGGATGCAGACTGTGACAAAGTAACATCTCTACATTACAAATTAACCATCTACTTGGAGCAAATGGTAGAGACATTGATTTAAGTAATTTTGAATAGCACCATTTTGATTGATGGTTGTAATGTTAGAGACGGATAGACAGTGCTTATTATTCTATGGGTCCATTTGCTTTCCATGAGGGTACATGTTAGGATTTCCTAAGCTATTTTAAATCTCTATGAGACTTCAATGAATAAATAGATATTTAGAGCTTGGCCCTCTGTCTAACCTCTGTCTATGAATCCACATCCGTGTCTGTATCTGGATATAGCTGCACTCATGTCTCGGCAGATATATATATATATATATATATATATACTCATCTAGACTCAGGTAAGCAGATAAGTAGATGGATGGTGGGCAGGCAAATATGTAGATGGAGAGACTGTCTGTCTGTCCACATTGGATCAGTACGCACAATGTGCATTCCCACGCTCTGCTCCACCAAAGCCTTGCACTCAGTGGAAACGGGTATGAGGGACAGCCATCTTGGCTTCTAAACACTATTCTTCAATAAATAAGGCAGGCTCCTGGAAGAAATGGTGGGCTCCTGGCCCAGGCAAAGAAAGCACAGATGTGCCTGCAGCATCCCGCAGACTCAGAAAGTTCAAAGTGTTCACGAGACTGGGAGGTGTGTGAAAGCTGCAGAAGCCACCGTGAAATTGTCGCAGACACAAGAAATGGGAACACTGGAGGAACAAAACCAACAGGGATGGCCCTGAGTTATATCCCACAGAATATAGCCTTTTGGAGACCTCATGGGGATAAATAAATAAGCAAATACATTAAAAAATAACATTTAATAGAACAGAAAATTTGGCTCTTTCTCAGAGATGAATTTTAATTATTGCATGTAAAAAGAATTAGGGGTATAGAACTCACCACTAGAGGGAGGAATCACACGTTAAAATTCCTGCATCCCCTGGGCTTGGTACCTGAGCCTGTGATTCCAGCTGCTCAGGAGGCAAGGGCTGGAGGATCACAAGTTCAAGGTCAGCCTGGGTAATTTGAGACCCTGCCTTAAAAATAAAATGATTATGAAGATAATATAATAACAATAAAAATCATGATGATGGTGGTGGAATGTCTGGGGATGTGGCTCAGTGGTAGGGTGCTTACTTACTATGTGTGAGGCCTCAGGTTCAATCCCTAGCGCTACACACATGCATGCACACACACAGTGTATTTGCTGCATCCAATTTATGTATATGGATGCTAAACTTGGTAGGTGGAAGTTTAAGGAGAAACAAGACATTTGCACAGACTCGATGTATTTCCCCTGAGGCAGAGTTTATTTTATAAGGAGATGCAAGGGAGAGCTTCTGTGTCCTCTGTCTGCTCCCTATCAGGTGAGCACACAAGATGGACATCTGTAAACCAGGAAGGGAGCCCTCACCATACATGAGATCTCTGGCACTGTGATCTCAAACTTTTCAGCCTTCACAATAAGAAATAAAAATGCATGTTGTTTAAGCCACCCAGCAACTGGTATTCTGTTATAGCATCCCAAACTAAGGTGAGCTTACAGCAGCGTTAGCTCAGATCTCACACTGAGTGAGCATTTTTCTGCCATTTGGAAATTCAGTCAAGAATAAGGAATTGCAGATGTTTAGCAGGAAACATGGCTATTATCATTGTTATGTGCTGAGTTATGTCTCCCTCAAATAATTCACATGTTGAAGTCATATCTCCCAGCACCTTAGAATGTGACTCTATTTGGAGTTAGAATCTTTAAAGAGGTAATGAGGTAAAAATGAGGTTTTGGGGGTGAACCCTCATCCAATGTGGCCAGGGTCTTTGTCAGAGGAGAAAATGTGCACACAAACATGTAGAGGAGAAAGGCCAGGTGAAGGCACAGGACAGGTGAACATGGCTATTTACAAGCCACAGAGAGACCCAAAAAGCCACCCTGCCAACACCATGACCTGACATTTCCACGAGAAAGTAAATCCTTGCTATTGAAGCCAATTATGGCAGCCTTCAGACATTAAGACAAGTGTATCTTCTTCTTGATGAAAGGCCAGCCTCCCCAGTTATTATGATTTAGATACGAGGTGTCTCTCAAAAGCTCAGATGTAAGACAATGTAAGAATTTTCAGAGGTGAAATGATTAGATTAGGAGAGGTGTGACTTAATCAGTGGATTAATTCCATGATGTGGATTAACTGGATTTTGACCATATGGGGATAGGGTGTGGCTGGAGGAGGTGGGTCATTGTGGGTCTATCTTTGGGGTTTATATTTTGTTCTTGGTGAGAAGAGTTTTCAGTACTTCCTGGCTGCTGTGTCCTGAACTGCTTTCCTCCAACTTTCCCTTCCGCCATGATGTTCTGCCGCACCTTCACCCCACAGCGCTGCATTCGGATGAGCAAGGACTGAACCTTGAATCTGTGAGGCAAAATAAACTTTCCCTCCTCTCCATTGCCCTTGACCAGTCCTTTGGTCACTCTGGTGCAAGGCTGACTGACACATTGGCCTTGCAATTCAGCAGGACTTCAGTCCTCAGAAGCCCAGTGAGCAAATGGAAGGAGTAAGAAACTTTTCTAGTTTTCCAGAGCCCAAAGGAGGAAGGTAGAGAGATGTCCTCTGCCTTCTTTTTTTTTTCTCCCCATTCAAGTAGCATGCATTGTACTTCTCAGGAAATACGGTTAACTTCACATTTTCACATACCCTGAGTATACCTGGCTTCTCAGAGCAGCACCTCCTGAGATGATATTGAACCTTCCTGACAAAGAGATTCGAATCCCAGTCCCTCCTGGAAGTCCCTCCTGGGGGTAGCAGCTGAGGGGAGGAGAAGGGGCTACGGTATAAAGGAAATCGAGCTCCACACTCGAGGGGGAAGACACAGGCTGTCTGCTGCATAAGCAGGTGACACTTGACTCATCTTTCTTCAATTTACAGACCTTACCTTCCTTCTGTGCACCTCGCAGGTGCAGAATAAGCCATCTCCTCTGAGACTTGCATGTGCTTTCTTCTTTGCCTCTCATATAGGCAAAGCCCAGATTTCAATTCATTCATCATTGAGTGCTAATGACTGGTGGCAAAACGGATGCCATTGCATTTGAGTGAACGTGGACTGATATGAGATCACGCATCCCAGGGGCCTCCTCTAATTGCCCTTGTGGGAGTCACAAGGAAGCCTATTTGGAGCATTCTAAAGCTCAGCGAATGTCCCCAGAATGGCCTTCAGGGACACATATCGATTTAGTGCTGGCTCCAATACTAAAGAGTTAAGTGACTGCAGAGTACTTGTAGCGTTGGCTCTAAATTAAGCACAGAACTTTGGACGTCTTTCTGGGAGCCGGGGATATTAATCTATTTCAGTTAGTTGGTTGATATCCAGTCTCAGATCTTTAAACCTCAGATCACCCGCATCACGATCCTTCCCAGTACAATTCAGCTGCCCCACGAGCCCTTACTGGGTGCTGTGAACCCTGTGTTTGGCACCAGAGGGGTTTCTTTCTGTCAAGGTAAGTACATTTAACTCAATCTATTGAGATATTGTTCTGGGGCCAGAATATTTCCAGTTCATAGCCTCACCTTTTTTTTTTTTTTTTCCAATCAGTGAGTTATTCATCTCTGCCTTTGAGTGGCAGAATCTCCCCAGCACTCCAAGAAAATGGAAGAAACAAGAACATGTCTGCAGGTATCCCTTGGCACACATTCTTATTTTACCTGTCACACCACAGCAGAAAAACAAATATCACGTTTCTATAAATAATCCACCAAATGCCAGGAGCCTCCCAGCCTCACTGATTTTCACCAAGAATTTATTTATTCTCTCTGTCTTTCTCCCCAGTTCTTGGTGTCATGTATTTCTTAACAAATAAATTAAATTTCTAAAAAAGAAAACCTTAAGCATCACAAATTCATTAGACAGCAACCATTGTTTACAGCAAGAGGATTGCTGGCCCAAGAGCTCTCAGGGATGACAATTTAATCCAAGCAAAATAGAGATCTCCACTCCAGAGGCAGGAGCTGAAGCAGCAAATCTGTCAAAGCAATTGGTAAAACCTGTTAGAGAACTCGTTCTTGTTGTCCTCTGAGACAGTCTGCACGGTGTCTTTCATCCACGAAGGTTTGGGGAATCACCTCTCCCTGGCACAGGCTAGGGGTAGAGCCCAGCCTTATGGGCATTTGGTCTTGACAGTGACCATTAAAGCTCAGGGCCAGGGACAGCTGGGTCACTCTGTTATTGTCAATGGAAACAGACACTCCAAAACAGAGAGAAAGAGGCAACATTTCAATCTCACCCCATTTCATCCTGCTAAAAGCTCACACAGCATATTGGCAGTCACGGGTACTGCAGGACAATTGGTGGCATGAGGTGTCATCACCATTTGGGGGTCTCATCACCACAATATGGTTACAGCCCCTCAGATTCCTTAGAGGCTTCCCACTTCTCCACCCAACTCCTTCTCAATCACTGACCCATTTCCATCCTGATGAATTTACCTGTTCTAGATATTTCCTCTAAAGGGATGGATGTGATCAGTGGTGCTGGTGACTGGTGGTGTTAATTCAGTGCAATGCGGACAATTTCAACGGTGTTAACTCAGGAGTTCATATTCTCATACAACCCTGCCTCTCTCTGGCTGAGTAACACCCCTCTGCACAGACAACACACCTTTTAAATCTGGTCCTTCACTGGTGGGGCATTTGCATGATTGCCCTCTCCAAACCACAACACTCAAGGAGGCTCGATTACCACGATGCCCCTGCCTACCACAGGAGCAAACCATTCTTAAAACTAATGTCAACAAACTCTAATTTGTGGGAAAGGAACTAAAGCTCAGTCAATGAACCACAGGGAACAAAGGAATCAGAGCGGCTTTGGTCTTTTTCTCCTCCTCAGCCCCACACATATCTGCACTCCATCTAGGGTCAGACAGCACTCTGCAAAACAGGATCTTGGCACAGCAGAAAGCTAGCCAAGAGTGCCAGCCCCGAGGATTTTCAGAATGTAGTGACAGTAGAAAAGTCAACAGTGAAAATTATCATCACAACAATCAGAATCCTCTTTTCTTAGGCACTACTCTGTATCTGGTGTAAACAGTGCATAGTAGAGGCTTATTATATATTTTATGAATTAGCCAATGACACAAAGGTTGCTTTAAATATATTTTTCCTCCTTTGCTGCATGGTATATACAGATTCTAATTTTGGGGGGCTATGCTATTTTTTTTCTTTTTCTTTTCTCCCCCCCTAATTAATACCAATCCCAAGAATATCCACATGTGTGAAAGAATTTCCCACTTTCCCAGCTTATGTTTCTTTAAGTTGCCTTCTGAGCTAATTCTAAATGGTTGCTTGGGATTTATGGAGGCTGAGGAAGGAGACCAGGTGAGTGACAAACACAGAATTAGGTAAACTATACCTGTGGACTAAACAGGACACCCCCCCCCACACACACACACAAACACACCTGCAGAAGACTGTATGGTTACTTTGTTAATAATGGGTGTGCTTGGCTATAGGACAGAAATTTTAGCTATTTTCCTTTAAATCATGGGAAATTTTGTGATGTGTTTTCAGCATTTGGGGGGATATTTGACTTCATGTGGTCATCAATGACCTCAATTCCTTCAATATTTCTAATTCTGCATCTTGAACATAGTTGTCTTTTTATGCCATGTTGTTATAACAGAAAGATGGACATCATGGTTACAGGTATTAAGTTCTTCCAGGAGAGTTGAAGGAAGAAAGCCAGGGAAGGCCATGTGGCCTTAATATTATTGAATGAAGAAGCAAAGTCTTGTGCTGAAATCTTTATATGATGTGTTCTTAGCACTCATTGGTAAGATCAAGTCACATGGCCAAGACCTCAACCAATCACAGGCTTGTGTGGAATAGATACACAAATACAGAATGGCTGTAAGAGTGACCAGCTTTGACCAATCAGGACCTGCCCCTGAGTATGGGGGAGGGACAATAAGCTGCTCATCAGTTGTCAGGACAAAATGGGGAGCAGCTGTCGGGTGGCCACCCAGTAGGGTAAGAAGTGAATAAGACACTCTTCTGGGTGGAATGAAACCATTCTGCATGTAAGAGAGATGGTTTTCAATGTTAAATAAAGGAAATTGGACACATTTAAATATCATAGTGACAGATTTGTTCTTTTTCCAATTATTTTTGAGTTTTTTTCTGATTGAATCAAGGAGAAAAGTCTGTTTGTTGCTAAAATGCTTTCTTTTTTTTTCTTACATAATCCTAATCAGGCTTTATCAGAGAGGAAGCTGGTTCAAAGCTTTATGCAGTTACCAGCACCACACTATCATGGCTTCATTCACTAGACTTAAATTCACAATTATCCTCCATTTATTTTAAGTTGTAAAGATTTACCATCATGATATTGAATCATCTTGGAATACACTTAGCAATAATACAGGTTAGTTCAAATATAATATTACAAATATTGTGTCAACATGGAATTAATCATAAAGATGGTTTTTTAACAGCTTGAAAATTAAGAATTGCTGAACACAGGGCCTTCTGGGAGAGAGTTTCTGGGACAATTGAGTATCTAGAAGAGAAAGCTGAAGGTTGAATCTAGGTTAATTTTTAGGGCAAAATCAATGGAAAACTTAAAAATGCTACAATGGTATTTCTCATCCTCTGATGTACTAAATACTATTGTTTCTGAAAAGAAGCTGATGTATTCAAAACACAATTCAAGATATATTGATCTCTTGCCTTGTGATTTAGAATTAAAATAACAGAGAAAGCAATGAACTTGTGAACTAAGATAAATGATAGGTAAGTGGATATGATGGATAGACACATAGACATAGTGATAGACAGGTCTCTTCTTGGATGGGTGTCTTAATTAGTGATTACAGAATTAGACCCCCATTTTTTAAAAAATATCATGTTGGATAACTGCAACAATTTTATGAATGGAAAAAAAGTTCTACTTCAGTCTGTACCTCTGAATTGTGTTCAGTGGCATAAATATGGACCCCAGGCCTGACATGTTATAGCAAGGTTATTGTCAGTGTGGGGAGAATCCCCAGTGGCATTTGGCCTGATTTGGGGTGCTGTACAAACAACACTAAATAACAGAATCACACGGTGAGAAATAGTATTTTTCTTAGATTATTTTTTTATCCTTTCCATTATCTCAGAGAGAAAGACACCTAGCTGGACATCTTGAACCCCTGATAACATCTTCACATCTCCAAAAAAGAGCTGAGCAAGCTTCGGGTGATCTGCAGATGGCAGCTGGTTCAGTACCTTGAGAGGCCTGGGGTGCGGGTGTGGTCAGGATGCCTGGACTCTCCTGTGTATCACAGGATGGCTGCCCAGCCCTCCAGCCTCCCATCCTCAGGTATTTAGCCCTGTGAGCTGGGGAAACTTGACCCACACCTGCACTCCGATCTGCACCTGGTCAGGTGGAGCTGCCGCAAGTGCACCAGCTTCCTGTCCTGGGCCGCCACACCAAGTTGGCACAGGAGGAAGGGAAGGCTGCTAGGTGGGCCGTGGACAAATTCTGCAACACTTCTTTCTTGCTTTATTTGCACTACCTATTTTTCTTTAAATTTCACTTCCTACAGTGGTTTAAAGCAATAAGACCGGGACTTCTGTTAAAGGAAAAATGTTAAATTATTTTAAGGTGGTATTTTATGGCATGTAGGGTCAATGGGGTGGTAAACACAAGAACCGTGGTACAAAGGCTGTCTCAGGGATGTCGATATTGTGCTATTTCATGTTATTATTTAGGATCAGAAACCCAGTAGATCAATTATTCCAGTTTTTCAAAAGAGGCTAAAAAATCAATTATCACAAATTTTAAATATTGATTGGGTCTAGGGATGTAGCTTAGAGGTAGAGCACTTGCTTAGCATGTGTGAGGCCCTGGGTTTGATCCCCAGGATTACAAAACAAAGAAATAGCAAATATTGGCAAGTGAACTGGGTGCTTTGCGTGTTTGATCTGCAATTTGTTTGGTGCCTCGTGAGCCCACAGGTCAGTGCTGGCTGGGCTGAGGCCTCAGGCTGGTGTCTATACGTGTCTTTCCTTCTGATAACCAGCTGGAACTCTTCCTGGGGACCCCCTCACCCCTGCACTGCTTGCTCTTCCCAAATTGGTTCCTCTGCTTCAGTAGACTGCAGATACTCTCAGAAGTAAGGAGGGTGGTGGTTGATTGACAGCTCTGAGAAGATGATTGACAACTCCTCGGGAGCCTCTCTTGGCAGCAGCCAGGATTAGAAGGTTTTTTGAGTGCCACCAGCAAAACAGTCTCCTTCCTCATTGACTAACTCTTAGAATCTGAAGATTAAAGGCCTACATCCCAGGAACTCTCTCTGACAGGGGAACTGCAGGGATTAGGTCCCCTGTCCACACCCCACAACAGAGTCTACAATGACAGATTTCCATTTTCTCAAACTTTTTTGTTTAATGGCATGTGACCCAATCTGGGCCCAGGAGACATGAGGGGAATATTGATGACATCTATCCTAAACGTTTCCTGCCCAATTTATCGTTTTCTTTTATTTTGCTGTGTTTGTAAAATGTGATGCCTGGAGGTCTGGAAGCCATTTTCTAACCAGGAGGGGAAAAGTTTCTGGAGTAAACTAATATGTTGAGCCTCATATAAAACCAAGATGGAAGGACTCTGGTTTCTTGGAGACTGGTGAGCTGCTAGGCCAGGCCTGAAATGGCCGATTATGGGCTTTATGGTATGTGAGACAAATTTACATCTTTTACATCTTTTCTACTAGCTGTTGATGACTTGGTATCAAGGCAAAGAAAAATTAGTGTTAGGTGAGCCACACAGAAAAGGGATTTCTGATTGTTAATAAGAACCAGCATGTGGAAGCGAAATATGTGGTGGAGGCATCCTTCCCCAAGTTTCCCCTCTGAAAGCGAGACACTGTCTACCTCACTGAAGCCCAGCAAGGCCAGGCCTGACCACTCTGCCCTTCCCAACACAGTTTGCACACCCATTTCCCTGACTACGTGAGGCCTCGTGGGAGTCACCACACCAGCCCAGAAAAGGGGCCCATGTTCATATTTCAGCAGACTGACTCAGAATTAACGGGTAAATACGTCCACAGAAGCAGTGAGTTTACAGAGAAGGGGGCTTGGAGGAGAGGGCTGGGCTGGGGGAGTCTGGTTTCTGTCCATTCCCCAGGAGAGGGGTGATCACCCAACTCTACAATCTGGCAGAAAATCTCCTACAGAGAATGCACAAGTAGCAGCGTGGTGTCTGCAAGATCCATGGTGTATAAACGGCCCCAGATCCCCTCATCAGACTGCGGACATGAGTGATGGACGGCTCTCCAGTTCCCAGCTCCCCAAGGGTTCCCCAAGCCCAGGCTGTGTTCTGGCTCAGGGAGATTCTCCAGGTTGGATTCCTCACGCCTCTTCGAGGCTGGGTCCTGCATCTCATCATGACCTCCGCATTCTCCACAAAACCCATCTGTCTTGATTTCCCTGCCTGAAAACCACAGATGCCCTCAGCAATTACTCCTCAAAAGACTGAGGGGATTTCAGTGAGCCAGGGTTTAAATGTCCATGGTTTCCATAGCAATAGGTAGAAAGGGTGCTTTGCAGACACTGTGTCACGGCTCGGGTGCTCGGCTTAGGCACACCCCCAGTCTGCCCCAGATGCTGTTTTCTTCTGATAATGGGCTGGAACTCTTCCTGGGGACTCTTCTGTGCCAGGCAGGACCACCAGGCATGCTGCAGGAGGGCTCCTCCCCTGCGAGGAGGCAGCGTCTGCATGCAAAAGAAGTCGGTCCACGTTACTTAAATAAAAGTTGACCTAATTAAGAACTGTTGGGAAAGTGGCCCCCGTTCCCCATGCCCTGATCTGGCTGGGCCTGATGCTCCTCTTGGGAGGGTGGCGCTGGACAGGGACAGGCCTGCAGATCCTGCTGGCGGGAAATGTTACTGGTGTCAGTTCTGATTACTGTCACCTTGCTGGGGCTCCAGGACCCAAGGAGGACATATGCTAATTCCCACGCTCCACTCCTCCCTGCCAAGGCTTCCTGACGGGGTAAAATGATGGGTGTCTGCAGCTTCTTTCTGGGCTTCATGGAGAGTTCCCAGTTCAAGGCATGGGATTTGGAAATGTTTCCTATTTTCATGTTTCAAACAAGGGCGGCCCTACGTTCCTCATGGCGTTTCGTGGATGGCACAGAGAGAGGCAGAAGTCTCTGGCCTTGAGCCAGGGCAGCTCACTCTCCATACCATGAGGTGGCAATGGAAACTCAACATGGGATGGTGAAGTAGGCAGTGACTTTAGGGACAGAAGACCTGAGTCCTGCCCCAGATTTGTCCCTGAATCACGGGGAGATAAAGCTCTTCCGGCCATGGAGCTTCCCCCTCTAAAAACATGACACCTCTTTAATGTCATGATCAGACCTGACACCTGTCCTGCATGGTCCTAAGTGTCACAGAAACACACACACACACACTCTCACACTCACACACACACACACACACACACCACTTGTGTGCAAGATGGAAAGGGGGATGTGCTGTGGAAAGGAAGCAGTGTTAGTGGGTGGACTTCCACCTGGACCCAGGGCCCCCTCCTTGAGTGCTGGCCTTGGGTTCTGAGGTCCACAGAGAGGACAGAGCCAGGTATGAGCAGTACCACACCTCACTGGGACAGGGGCCTGTGCACGGGGTGGGTCATGGAAGGATGTGCACTTAATAACCCCACACCTGACACTGCCCACAGCCCAAGGTCATCTGCGGTCTCTTAATTCCAAGTGTGTCTGACACACTGAGCTTGCAGTGACCGGGAAGGGCAAGCTCCCTGGTCTTGGGCATCCCTTGTGCTCCTCCTGGCTGTGCCCACGACACACGGCCCTGGCTGCTTGGTGTCCAGGCCGTCCCTCAGGCTTGTGTTTGATAGCGACCTTGAGGGATGAGGTGATGTCTCTCCAGGACAGAGAGCAAGCTGGCTCACTGCTCACTGTGAAGTCAGAGACCCCGAGCTCCACGCTCCTCAGTGGCAACACAGACCCCCCGTCACCCCTGGGAACCTCCCTCTCTGTCTGCCCTGTTGGACATGGGTGTAGGAGCTCACTGGGGCTGTGAGTATCAAAACCCTCGTCCTGTCCCCGGAGCGCGTCTTCTGAGAGAGCCTGGGGTGCAGAGTGGGGTCGAGTCCAGGCTCTGCATTCCTGGCGGCATCATGTAATGGGAGCCACTGAGCCTTCCTCTCCCAGGGTCCTGAGCACATGCAGTGATTGCTGGTCAGGTTCCCTGCCCTGGCTGGAAACTGCAGCAGATCCCAGGATTTTCTGCTCACTGCGACATCCTCTCCTTCATAGGGTTAAGGCCATGAACACTGCCTGTTCGTATTGAGACACTGGACATCACTTTCCTATGCTCATAGATGAGCACAGGATCCGTTAAACTCCACACCATGCACAACCACAAACATGGGATCTTAATTAGAATGTCATGCTCATTGCATGCATAACATGTTGAATTATACTCTACTGTCATGTTTACCTGAAAAGAACAAGTAAAAATAAATGAAGTAAAACATCCACCTCACGAGACTGCAACACTGCTCTCCAATGACCTGCAAACCCCGCGCCTCCCCACCACCGGCCAGGCTGCTTCTGCCCCTCAAAGGCTCCGAGTCCAGCCCCTCCTCATGCAGCCCACCCTCACCTCCTGCTTGTCCCCACTCCCCAGTGGTCCCTCCGCCGAGTGCCTCAGACTAGAGCCCCGTTCCACTGTGAGGTTCTATGGTAGAGTTGTACTGCACCCTTAGCAGTTCCCAGATCTGAACTCACTACACCACGACTGTGTGCACCTGTGTTCTTCACCTGCTCTGTAGCTCCTGAGCTCGGGAGCCAAGTGTACTGGCTCCTTCCTGGTACGTGACACAGTGCTGGGCTCTTAGCAGGTTGATGATCTCTGCTGAACAGGTCGAGGCTGAACACCAGAGCTCCACCACCCGAGGCCAGCTTGGTTTGATTTTTCTCTGACTAGGAAGTGTTCTTGGTCTCTGTCTCCATTGACAGAGAGAAAGAGCCAATGGAGATAGAGAAGAATAGATGCAAAGGCACAGCCACAGGCAGAGACTCATACTCATGTGTACCTATGTGGGATTGTGTGGCATGTCAAGGGGACAAGCAGAAGGTGACCACTGACATCATTTCCATGGAAACTGCAGAGTCCAGACATGCGACTCCACCAGCCAGTGATGTCCAGCAGGGCCTCTAGCAGACAGGCAGCAGGGACCTCCGGCAGAGTCCAGGGAAGTCTCTGGTTCTCCCACAGATACCAGACCATCCTGCCAGCTGTCTGGCTGAAGCTGTCTTTCAATGTTTTACTTAATGTGCTACATGGTTGAGGTCTCAGCTGACCTTCCTCTGAGCCCCATCTCATAGCTGAGGTGATAGGCAGATCCTGGCCCAACCAAGCCATGGACACGGATTCCTTCAGTGCCTCCAGTTTTCAGTACTAGGTGCCACTCTAGGAGTTAAAGATAAAGCAGAATACAAATGTGTGACCCCACGGGGCTGGTGTTCAGATAACACACACAACATGTCGCTGTGGTGAGCAGATGGTGGGGACTGCTGGGGATCAAGGATTCCCAGGGAAGCAGGGCAGGGCCTTAGTGCAAGGATGGAAACATAAACGTGGTGGTGAGGGCTAGACACCAGGAACGTAACTCCAGAATTTCAGGATGTGAGTCCTGTGGGCTTGGGAAGGTTGCACACCATACAGAGAGATGAGAGCTAAAGCCAAAGCCCAGCCAGAGGGGTGCCTGGGCGAGTGCAAGAAGAGCCAGAACCAGCCCTGAACCAGAACAATGAAGGACATGGGAAGGGGACAGCCAGATGGCTGGAAGGTTCCCATTATTATTCAAAATGAGAGGGAAACTAAATGGAGGGTTTTGCTGAGTGAGTTCATTGTGATCTGAACTTGTTACTCCAGCTTTAGGGGCAGGAGAGGACTCAGGAACAGCAGTTAGGAAGATGATGTCACTTAGCAGAAGGGAGCCCTAGGTCAGAGGCAGGGCAGCGATGGTGGAAAGGCCCACAGGGTCAGTCTGCATGGACCTGGCTGCAGAGCTCACCTGGCCCTGCTGGGGGTGTGTTGATGTTGTGGCAGCCAAAGAGCAGGGTGGAGGAGGACCTCAGGGTGCAGGAGTCTGGGAACTGAGGGTGAAGAAGACTCAGGTATAGGGGGGCCAGAGGATTGGGAGACAGCCAAGTGGACGCATCCCAACTCAGGATAGAGAATCTGGCTCAGTTCATGAGTCATGAAAACACAGGACATCTAAATCACAAAACAGCAGCAGGTCCCAAAATGAGAACACAGGAGGACTGAGCATCTGCTGGTCCTCAGCCAGGGACACTAAGGATAATCAGTCATGTGGAATGAACCAGATAGCCATTAGCGAGGCAGATGGGATTGAGAAGATGTGACTTCAGAAACCAAGAGGAGAAAGTGTTTCCAGAGGGTGGGGGTCCCACAGCTTGAAATACGTGTTCAAGTAGGATGAGGGCTGAGAATCAATCTAAGACTAGCGATATGGAGAAAGTCAATTTGTAGAATACTAGGATCCAAAGCTCAGAGAAGGCCTGCAAGCTATCTGAGGTCACACAGCAGCAGAGCTCAGGATCATATTCTGGTCCTGGTACATGGTTTTCTCCCTATCATGAGGTAAAGAGGTTGTCATTAAGACACCAATAGATGAGGCAGACAGTCCTGTTGTAGTTGACTCTGACACTTGCTGAAATAAATGATCATTGCTATTTTTCTGGAAACACTAGCAGTCATGCCAGGCAGGGAAGAATACTGGAATTGCTTTTGTGCTTATCTTTAAATTTCTCATTATAGAAAAATGTTCCTAAATGGCATGGGGATGTGAATAACAATGCACACAGCATTCGATTCTTGAGCTAAATATGGGTTAGTAAAAGGGGAATTAAGTAATGAGGAGAGAGTTTATATCCTGGCCAGGCTGCCTTTGAAAAGAATCAGGAGGAAAATTTGTCCCAAGTCCAAATGTTAGACAAACAAATTTCCTCCTCAGTAAATGCTGATCACATATCAGCTGCTCAACATAACTTGTCTGCTGACATGTGGAAAGAAGTTCTCCTAGTCGCAAAGAAAGAGTCAGCATCACCATTATCACCATCACCATCACCACCACCTTCACCATCATCATCATCATCATCATCATCATCATCACCACCACCTTCACCATCATCATCTGTTAGAGTCTGTAAACAAGTCAGGATGGCGCCTGGAAAATGTTAGAGTCTGTAAACAAGTCTGAATGGCGCCTGGCATTTTGCCAGAGGGAGTGGTTTGTGAAGTAACACCAGCGAGCCATTAAGTGTGGAGATTCCTTATTGGTTGACTGCTGTATCTAGTTTATGTTAATTAAGATAAGCTGTGTGGAATGTATAAATACCTCTGTTGTCCTACAATAAACGGCTTCCACTCCTGCTGTATCAATCTACACAAGTTTCTCATCACCCCCCGCCTGTTATTTTGCCCAGCAGCTGGACTGCGGCAATCATCATCACCATCACCACCATCATCATCACCATCACAACCATATCACCATCACCATCACCATCACCATCATCTTCACAATCATCATCACCACCATTAATCATCATCATCACCATCATCACCATCACCATCACCACCATCACCACAATTACCATCTTCACCATCATCATCATCCCCATCACCACCATCACCATCATCATCACCTTCACCTTCACAATCACCTTCACCACCATCATTATCACCATCACCACCATTACCATCTTCACCATCATCATCGTCACCATCATGACCATATCACTATCACCATCACCAACACTATCATCAGCGTCACCACCACCACCATCACTACCATCATCATCATCATCACCATCAAAACCATATCACCAGCACCAGCACCACCACCACCATCACCACCACCATCATCAGCATCAGCATCACCACTTTCATCACCTTTTCCACTATCATCATCAGTATCATTAGCATCACCACCATCACCATCACCACCTTATCATTGTCACCACATCACCATCACAACTTTATCACCATCACTACTATCATCATCCTCAGTAGCAGCAGCAGCACATCACCACCATCGTCACCATCACAACTGTGTCACTATCCCCATCCCCACCATCACCATCTGCTACTGTCTTCCACTGTCCTATGACTTAGGTGTCATGTCACCAGCACCATCATCATGACCATCATGGATTCTCAGTTTTCATGACTGCATGAGTTTCCATTCTCAGTCAAGGTTCCTGAGAAACAGTTCACCTCTCTATCACCTGTTCCCATAAGTGGTCATCTGCAGTGCTGGCTGTTCCCTGAGATGAGGGGAAACAAGCCAAGAGATGGTCATTTCTCCTTAGGTAATCAGTCTTTCTCAGAGGATCTCTGCAGTGGTGAACAAACAGAAAAAAAAACATGCTTAGAGAAGCAAAAACTTCTTCAGGAGGCGAGAAACTTACTGTGAGGGTGAGTCCCAGGAGCCAGAGCTACAGAGGACACACTGGCAGTTGGCCTGACAGACTTTGCCAGATGGCATTCAATGGGCAAGCACTTGGCATTGAGATCACCATTTCCCTCTCCTCTGCCCTGGGGTGTGACATGTCTGGGAACAAGCCCAGTCGTCCAGAAAGCAGCACTGGACCACAATTCATATGTTGCTCAGGATGAGACCACATCCGTGCACATGCAGGAAGGAGCTGATGTTCAGGGGTAAACTGGTGGTTCCTGAAGGGGACATCTATCAAGTGCATACCTGACATTCCCAATAGCATTTCCAAGGAGTGTGTTGCTGTGCTCAAATGTTCCAGAAGAACCAAGACTGGGGACACATATTACTCAAGAAGTGGCATGTGTTTATTTCTGCTAGGAACCTGGACAAGGACTGTCCATGTGACTGCAATACTCTGGAAACCACTCACTAAATTACACATGCCCAGGTCCAGCCAAGACACATATGGAACATGTCCCGAGCTGAAAATCATGTGGGTGCTCATCAAAACCCTAGTGGACAGAGAATGGCGGCTTGCTCTTAGGATGAACTGGTGCCCAGTAATGCCCAGCGCATCCCTCACACTGTGTCTCCTTGTAGTCCCCTCATGTGCAATAACATCCTGTCCTTGCAGCACCAGGCACAGCCATGGCTTCCCAGTTTTGCTGGCCAAAAGCCTCCTCCCACTGCTCCAGGTCCCTTTACCCTGCCCGCATCTCCCTCAGCTGTCCCTCTGTCCAGTGCTCTTCAACTGTCCCCTCCAGGGTGGATGCCTTCCCAGCTGGGATTCTGACCGTGAGGTTCAACTCCTCTGGTTTCAGCCCCACCCACAGCGAGCATGAACCTGTGCATAAGTCCCCAGGGCACAGAAGGTCCACCTCATCTCGCAGTAGCTGGCAGACTCCAGAGATGCTCACGTCCACCTGCAGGGGGCCCAACAGGACGCCGTTCCAACAACAGGGAGGCTTTGCTCCCCAGACAGCGCCAGCTTCTCTGTTTAGTGCTAGCAACACTTTAATTAATAATGAGGAAAACGTGAATAATTGTTTTATTCCTAAGCACAGAGGCACACCCCTGCTGGGCCTGCCAAGCTGCGTCTGCCACCTCCTTATCTCTGGGGCTAACAACCTGCACCTTGGGAAACAGGAGGCATCTGTCGAGAGCAGAACCACATGGAAAGGAAATGTGCAGATCCCAGGACCCCATTAATCACCAGTCAGAGGCGAGTTTCAATGTCCCGGGGCTCCTCTGTCACTGTCTGCGGAAGCTCCATAGATAACCCAGATGCCATGAGCCCTGCTTCCAGCTTCCCCCACGCTGGGTCTGTGTGATGCTTTGGTGCTGCACACAGCCCCCAAGCTCTGCTTTGTGCTGAGGTCTCTCTCCCAGGCATGTGCAGGGAAGGCCTCGCACCTCCTGCAGGGGAGAGGGGTGGAGAGGTCCTTCCCAAGACCAGCCATTCATACCCATTACTCCCCACCAAAGCTGCCCCCTCTGTGGTTCTTCCTGGAAGGTCTTTGGCCTCTCAGGCCCTCTCAGCTCCTGGCCCAGCCCATGGGGCCTCCAAATGTTCTGTCTTGGGTCAATGGCCAAGCCCATCATCTGGACCCCTCTGCCCCATCTCGTGCCTGGCCCCAGCAGGCAGAGGCTGGCCCCGCGGCTTTGGATTCCCAGTGATTTCTCCAAGTGCCAGCTCCTTCTTAGGTCCTTTCTCTATGTCCAGTTTTTGGAGTAGTGAGCGGTACCTATCTTATGAAAGACTTTTTTAGTCTACAAAGGGCTTGGGCAGCGCCATATTTTTTTGAACCTTATAGTAGTGCCAACAGGGCGAGTCTGATTAGTACCCGCATTTACAGGCAGTTCAGCCATTGCCCCGCGTGGACGCCAACCCCCACATGTTTGTACATGGAGGGGTCGGGTTCCGGGGACCCTATGAGTGAGGCTGCCACTCCCGAGCTCTTTCTAACTCTGCCAGGACATCAAGGGTGCCGGGGCTCTCCGGGAAACAGTTTGCAAACCCCTGGTGAAGGATTCTAGAAGAAAGAACATCAGAAAACACCGGGATCCTGACTTGGGGTAACTCCTCCATAAGACGTTTGACAGTTTCTGAGATGTTTTTGGTGGCCCCAATGGGGGAAAGGCCAGAGCTGACACCCACCATCTCAGTGCCTAGCGCAGCCCCTGGTGCAGTCTGGGTACGGTCAAGTGTGTCCCCAGGGCGCATGCGTTGGAGGCTTGGTCCCCATGTGGTAAGGCTAAGAAGTGGTGGAACCTTAGTGGGGGACTAGGAAGCCCTCAGGTCACTGGGAGTGCTGTCCTCAGAAAGGATTAAGATGGTTCTCCTGGAACCCTGGGTAGTTTGTGTGAGTCATTGTCCTAAAAGGCCAAGCCTCCCTCTCTGTCTTCCCATCCCACCATGGTATGTCTCCCTCCTGTCATGTTCCCACCACAGTGGCACTATGGCCACCAGGTCCTCACCAGAGTGAGCTCATGCCAGTGTTGTGCCCTTGAACCTGCTGAGCTGTGAGCTACATAAACCTCATTTTCTTAAAAAGTACCATCTTCTGGTCTTCCGTGTTAGCAGTGGAAGCAGGGAATGACATCGCTCCCCATAACAAAGAGCCATCCATCCCGAGTATCAGTGGTGCTGAGGTGG
This sequence comes from Marmota marmota marmota, assembly GCF_001458135.2. Classification (NCBI taxonomy): domain Eukaryota; kingdom Metazoa; phylum Chordata; class Mammalia; order Rodentia; family Sciuridae; genus Marmota; species Marmota marmota. The sequence goes on along the minus strand of NW_026000111.1, from coordinate 648,910 downwards.
AGATACCCTGCTGCAGAGAAGAAGGGGCAGAAACCAGGGAAGCCATGATCTCGGGGCCAGTGCTGTGGTCCAGTCCCAGGGTGGCCTCTTCTGGATTCCTGCAAGCGCTGCTGATCTCTCCCCATGAACTCACCACCCCGTTCCACCCGTGTACATGGTGTCCCACTCATTCCTAGAGAGGTGCTTCCTACTGTGTGCTCCTGCCAGTGCTCCGTGGGCCCTCCCAGCTCTGCTGACCGCAGGACTCAGATGTGGACCAGGGCGTCATCTGTGATCTACTCTGGCCTGAAGTCTCTGGGCTTTATTGCCATTGCTTCTGTCCACTGGTCAGTGACCTGTGGCCCTTATGCTCACCCCCATCTCAGGGACTATGTCCAGGCTGCTGCCCTACCATGAGCATTGTTAGATTTCCTCTGCTCTGTCCGCCCTAGCCCAGCTTTGGCCTCATCACTGGTGAAGGCTGGACTCCTTAGAGGACGCCTAAGTGCCTGCTTTCTTAACCTTCCCGTGGCACCCTGCATGAAAGGTTGTGCCAGGTCACACAGTCTAGATGATGGCTGTTCTGTTTGCTCACTTTGAGGAGGTTTAGAGTGTTTGCTTGTTTGTTTTAGGTGGCAGCTCCATTTCTTTCCAGGGGTCACATGTCTCCTCTGAGCAAGAAGGTAGGAGTCCAGGGGACAGGTGAGGACACCCTAGCCCAGGACAGTGCTACATGAGCCCCAATAGGGGAGCACCACTGTGTGACACTCTCTCCTGGTCCTTTGCTTCAGTGCCTGGCACGTAGACAAAACTCAGTGTTTCCAGGACAGAGCAGGCCACCACCGGGGTGGATTCTGAGGATGGAATGCCATCTCAGGAACCGTGTATGGAAAAGCCTGTGTGGCCGAGAGCTCCATCACCTGAAGGTCACCCGTTACTGGTTGATTCACTGGGACATGATTTCTGTAAAGGGACATTTTCACATTTGTCAAAACTCAGGTTACAAAGAAATGAATTTAGCTGGAAAGCTTCATGTCTCCAAAACTCCTAATGGAAGCCATCAAATCCAGGAAAAAAACCAGTGGTACTAGGATCGTCTAAACCACAGGGTCGTCAGGACATTTCTCCAGCCCCCCGAGTCTTTTTAATAACGTGTCTTCGTGATTTCAGAGGAACTCTAACAATTACATTTACATCACAGTATCTTAGTTGTGTATTTGAAAACTCTATTCATCATTTGCAGTGAGTACTTACTAATAAAATCAGAGTAGCTGTTTAGTAAAGGAGCAATCATTTTATAATAAGAGTAAGCTTGACTTTGTTACCAGACTTTCTCCTGGGCAAACAGAGCAGACACAAGTTATAAAAAACCCTTAGACTGGGATCTTTCAGCTCATGATTCCAAGTATCACTTAAAAAAATAAAAAGGATAATGAAAAATGGACTTAAAACATAGAGCAAGTAGAATCACAGAGGAATCTGGGGTGAAAATAACCTATTTACAAATAGCTTGATTAATTATATGCGAGGAAATGCACAAGTAGAAAGATAATTCAGAATAAAAATTCCCTACCTCTAATCAATTCACAGCAGGTATGTAATGAAGCACTTTCTCCAAAACAATTTAATTTGCCCCCTTGTTCTGCACAGTTAGCATTTTTAAAAGGTGAGTTCCTTCCTGTTCTCCCAGGTCCACTCACCTGAGGGAGAAAGCTTATTGGTCAGAATGACTCTCACCCATCGCTATTCTGGGAAGACCAGAATTGACATGGAAGTGGCCCCTGAGAACCCCAGAGGGACGTGGTGGTAGACTCAGGGTTGACGCTCTCCAGACGCAGAAGGAAGCAGGAAGCCACTACCCCAGGTATGGTGTGGTGGGTAGAACAAGATGGCGGGAAGAGGGTTTCTCTGGGCAACACTGGCTCCGGACCACAAGCCGCACTCCACTGTTGATGGGCGTCCTGGCCTCAGCAATGTCTCTTGGCCTTTCTGTGCCTGGCTCAGGGCTCCAGCTGAAACGGGACAGGAAGAACTATCTACTGCACAGAGTGGACGTACACTTTAGGTGGGTCCCTCTCTAAGACCTTGATGAAAATCGTCATGAAGATGATCTGCTTTCCCATCAGGGAAATCTGGACAGGACTGGGCAGCTCTGGGGGTGGCAGTGGCTTGACATGGTCAAGTGGGTCCCCAATGGTCCTTGGCCACTCAAACTACTGCTCAGTTGCCACTGACCCTCGGTCCACACTGCCGATTGTGGTCTCAGGCTCTTTGGGGCTGCTCCCTTCCCAGGTGCTGAGAGGTGTCAAGACTCCTTTGTGTCCCCAGCCTGTGGGATGCGTGGGCAGTGGGGCAGTGGGGGTGGGGTGCCTGTGGAGGGTGTTTGGGCCCCTGCCTGAGAAGGGCCACCTCCCTTTGGTTAGAATGCAGCCACATGGCCACCCCTAGCCACCAAGGAGCTGGGAAATGAGTCTACACAGGAGAAGGAAGTGGGTCTGTCACAGGCATCCCTGCAGAAGCCTCCTGCAGCCGGCTGTGCTCCGTGTCTGCTCTCGCCATTAGATGTGCCCGGCGGTGGTCACTGTTGCTATACACATTGTATTTTCATATATATGTGTCTGTAAAACACACACATGTGTCCTGTGATTGTCACAAGACTCAGTGGTGGACAGCAGGGCAGGCCCCCAGGACAGGTGGGCTTGTTGAAGATGAAGTAGGAACGAGGAAAGGAGTCACTCAGGATGGGGTGTGCAGGTGTGGGCCTGGGCTGTCCTCTGAGGCAGACTTGGGCAGCCCCAGAGCAGAGAGAGGAGTATCTGGGAGGGCCGGAGAGAAACTCTGGTGCAGGACCCTGAAGGGATTTCACTAAATGCCAGGAGACGGTCGGAGTGAGGTGGCTGTGGTGGGGTGCACTGGGAGGGACGTGGCAGGATTTACCCCTGCAAGGACCTGTGTGGCTCTGTGTGTGGAGTGGTGGAGGTGGAGACAGAGGGAGCCAGGGAGGGAGGAGGTCCCAGAGGCAGGGGACACAGGGAGGGCGCAAGGAGATACTGCTGTGGGCCCAGCGGGGGCTGGGCCTGGCGCATACCTGAGACACAGATTCAGAGGGCCCAGGGTGGCCACAGGAGGCAGGTGACCAGATCTTAGCCTGCAGGGTGCCAGGGTGCTGGCTGCCAGACGAGGGGCCCGGCTCAAGTGTGAGGACAGATGGAAACCCAGGGAGCTGTTGACAACATGTGGGGAAACTGCCAAGCGGTCCCTCCAGGGATCCTCCGAGGGACCCCTGAGCCCCTTCACTTGACCCTCATCTTGCCTGAATGAGGCCAGTACTAGCATCAGGTCACTTACAGACACCAAAGGGGAGTTGGAGAAGCAGGGCAGGAGCCCAGGCTGCAGACCCCATCTGTGTGCTGGGGACACTGCGAGAGGACAGAGCAAGGGGAGGGGAGTCGCAGGGAAGCTCCAGGGAGCCCTGAGGCCTATGCCCTGTGGGCAGGATGGGAGGGGAGGCCACGGGAAGCCAGGTGTCCAGGGCATGAGTGGCCACCTGCACCAATGCTGCTTCTGAGCAACAGGTGTCCCTGGATGTGGGGACAGAAGCAGAGGTCACTGGCTGTTGTTGGCATAGGCTTCAGAGTCCAGGGGCCCAGGAGTGGTGGAGGGGGCATGAGCCCTCTCAGAATGTGGAAGGGGCAAGCACAGGGGCTCCTGTGGGAGGGCAGGTTCTGCACAGGGAGGCGGGGGAGCTGCCATCAGCCAGTCCTAGGTCAGGGCTGGATCTGCTGCATGCAGGACACAGTTGAGGTTGGCACTGCCCAGGCAGGGAATCTGGGTGCTGGACCTTGGCCACTATGAAGGATATATCTGTGGCTGATTTCTGGGGCTGTCTCCTTCTCCGCAGGGTCACAAGGATGAACTGAGGCTGTAGTGTGTTGCTGGACAGGATTTAGGGGTGCACCCCACCTGCCACCCTGAGCCAAAGTACAGCCATTAGACAAAACTGGGCAAATCACAGTAGAACTTGGGGAAACATCCCCCTGGTATGTGGTCTTTCCTGGATTCCTAGTGGTCATTACAAGGACGGGGAAGGACTCCCACACCCAGGCACGCCCAGCCTCTACAGTGAGGAGGGTACCGAGGCTGGCTCGCCATTCCCAGGCCTGCCACACTCCCCTGGCTTCTGCAGCCACTTTAATGCATAATTTATGGATGCAATTAATAGAAACCAATCAAGCAAGGCTGTGCACACAGTGCTGTGTTTAACAACAGATGTTTCCAATAGTGATTATGTTAGAATAATAACAATGCAGGAAAAAACGCCCGGTCATCAGCACTGCTGTGAGTGTTAACAAGACTGATGGGTTCCCCAAGAAGCCACCAGAGGGAGGGAGGCGCTTAGGGCCATGGCCGGTGCTCGGGTTTCTCAGGCTGTGGGGTCAGCCTTTTCATGCTTTGTGCCTGAGTCATCCAGGGGGCTGTTCTGGGGGCAGATGGTTTTGAAGCCACTGGAACAGCCTGCAGGTTCCTCAGGTTCTGGGATGGGATCTGCCCCTGGCCAGCTCCCAGCTGTGCCCATCCTGCAGGGTGGCTGCGTTTCTCTGTCTATTCCTGGTACAGAACTGCACCATTTCTCCTGGGTGATGGATGTGAGTCCAAGTCCTCGTGATGCCGTGGTCTCCGCAGCAGGAAGTCATGAGTCCCTGTGTCTCCTGGCCCCTGGGTTTCCTCATCGATACCTACACCTCCTACCCAAGGCTGCTGAGAATGTGACCAGAAGCAAAGTCAAACATGACACTGTTGTCATTTCAGGGGAGCCTCCTAGGACCCCTCACTGGGTCCTGACTAGCAATGGAATGTAGGGACCAGTCTCATGTGCCTTGTGGTCCCATTTGCTGAAGATGACAAGTGGAGTTGGGGCTCAGGCCTCACATTCATAAAGGGGTCCAGGCCAATTCCAAAGCAGTCCAGTATCAGTCACAAAGAAAGTGGTGCTCGGGAACACCTTCACGGCACACTTGAAACTGACCCGTCACAGACCCTACTTCCTGTTGAAGTCGGTACTTCCGACACACCTTTTCATTGCAGCATTTGCACCTTTGGAAAGCACTCGGTTGTGACCATATCAGGCATTTGAAGCAGAAGTGTGGCAATACTTTACTTACTTGTTTAAACAGGATGCTGAATAGAAATACTAAGCTGCCTGCAGATGAAAACAAGAAGAACTCACTATTTTAAGTTCTCAGTGCTCTCCTTCCATCCAAGAAGCTCTCCTAGGCTGCTGCGGCAGGAGGGCACTTAGGGATGAGAAGCAGAAGAGTCTCCAAAGTCCTGAAATCCAGGCTGAATTTTCTAGGCTCTGTGCATATTTCTGGGGAGAACTTCCGTTGATTTAATTAGATGTTGGGGTGGGAGGAAAGAAAGAGAAGTGGGGAAGGTAGGAAAGGAGGAAGGGAAAGGCCACAAATGCGGCATGAGAATGCTCTGTCCCCAGGTGTGTTCTGCATCTGCAGGAGCCCAGGGCACCCACCAGCGCTGGAGAGCGCACAGCCTGGGACCCCTGGGGCGTAGTTCTTCAGCCGCCAGGAGGGGCCGGCAGGGGGCGCTGTGAACAGAGCTGAACCCATTGCAGAGACATGCTGCTGCGCTGGTGGGTGGAAGAGCTCTCACAGCTTACAAATTCTAATGCTATATTTTATTTAGGGGAGGTCGTGGGGAGTGTTGCAAATGGTCCAGCGATCTTTGCACAATTGTCTCTCAAGGTGTCTGAGAGTCAGGCATCCCTGAAATCCAATCTCAGGTCTGCACTTGTCTGTGTGGCTACCTGTATGAACCTCCTCAGGTCCCTTCGCCTCCAAGATGAAGATAAGGTTAATGAGCACCCCCAAATTACAGGGGCAGGGAGAGGGTTGAATAAAATCATGCTTCTGCACTGAGAGGTGTCTTTCCAGCAGGGGATCTTAAACTCCCAGCTGTTTACTGTTGCAGCTATTACTATGGAATGGTAACTAGAACAATGGAAATATTAGGACTACAATTTGCTAAGCTCAAAAGAGCAGCTTTTTTTCTGTTGAAAGAGCACTTCTCAAACTTTCTGGGTCCATTGACTTTCTTCAAAATTATACAGGAGACCAAAGTGCTTCTGTCTATGTGGAACTTACCCCCAAGCCATTGAATTGAACCCCATCCAAGTTCATCTGGCTGAAATAAACTTTTGTGAGCAGAACATTCAGGTAGAGCTTCTAGATTCATGGCTGTTTTTCATTTCTTCCAAAGGTCCAGCAGGGTCATCTAATCTAGTTATCTGTATTTCCTGTTCATCTCTTTTTTAGGCAAAATCCTGATTTTTTTCTGGATGTGAAGTTCTGCAATCACATCCCAGGTCAGACTGGGTCCCTTGCACTTGACAGTGGTAGTGGGCAGGGTGAGAGCTAGCGCCTTCCCAGCCGGGTCCCCTGGCTGATGTGGGTGTGGAAAGACATCATCAGCTGGTGACGATTCTCAGCAAGTGCCCTGAGATGGCCCTGGGGATCATGGAGGGATTCCCTGGCTTGTCTTTCCAGCTCAGCTGGCTAAGGAACTGGAGCTGTAAAGTAATTTGGCGGCTTTGGAAGTATCCCAGATTCTGTGAAATTGTTCTTATCTGTCACTCTCCACACATAACACAGGGACATCAAAAATACAGGAATGCAAGGAGTTGAGGGTTTCTCTTCCATAGACACGTTTGAATTCACTGAGAGTCACAGCTCTGAGGCTGCAAGATCTGCATCCTAAATCCTCACTTTGGGCCAAAGTGAGAAGCAGATTTCTAGCAATGATAGGAGAATCCTCCAACCCACCTATTAGGTGATGGGAGACGAGGAGGAAGGTCTACCCTGTGCCTCCCTGGCTCTGCTTTCCATTGCACCAGTCATGCCAGGGCATCTGGGCAGCATTGCAGCCCTCAGTAAGTTCTAGAAGGAATGCAGTAAGGACAGGGCTCTCCCCTTGGGTGCTCCCCCTTAGAATGTATTTCTCCTGCACTGCGTTTTCTCTACCATTACTTCTGTCATTAACCTGTTAAAGTAAAAACCTTTAAGAACCTTCAGTTTATTAGGATCTATTCTCCCTTTACAGGAAATGCATGTCTGCATCCAGTGGTATCCGGGTTGTCAGTTTACCCTGAACATAAATACAGATTATTTGATGATGCAGGAGTCTCTGAAGTGAAGCTGCAGAAACTTCATGGCAAGCCTGCACCTTGCTGGAGATTCATGTCCACTGGCCATTAGACATTAGCGTCTGGAGAAGCACCTGAGCCCTGCTCCTGCTTTTCATCTTGAGGGGGGGGGACCGTTGCACTTGGCTGTAACCTAATCTAGAAATAAAATCCAGATTTGTGGGTCATTTGCTCTTGAAATGGCATTATCAACACACAGACTAAGGCTCCATTGCTATGGCCAGTTTGCCGAGGTCATCGTGAAAACTGGTGGGAACTGGTAGCTTCAGAGAGAAACTCCTGATCCTCAACAGTGAAGCATTACCAACCTCCTTAGCATCTTGTGCAGGCATCCTTAGGCTGTGGGGACACCAATGCCAACAAGACCTGAAGTTTTTAGAAAAGAAATAGAAACAGGAGAAAAGAGATATGACTATTTCTTTTCTCTTTTAATTTTTTTCTACTTTTTAAAAACACCACCCAATTCTATGCCCATTTGCTGTTCTCTACACAGAGTGAGAAAAAAAAAAACTAAAATTAACAAGCATGATCTAAGCAGACACAGAAAAGTTATGGCTGTATTAAGTACATGTGCTCAGCTGCTGGTACACAACTCTTTAGTAAACAAGTGTTTAAACCATGAGGATGCTTGATATTCAACAATATGTCTGGAGATGAACTTAATATTATTTCAGAACTCAGAGGCATCTTCAATTTCCATCCTTCTTGCCCTCCATCTTGAACACATTGATTTACTCAGAAGTATATGTCTCATGGTAGAAGGGTGGCTGCCATAGCTCCAGGCATCAAGTCCTTACTGTGTAAACAGGCTGGGAGGAGAGCAGGCAAAGAAGGGTCTTCTTGCATCACATTTGCTTTGATCATAAAAGAAAAATCTTCCTTTAAATTGCCCAGAAGAAATGTCTGCCTCTTAGTGGTCAGAAATGTTCAGAAATGGGATCCATTCCTGATCCCTAGACCCATCCCTGACCCGGGAGAAACTCCTGATTAGGAGTGTTTTAAACCAGTCACCACAGATGCCCTGTGCCCTGCAGGACCAAGGATGTCAGTACACAGTGGGAGTCAGGGTTGTGGGGTTCCACAGGTGCCTCAGCTGTTTCAGTGTGAGGTAACTGAGATGCCAATTAACAGCACAGTCACCCAGCAATTCCCTTTTGAAACTCACTGGGCTTTTCTGATGACATCAAGCCGAGAGTGGGGTTGCTGTCATGTCCTCGACATTCACCTGACACTCTGGAACCTGCTTTTTCGTAGGAGGAAGCAGGATGCAGCCTCTGACCCACGCACACAGCTTGCTTTCCTAGTTTCCATCCTGGGGATGGCTCCTGCTCTTGGAGGTGGGACGAGGTGCTCTATTCATGCATAACGTCAGCAGTGTCATTGCAGGATACTGTGGCGTCTGTTTAAAGAAAACATTAAGTAAATAGTGTTATGACACAACAGATATGCAAATGTCTCCACAGTATAGAATAAAATGCTGAAAGCAAGCAAGGTCCCTTAGGGAAGCGCCCACGCGGACATCCAGCCCGCCTCCTCCAGCGGGATCCAAGCCGCAGTGGATTTTCTCATCCAAGGTTTACTTTCCCTCGTTCATACGACACCCTGTTGGCATTTTGCATGAACTCTGGTTGTTTTTTCCATAGTACTTTTGTTTCTGAAAATCAGCTGAGATCTTACAAGAGCATGAGACCCTCCACATCCAGGCCAGCATGATTTCCTGATTTCAGATCTGGCAATGCCAGGACCGGGAGCCTCTGCAGACCTGTGAGTCCGTGGGTGGGTTTCATGTTCACTAAGGCTCAGTGTCACTCAAGCCACGCTCGTCCGGGACCGTTAGCACTTCCTGCTTTGGCTGGATATTTTTTATGCTCTCAGTGTCATAAAAATGTCGATTCTGTTCGGTGCATTATAACAGCGAATTTCAAATGATGGGGACCCCGGGTGGCATGCAGAGTGATTTTAGGTGACCCCCGAGGGGCATTAGAACATGCAGTCACAGAGTGAGAAATTTTATTTCCTTTTCAATTATCATTCAGTCCTTCCCATCACAGCAGGAGGAACTCTCATCTTGAAGATAGATCCTCGGTCCATATCCCCCTGTACTTGAAGAGCCCTCGCCTCCCGCCCAGAAGCAATGGCAGAAATGAGAATCTAAGGGGGTGTGGGTGTGTAGCTGTGAAAGTTGGTCCCACTGTGGTCGATACACAGGACCCATCGCAGACAGCAGGGGACAGCTGTCCTTAGGGGCCCCCAGTGCAGCCCGGAGGGTCCCTCCTCCCGTCCATCATGCGAGGCTGCAGGGAAAACCATGGGAAGTTGGATCCTGTTGTTCACAAGCAACTCAGCTAATGGTATTTTTTTCTTTTTCTCACAACAATGTGAACACACTAAAATGGAACTTATTGCTACCGTTGCATGGTGCTTAAGCCAAAGTTCTCTTGCAAAAGAAGGGAAAGAAGTCCTTCTGGAGAAGGTGGCCCATGGCAGGGAGGTCCCAGGATGACCCAACACCAAGCACTAGTGAGAGCGAGAGCCCCCTCACCCTCTCATGTCTCCTTTTCAAAGACTCTATGGCTAAATAAGGTCAGCTTAGCCATTTCAATTTTGACTAATGAAGAGACATGCCTGCCTTTTAAAGTCAGAATCATGAAATTTTCAAATGTGTTCTATCGTATTGTAAAATACAATCATAGTAGCACTGCCCATCAAGTTGATTGGCACTGAGCTGTAGCCCTTTGAAAGACGAGAGGATAGCATCCTGCCATCATCCTTCTGGGGCCATGTAATGAGGACCCGTGCTCATGGTTCTTGATTGCTTATTTCAACAGAGGACACCGTCATGTTCTGGACGCCACTCCTGCACTTAATGCTCGCACCAACTGCCTAGGCAATGAGTTCACAGTTTGACTCTCTAAACTTTCATGATTTTAACTTCATTTACCCCCTGGTCAGAAACAGAATGGGGCAGGCAGACTCTGACCCCATCACTGGTTGGTGCCCTCTGAATGGGACACACTGCCCTAGGCCCCGCAGGGCAAGGTCCCCTCAACCCCACTCTCCCCAGATCCTGTTGCCCTCACCCTCCTGAACACCACTGATGGGGACACTGAGATTCCTCTACCCTGCAGGGGCCATAGCCACATGTAGGAGATCAGACCCCAAAACCCATGTTGACTCTGTCCCTGGCACAGGTTCTGGGAAGAACCTGGGGACTGAGGGCCACACTGAGAGGGGCCCTCCTTAGAGAGGAGGGATGTGGATCAACTTCCCCTCACCTTCGCCTCTCCATGAACAAAAGGGACCATGAACCCCCACCCCCACAGGGCCACAGGTTAGGACTGGCATAGGACTTGCCAAAAAGATCCCAGTGGAACAAAAAATAGAGACCCTCTGTTGAGAGCCACAGCCATAAGGGGCCCCAGCAAACTTCCAGCTGCCAGCTGATGATTGGCTCACAGCAGCCCCAGCAAACTTCTAGCTGCCAACTGATTGGCTCCTCTGCGGTGATGCTCATTGGGCTGTTTCCCCGCCCTTTCAGACCACGGAGCTGCTCATTGGGGGACTTTTTTGGCTCCGTCCACACTACCCAGCCAATTAGCCTCAAGAGCAGGAGGAGTGGGGGAGGTGCAGAGGCTTGTGGGAAGCCGGTGGTGGCAGTTGGGCTCTGAGGGTTTTTCCTGAGGAGCTGTGTGGTGTGGTGTGTGTGTTCTAAAAATAAAGTTCGTTTCTTTTGACAAGTGGCTCCTGAATTGTGCCTAGCCAGACTGTGGCAACCCTCAATGTGGATCCACATGAATACAATCAACTGATTTTTGACCAAGGACAGGCCATACAATGGAGTAAAGATGAGATTGAGAAGACAGTGAACTTGAATGAAGCCAGACAGAGAAAGCAGAGAAACACACCAAGGATCGTCATAAGGGCCAGGCACTGGGGACGTGAGCAGAGAAAGGCAGAGGACTCGTGAGACAGCAACGGGAGGCAGCTGACCAAGGAGGGCAGGTAGAAAGACAGATTGAAGACAGAGGAGCCTTCACGGGTCAGGCTGGGAGCCTCCCTGCTGAGCGCAAGGTGAACAGCCCCCCCATGGCTGCAGGTGGGACGCAGGACAAGTGTGTTCTGTTTTGTCCCGCGGAGGTCCCTCTCTGAGACTTACTGTCACCATGACAAGACACCAGGGTTGGCTTTCTTCAAAGTGAGAAGCGCTTGTCATGGCCACAGCTCCCCTGTTCACCAGGGATTCTGAGAGCCACAGACGCCTCAGGGGAAGAAATTTCCTCAGGAACATGGATGTAAGAGCCCTCATCAGGATAGCAGAACAAACCCAATAAAATAGAAAAAGACTCGTGCACAGCTGAGTGGGGTCAATCCTAGGTGCAGGAAGCCAGGCAAACATTTGAACATTCATGTGGTCTATCCCAACCGCCTGGAAAGGAAATCACACACCTAGAAGCAAAGGAGGTGTCTAAGAAACCCATCACCATTTATGATTTAATCTTCAAGAGCAGAGTCAACTACCTTGGGAGGGAGGGAACTTTCTGAACTTGATAAACAATACCTACAAAAAGCTAGGCTCACATCACCTTCAACAGTGGGAACAAGGTAAGGGAGCCCCTTTCAACTTGATATTCTCAGAAAATGTAATAAGAGATGAAAATAAAAGGAAGAAAATTAGGAAAGACATAAAACTAGCTTTATTCAGAGAGGCCATGATGGTTTATGTAAAAAATCTGAAAGAACTGACCATAAAAAGAATTCTGGAACTAAAAAAAACACTTCAATAATGGTGCAGGATGCAGGGGCACTCATGTTCCTCTCTATGGTGAGTGAGCAAGCAAAACGTGAAATTGAAGCACAGGCCATTTGCACTGGCAAATGCATGAAATAGAAGAAAGAAAGGAACCCTTAGATATGAATCCAACAAAAGAGGTGCAAGACCCACATGAGGAAAAACACAGCATCCTGATGAAAGAGGTGAGGGCCCTGAGTCAATGGAGAGCCATCCCGTGTGCAAGGGGAGGGAGACCCACTATCGCCAGGCTGCCAGGTCTTCCCAAATTGATCTTCAGACTCAACGTAATCCAAATCCCACAGAGGGACTTTGTGGATGTCCACAAACCGTTTCTAAAGGTTATATGGTCAAGCAACAGACCCAGAATGGCCAACACGGTAGGGCAAAAGAACAAAGTTCGGGAACCGACCCTACCTGACCTTAAGACTGACCATAAAGCTACAGAGATTGTGTGGGATTGGCAAGCGGTAGACAAATAGGTCAATGGAACAAAAACTTGAGACCCTCAACGTGGATTCACGTGAATACAATCCACTGATTTTGACCAAGGACAGGCTTATCATCCCCTTGTCCCCCTCTGAACACGTAAGTGGGCTTTTTTATCGGGACTGACCTTTATCTGGCTAGAAAACAAAACAAAACCCAGACAAACTCTTTGGATCTTGTCTTTATTTATGGGAAGCCTCTTCTTGCCTGGGTCAGTTCCCTCGCCACTCTGCCCTACTTGAATCAGATGAGTCTTTTCAACCAAAGCTGCTGGGACAGCTGGGCATCCACATGCAGAAAGTGAACTCACCCAGATTTCACACACTGCACAATAATGAACTCAAGGCAGATCACAGGTCTGGATGTAACAGCTATATAGGTTCTAGATGATGACACAGAAGACAATCAAGATGACCTTGGGTTTGTCAGTGACATTTTAGATACAACACCAAAGCAATGATCCATGAAAGAAAGAATAATAAAGCCAGATTTAATAAATTTTTTAAAAAAATCTGCTGAGCAATCATATTAGGAGAGTAAGATAGACAACAGACTGGGAGAGTCTATGTGGAGAAAGTAGATCTGATGCAATGTCGTCATCCAAAACACAAAGAACTCTCAAGAAAACAACCAGCCAGATTAAGAATGAGCCCATGATCTTAACCAGGATCTCACCAAAGGAAATGTGCAGAGCACAAACTAGCACATGGAGAGATGTCCCCATCCTATGGCCTCCAGTGCACAATAGCCACACCCCTTAGAGAGGCCACCACCCAGAACACCAAAAACACCCAATGCCAGAGAGTGGATTTGTGGGAACTGTCGTTCACGTTGGTGGGAATTCAAAATGGTGCCATCACTTGGGAAGAGTTTGGGGGTCTTACAAAACTAAATGTAGCCTCAGCAGTCCATCCAGCAATCGCTGTCCTTGGCATTAGCAAGGAGTTGAAAATGAACATCCACATAAAAACCCTGCACAGGGATGTTTTTATCAGTTTTATTCACAGTTGTCTACACTGAAGAACCTCCAGCACCAGGGTGAGCCCTACTCGAATCTGCATGTGTATGCGTGGTAACGACATGTCCATGCAGTTCACCAACTGCACGAAGGTCCCACTCAGGTCTGGGCTGGCATGAAGGAGGGAGGTGGGGAATCCTGCACCTTCTGCTCATTTTGCTGGAAACAAAACACTGGATTTAAAAAGTCTTGCAAGAGAAAACCAAGATGCAAGTGCAACAGACTTACCAACAGAAAATGGATGGCTCCTCCATCCAGACCAGGAGACAGGAAAACACTTTTCACATAATCCACACAAACTGCCAGGACACACGTATTCACAAGCGCTCTGCTCGGTGGCCAGGAGCTGTGAGCAGTGGGTGCAAGGACGTAGCTCTTGCTACCTACCCTGGTGGGTCTGAGCACAGCTGAGCCCAGCTGAGTGAGAACATAAATCACAATACCACTTTATCACAGAGACTGGGTCCCAATGTGTACCCCAGGCCCTTGACACTGGGGATACCCCCCTTACACACCCAAATACTAGAACTCAGCCCAGAAAAATTCCTCTAGTTCAGTCATTTTATGAAAAACCAATCAGGTAAAGATGGGTCCATGTCCTCAGGGGCAAATCTGACAGAAAACTCACATTTTTCTTTAAAGTGTTTGAAATTTTTATCATTGAAAAAGGCTGCAATAGCAAGAAGCAGAATGTAATAAAATCTAATCCTGGTCTCTATTTCTCTCATATCAAAGCTCCAGTATCAACACTGTGACATTAGGATCCAATCCATCCTTTCAGACTCCCGATGAAGAGATAAGAGACACTCGAGAACATGTGCTTCTTTATGCTAGATAAATTATTCATTCCCTTTATCTTAATATGCTGAAAATGTGTTAGGATTAGCACATAAAGGGCACACTTTGCTAAATTGTTATAATCCCAAGTCGTTCCAGTGGGGTTGCCATAGCACTTAAGAAGACTCCAAGAATCACGTCCACGGGATGGAAACTTCCAGATACTAATCCATGCATGTCTCAGCGGCCATCTGACGTCCACTCCAGCCTCATCATCTCCTTGCCTCCCTCTGAACATGCAAGTGGGGTCTTTTCTTGGGATTGACCTTTATCTGGTTAGAAAACAAAACAAAACCCAGACAAGCTCTTTGGATCTTGCCTTTATTTTCGGGAAGCCCCTCTTTGCCTGTGTCCTTTCCCTCGCCGCGTTGCAAACATGACAGCCTTTCCTTTCCACTTTTAAAATGAGGAACTCAAGTCATTAAGTCACCTTTTCCCATTTCCCAAACACCATCGGCTGCGCTCTGGACACACTCAACCATCTCACTTTGGCCTCAACCATCTCACTTTGGCCTCAAGGAGCCAGCCCAGGAAACCCCAGGTCACTTCCACAGGTGGTGAGCCCTGACCCTGCCACTCGACTAGTAATACCGTCCTTCTGCGTGCCACTCAATGGCACCTTTCCCTGGCTCTGAGACAGCTGCCTTATGACACCCTGTGCAAGTCAGCCGATGACCGACACTGTTGATGATGGACAGGGTGGCCGGTGGCTCCACCCACCTCTCCCCGACCAGAAAAATGTGAGTGTATTCATGGCTGCAGGGGAGCAGGGAGCCAAGAGCAGCCCAGTGACTTCTTTCAAAGGACAATCGTCTGGGATATTTTATTTGAGCTGATGTTGTTGTTACCATCTCCTCACTTGATACTTCAGTGGAAGGAGGTGAGGTTCAACTAAGTGTTGCTCAAACCAATGCTCCTGAGCAGGGTGGAGCCGGAGGCACCACATCTGTTGGTACCATTGACTCCCGTGATTTGTGATTTTCCCTCTTAATCACACCTGCCAGCACTTGCCACTGTCCTTTCTCCTGTGAACGGAATTGTGGCTCCATTGCTCAGCATCCCCATGATTCACTTCACCTTTCTATCAAAAGATGCCCAACATCCCAAGGAGGGAAGGAGGGAAGGGGACACCATTCCTTGTCATGCAGAAGGAAAAGTAAGGCTCAGATGGGGCATCTGGCTTGTTCAAGGACATGCAGCTGGCTATGAAATGTCCCCATGTCAAGAACCTCCTTCTTCCACCTTCCAGGATAATATTTCTACTGGAGAATTATACTTATTATCATTATTACTATTATTATTATTGTTATTTGGCACCAAAATTAAACCCAAGGGTGCTTAAATACTGAGCCAAATCCCCAGTACCTTTTCTCTTTTATTTTGAGATAGGCTCTAACTAGGTTGCTTAGGGCCTTGCTAAGTTGCTGAGGCTGGCTTTGAACCCTTGGATCCTCTTTCCCAGCCTCCAGAGCTGCTGGGATAAAGGGTGTGAGCCACCTTAACTGGCTATTATTTTCTTAGAAGAAGATGTACTTGGTATCCAAACACTGGATAGAGCATTACAGCATTGTTGGCAAAAGAAACGAGACTTTGGGGCAATCTTGACCAGGAATTCTGGGCTTGTCATTAACCACGTGATGTCATCTTATCCCTGGAAAAGGAGGATTCATCCCACCAATATTCTTGGTGGAAATATGGATGTGAGAGTTAAATGCCAGCAGCCACAGAAACCCCAACACACCCTCTGTTTCTTCCTCCGAAGCTCCCTCTGCGGGGCTCCCTCTTCAGACCTTGGCAAGTCTGGCTTCTCTGTGGGCAGGCAGCAGCCCCAACATCTCCTCTTCAAACTCCCTCTCGGGAATCCTTCAGCCCATGCACACGAGCCTTCTGCCCCCTTGCCTTCCTGTTGTCTCCTTGTGACATCTGCCTGCATTCCATTAGCACATTGACATTTCTGCCTGGTTGTCTCCTCTGCTGGCCCATGGAGCCCATGAGGTCAGGGCCAGCCTCCCTGTGTCCACTGTTGTCTCCCCAGGCTTGGCATGCTGTCTGGCACATAGTAGATGCACAGGAAAGACCGATGGGCTGTGTGAGTCCAGGCACTAACGCGATATCTAAATGGATTGCTCAGCTCTGTTCCTGGCTGTTGCTGGCCCCAGGCGGCTGTAGTCAGGCCCCCTCACCAAGGCTTCTGGCAGGCTATGTGTTTAGTTTGTAGCCAAGGCCATGAACACCTTAATTCAACATATGTACCCAAGGTCACCGACATTTGCCTGTGAAATGTACCTGCTTAGGGAACCTGTTGGTAATGTGCCTGCTTTGTCTGGCCTGCATGTCATTTAAATAGGCCAATGGAAGGGTGGGGGTGTGGTGCTAAATGGAACTGGTGGGGGAAAAATGGACCTGGAGCTGGCAGCTGGCTGCTGCTCCTCTGAAGAAAGCATATCTACTATCCCAACTGTGTCTTGCATCTCCTTCCACCTGCCAGGACCCCGAATCTGTTTCCTGGGGTCTGAGCCTCCACCTGTCATTGGCCAAGAGCACGGGCTGGACAAGCATTAATGCTCATTATCAACCATAGCGTTATTTTGTCGCTTCCTCCTGTGTCCTAGGCGGATACCATTTGCAGGGACCCACATCTATTAATGCTTCTCATTTACTGTTACATACAACTTGTGGAGAGGCATTGATTTGGACCAAGTTTCCTGGCCTGGGCCCAACAGACCAAACTAACCAAGAGTTGAACCAGGGTAGCTGAGCTCTGGTTAATTACAGGAGGCTGTGTAACCAATTAACCACTTACGCCATAACCAATCAAGTCTTCTCCACAATGCGCTTCCTTCCCCAGTAAGTGCCATCAGACCCTGTTATTGGTCGGTGTTTCCTGAACCTGCTCGGGTTCAGAGGACGGCGGGATTTCTGAAGCATTTCTTCTTCTTTTGCTTTGTTCCAATTGTGTTTGTAATTGCTCAAATAAACCCTGTTGGATTCCATGGAAGAGTTTCCTTTCTGACATCACCCACAATGTCCCTGCAGCAGGGGCCACACTGGCCAATACTTGAGGAGTTACCAGAACTCTGCACTGTGCAGAATCCTGCCACAGGACCCACAATCTCCCTAAGGACATTCTCCTGAGGCCAGCCTTTGTGTGCAAGAGGCATCCAGAAACTTTGGTATCCACAGCCTGTTTCCTAGCACAAGAGCTAGTCCCAAGATTCTCAGGACCCCCAGCCTCGGCTGCAGCTGCCTTTACCAAGCTGACCCTGGACAAGTACCACCCTCCACTCTGCCACAGCTCTGTCCAGACCCTGAAGGATGCAGAAGTCCCCGTGAGGCAGGGCTACCCTGAACTGAAATTGGTGATAAGGTGCCATCCTGATCCAGCCTCCCACTCTATGCTCAGGAAAAGGAATTTCAAAGCCAGGCCTGCTGCTGACTTCTTTAGCAAAGACCTGTCCTTGCCCTGGGCTCTTTTGGTCTCAAGAAATCACCACAGCAGCAGCCTGTGTTCTCTGCTCCCAGTGAGGACTGAAAGGATCCGTAAACTCCAATATTCATGAGAGAAGAGGGTGCTCTTTTCTTGGTGGTTAAATGTTTCCTGACGTGTTCTTGTTTCTGCTCACATAAGCTGCCCCTAGTCCAGGAGGAGCCTGTCCCCTCCGGCTGCTCAGCTTGCTCTGTGCCCCTCCTGCCCCCCTCAAGGCCAGCAGCCAGGAAGAAAGCCCCAGGTGCCCTCTGCAAGCTTCAGCCAGTTTGCACTCCAGAGAGCCTCTCCTGACCCCTGCACCACACCAGGGCAGCACCTGGTCACCTGACCCTGCTCTCTGGGGACATTCGTGGAGCTGCTGTGAGCCCACCCTAAGCCCCAGGAATGAAGCCCTGTTTTATGACCTATCTCTTCATTCCTTCTCTCTCTCTCTCTCTCTCTTTCTCATTAATATTAGTGTCATTGTCATAACATGGGGTGAGGGGAAGGTCCCTCCTGTTCCTCTCTGGCTAAAGGGCTACTACAACTTCTCTGTTCTAAAGGGAGACTGGGAAATGTCAGGAGTGTTCGAAGCTCAGTAGAACCAAACAAGATGCCTCTCTTGGCCTGATCAGGAAACTGACAGAGAATGGGAGGAAGTCAATTCTTCTGGACACGACTTAGCACAGTCTGAGCTCAGTGTCAGCTCAGCCCACCCCCTGGATGTGTCTCCTCCACCAGGGACACCTCGGCCTCCACAGGTCCCCTTCTGCAGACCACCCCACCCCAACACCTAACCTCCAGAGAACAGGCTCCTCACCCCCTGCAGAGCCTCCTGGGCCTAGCAGTCATGCTCAGGCCGCTGTGTCCACTCCTGGGACACCCACACTTGTTGGGGAGCAATGCCACCATCACACCTTGTTTCCTCGGGTGTTGGCATTGCCTTCCCTGTTACACTGTGGGGCCAGATCTTTGTCCCTGCTCTCGTCAAAACTCAGACCACAGGCAACCCTCTCTGTAGGCTCTCACAGTGACCAGTGACCTTCAGGGGCATGGGGGACGGCCTTAGTCCTGGAGCAGATAGGCAGGCTCTGTGATCTGCTGGGCAGGGTCCAGCCAGCTGAAAACCCAGTGCCTTTGTCGATACTATGCTTAGTGCGTTTTTCCTCATTTCACCTGAGAGGGAAATCAAGCAGGTGTCTTTATCAGGTGGAGTTCTACAGGAGCTACCTGTCAGGAGGTAAAGCAAAGAGATGGTGCTATCGCTTCAAGAAAAGGAGAAACAGCCGGAAGGTCACATCCACTTCTAATGGGGGAGCCTCAGAATCACAGGGACAGACACCTGGTCCCCTTGACAGAGATGACATCATTGCTCGAGATTCAGGACAGATCCTCAGCCACAGGCTGAACTGCCTTAGCCACCTGTTAATAAGCAAGGCTTGAATTTGATTGTTTATGAATTCTGCCTGGGCAGATGTTCCCATAATGCCGTATCCAACATGGTTTCTGAACTTTCACACCCAGTATAGGCTTGGATTGTATAAATGATGCTGTCTTTAAAATTGTAAATCATTCGGTTCATAAAGAGTTCTAATGTCACTCTATGCCAGAAGAGTGTAAAGGGGACTGATGTTCACATTTTAGACTTGGCAGGTAGTATCACGACTGCTTGATTCTGCTGTGGCCTCAGCTGCTGACCCTGGCTGTAGGTGATCGTCCCTCCACCAGAGCAAAGTCGCTTCTCCTGTGAGATTTCTGTTCGCAGCTAGCTACGCCTCTTTCCTTTCTGTATCTCACACCGGTTTCCTCCCTGGCCCCGGATTCCCTCCCACTTCTTGGAACAGTCATCAGCAAACCTCGAATCTACTTCCCCAAAGCTGCCCACTTCTCCCAGCCACCTCTAGAACCGAATCGCGGCCCCAGCCTTACCATCCTTATTTCAGTTTTTGCAGAACACGGCTGGAGCCCCAGATTTTGCAGTCTCTGCTTGCCTCAGCAATCAGCACCCTCCTACTGAAATGTCAGAATTTGTTCTTCTCAAACCGCCCCACACAGAGCCAAAGTCTTCAGTAGAGCCTATAGTAGGATCTACAACACCTGAAAGCCCTTGCGCCCTCTCCCTGTTTTTTATCCCTATCTCTTCTTCCTTCCTTGTGCCTCTGCCTCTTCCTTCAATACACCAGACATATCTCTGCCTCAGGACCTTGGTACATGCCGGCCCCTCCACCGAATATCCTCTTGCCAGGTGTTCCTGTGCCCATTTATTCATTGTGTTGGGCTTTTCTACCTTCTCGGGGCAAGTTTCCTGAAAACACCATCTTCTCCCACTGAAAATGTTACTTCTTTTTCCCGTGCTTTACTTACTCCTTAGCAACTTGTGTAACAGTGTATTTATTTATTGGTTGGGTTTATTATCTCTCACCTTCAGTTACAATCACAACCACACAGATCCTGGGATTCCTGTTCAGTTGTCTCTCCATATCTCCAGCTTGTAGAAAAGATGAGGTCCTCCAAAGACCTACGCTGGATGAATGGATGAATGAGTGGTCATTATTGGTAACCCTGCAGCCTCCACACCTGATCTTAAGGTAATTTTAATATGGCAAATATTTATCTAATAAGCACACTCCCTAGATCTCCAGAAACCAAAGAAAATAAAATAAAACCACATATCATGTTTTGCTTCTCCACGTCACAGAGATTGTTAAGGAAAGTAACACCCCGTGGCCATGAGAGGGTAATGAGCTTGTCCTGCCGTTACCCACACAGGCTTTGTGCAGGGAACTCCGCTGCTATTTAGCAGGTGTCTTAACACTATTTATGCAATGTGGCCCAGAGATTCACTTCAAGAGATCACTTTGAGGAAGTAACCAGCAACAGAGAATCTTCACTGAAGCATCATTATTACAAAAAGAGGAGCATGGGAAAATCCCAGTAGAGGGTTTAGCCCCATCAACCAGCCTGCCTGGGAACGTGAGATGGTCACCGGACCTGATTTAGAGGGTGTCAGCAAGTAAGGAAGGCTTCAGCTCCATGGCCATGTGGACTGAGCTGTCCCCACATGCAGCCCCCAGCCATGGCCTCCTCAGGGCTGGCATGGATGGCCCCCTCTGGCCTCTGTTCCAGTCATGTGATTTGCTTCGACACGGGGCAGGCAGTTTGAGGAGACAGTGTGCCTCTTCTGAGCCTGGTCCTTGAGAAACCTGACGTCTTCCTTTTGCCCTCGTGTGCACCTGTCATGATCCCGAGAGGGACACAGGGTTGAGCAGCTGCCCCAGAGAAGGAAGAGAGATAAGGTGCAGAGAAGACCCGGCCGAGCCATCAAGAGGAGCTCTCCTCCATCCTTTGCCCCAGCAGATCAGCAGATGCCTGGGTGACAGAGAATAGGGGCTGTTCTAAGCCACAGGATTTAGGGGCACTTCATTTTACAAGAATAAGCCAGTGCAACCATATGCTTTCACAAAGCAACACGAGAGAGGATTTCCCAAGCTCCAACCCAAAGAAGTGATACATGTTTCAGACACAGATCTGCCAATTACCCATGCCTGAGGTTAGCGGTTGTGAGCAAGCCCTGAAATGCTGCACTGGCCCCACAGATGTGTACAAGCACTATGTGTCAATCAAAATAAAAAACATCTTAAATTTTTTATTTAAAAAAATCAACAGATTAAACATGATAATGATAGTAAACATGATCTACTCTTTTTGAGAAGAGAATAGAAACAAAGAAAAAACTAGAAAAAAAAATTTATCCAAGATTAATTGTGATTAGGGGGCAGGAAGAGAGAGGATTTTTCTTTTATCCTTTGTCATTTTCAGTGTTTCACAAAAACTTTTTTTTTGCAGTTAGAAAAAAGAAAACTAGAATTATTTCACTGACAGATGTCATTTATGTCTTTGAATAGGAGAGAGAGAAAAGAGGCTTCATCCCTTGCCAGGAAGACAGTGGCATTTACTGGAAACGATGTGGGATGTGGAATTGGCAAGCCCTGGGCGAGATACCTGTCCCCACCCTCCATTGCTATGGAGAGGCTGTTCTGAGACATCCAACAGGGCCGTTGTAGAGATGAGGTCATCAATGTAGGAAGGACACTTACAATGATGAATTTCAACCAGCAAATCTCAGCACGATGCAGGTACCACCTATGTCAGAATCATCGGAGATATGCTTTAGGAATTCTGAGTCCTGGTCACCCCAGTCCTCCTGAATCAATGGGGAAGGAAGCCCAGGGATTCCCATTTTAAACCAGGTCCTCGGGTGCTAATGAACCCCCGTATACTACAAAACCTGCCTGCCTAAATAGTTAAGTATTTTTGAAATAATGTTATGTATAATACTCCAGTCAAGCTTAAAGAAAAACATTCTTAGATTCATTAAAAATATATACCTTACAAAAGTCTCTGGAAAGCACATTGGAGTATATAGATAAATGAGAAGAATTAGTAATGGGTAAGCGTGTGCATTTGGGGGTGGTGCTAATTTGATTTCACATCAGTTAGGAGACAGAAACCACCCCATCTGTTTGAACAGAAATCGTTTAATATAAAAATGAACTCTTAGGAGAGATGAAATGGAAGGAGAAGCTCCCAGCCTGAGGGAGAATCCCCAGCAACTCTTAAACATGAAGGATCCCCTTCCTGCCCAGATGGGGGTTTAGCCCTCATGGGAGGTGTGGCTGCAGCTCTCTGATGGTGCTGAAGTGGGCTCCATGTTAGTCAGTAAGCAAGTAAATAAATAAACTCCTAAAACTGCTGGAAGTCAGGGCCCCTTTAGCTGCAAGATACAAAATTCTATTTGTTGTTTTAATTAAAAAAGTAATTCAGGAGCTTCTGTAAGTGAACATTCCGGAGACAGCTTTAATCTTGGACCCCGAGAATCCACCAGGAGTCTCTTCTCTTTACCCCTCACCTGTTTCCCTCGTGAGATGTTCAGTCTCAGGCAGACTCTCTCTCCACAGCAGCAAGATGGCACCAGGAAGCTCAGTGGTCACAGCAAATCCCTGGCATTAATTGGCACTGGACCACCCTGAGCCAGGTGGTGTGAACCAGAGTGGTCAGGAGGATGGTCCGCTCCAACTGGGTAGAACATGATTGAACCTTCACCAACACCTCATGGTCTGAGAGTCAGGGGGAGGTAGTTTCCAGAAAAAAATTGAAGTGCTATGATCAGAAGAGTTCAGAATCACTGGTCAGGGCAGTGGACATTGGACTCTGTTGTAGGTGGACAGGAAGAGCAAGCTGACCCTTATGGCCATGTCCCATACTTTGAGGATGTGTCCTTTAGGATTCATGGGTTCTCTTTGTCCCAAACACTACTTGGGCATGAGAGGATTTAGCCCAGCTGCACAGGGCAAAGAATCTCCCTTGGACTCTTCTTAGAGTCCAGCAGACAGAAAGTGAGTGTATAAGTCTCTGACAGCACAGAGTGCTTCTGGGTCACTTTATTTATACCCCATTCACTCATGTTGGGCAGCGGTGCACATACTTAGCCCTTGACCTTGACATGCACAGCGGTTTCTGGGCCCCATATTTAAACCAATGCCAAGCTATCTCCACCTCATGCCTATGGTGCCCCCAGTCCTGAGCTCTGTGGCTACTCAGCATCTGCAGTTTCTCTTTCCTATAAGTTGAGCTCAAGTTCACAGCATCCTTTGGACCCGGAACCTGCTTGCCTGGCCCTTGCTCTAATTTCTACTCTTCTCTCAAAATCAAGGGCATCACTGGGAATTTAGTACCTTTTATGTTGTTGAACTCTGACAGCCCTAGGGGCTGTACTTGTGGTGCACCCCGACCTGCCCACACCTCACCCCTCACCTTTTGTACCACTGCCCCACACTCCCTCCCCTGCCCCTGATGTGCTGACCTCCAGGTGTGGCTTTACCACACTGAGCGTGCCTCTGTTTAAAGGCCTTGCTCACTAGTGATGCTTTCCCACATTTGGGATGCATCTCTCCAAGATCAGAGCGCCATCTCTCCAAGCTCCGTGGGCTGCCGTATCTCCTTTTGGTCTTGCCTGAAACATCATCTTGTGCTTCCATGAGAGGCTTCTTCAAGCATTCTGTAGAAAGCAGCATCACCCCCAGTGCTATGATCAGAAGAATTGAGAATCACTGGTCAGGGCAGTGGACACTGGACTCTGTTGTGGGTGGACAGAATTAAAGCTGTCTCTGGAATGTTCATTTACAGAAGCTCATGAATTACTTTTTAATTAAAACGACAAATAGAATTTTATATCTTGCAGCTAAAGGGACCCTGACTTCCAGAAGTTTTAGGAGTTTATTTATTTACTTGCTTAGCTCCAATATTTTGCTGAGGGTATTATGGAGTTGATATTAGAGGCGAATAACTGGAGTATAGAACAATGAAGTCTTTGCAGAGATGGCAGAGCTGAGAAGTCCCACAACTGGGATTTGAACCTATGACCACCAGGATCCAGAAGGTACACCCTTCCCACCCACCATGCTGCCACCAGCCATCGAACACAAAGGATCCACCCTTTAGGATTATCAAAAACTCAAAAACAAACAAACAAACAAACAATACAGAACACGGAAAGAAGTGGAGCCACTCCCAAAGGGAACAGATACTGCAGTGTCAAGATCAGAGACCAGAAGGAAGCCACAGTGTGTTCCCCGGGACTCACTTGCTGAGCCTCTTCATGCCTTGGCTCGGGATCTTGGAAAACATAGGGGACCCCTGAAGCGGCACGATGGGGGCCTTTGGACCTGCTGCTGAGGTCTTTCCACAGAATACAATGGAAGCACAATCCACATTCACAGTGAAGATCAGGGCAAAGACACTTCTCTAAGCAAAGGATGTTCCCTGTCCCCTGGCACAGTCCAGCAGTGCCAGAAACCAATGTTGAGGTGACGCCCAGCTGATGGCATCGCTCTGACAGCTGTGGTGTATTCAGTGACAGTGTGCAGCAGGTACTGCTGGAACCCATGGCTTGTGTCAGCCCATGGACTCCTTGCAGCCCTCTGAGGTCGTGCATCTGCCAGGAGAAATCAAGTCCTGCTTCAGCAACAAACAACCACACTGTTATCACCGAAGACCCGGAGAGATGGGCCTAGAAAACGGCCAGCTGTCATGCTAGAAGGAAAAGAGTCTCAGATGCCACCAACGACAGGTGCCCAGCTGCAAGGGGACACACCCTCTTTTCTGGGTGGCATGCCCTCTCTCCTGGGTGGCATGCCCTCTCATCTGGTCAAGAATCAGGACCTAGGACTCCACCCAGCTCTTAGAGAGCACAATGCTACCACCTGCTTGGTTTTGTGCCAAATGTCCCCAAGGCCATTGTCAGAGGCTTGGTTCCAGCCTGGGCTATTGGGAGGTGTCAGGAGCATTATGAGGCAAGGCCTTCTGGAAAGTCTTAGGCCACTGGGGTCATGCCATGAAGGGATTGTGGGACCCCAGTCCCCTCCTCTCCTCCTCTTCCCTCTGTTTCCTGTCCCTGAGGCGAGTGACTTTTCTCCAGCACATGCTCCCACTATGGTGTCCCCAAAGTCAATGGGCCAGAGGATCATGGACTGGAACTGACAAACTGTGAGCCAAAAGAGAACTTTTGCCTTTGTAAGTTAATCATCCCAGATATTTTGTTCTGCTGATGAAGGGCTGGCTCATGCTCTGTTTGGGGACTTGGGCTGCTACAGGGAGTTACTGCAGACCCGTTGGCCTAGGACAGAAAGGTACTTCTCAAAGCTGGAGATGATGGAGGACTGAGATCAGGTACCCCACGGAAGGACCAAGGGGCTCTCTTCCTGTTTACAGCTGGCCTTCCTCTTGGTGTTTGCTCGCATGTGGGCAGGAGAGATCATCTCTGTGCTGTCTCTTCTTAAAAGGACACATATCCGTCCATATTCTGTGTTCATGACCCATTACCCCTCAGGGCCCTGCCTCCAAATCCCATCACATTAAAGAAAAGGCTTTTCAAGGCGAGGTGGCCCTCACCTGTAATCCCAGTGGCTCTGGAGGCTGAGGCAGGAGGATCACAAGTCCAAAGCCAGCCTCGGCCATGGCGAGAAGCTAAGCAACTCAGTGAGACCCTGTCTCTAGATAAAAGACAAAATAGGGCTGGGGAGGTGGCTCAGTGGTCGAGTGTCCCTGAGTTCAATCCTCATGCTCCCCACAAAAATGGAAAGGCTTCAACCTGCGATTCCCTGGGGACACAGGCGCCACCGTATGCCACAAGTTCACGAGTTGAAACGGGGTGGATTCCACCCAAACAGTGGCTGATGAGTAGTGGTGATACTAACACTGTCCTGTGACCTAGAACTGACAGGTAGAGAGGGGACACACGTTGCCCAAATCCGTAGAACTGACAAGAGGCAGAGCTGGGGTCAGTCCCATAACCTGGCCATGGGGCCTGGCTCCTGCGTCACAGCTGGCACTTCCCTGAAGGGCCCCAATCTGTGGCAGGGCACAGCAGCTTCCCCTAGGACCAGGCAGCTGCCAGTGTCTTTCTTCCCTGGTCCCCTCATGAGCACCCTGGAGACGGGGAGGGACACATGAGGTCGGGAGTCTATGGACTGACAGCCAGTGCCGCAGTCCGGCTGCAGCAAAATAATCGGGGGGTGACGAATAACTTGTGTACGTTGATACAGCAGGAGTAGGAGCCGTTTATTGCAGGACAGGAGCAGTATTTATACATTCCACACAGCTTATCTAATTAGCATAAACTAGATACATCAGTCAACCAATAAGGAATCTCCACACTTAATGGCTCGCTTTTGTTACTTCTCAAACCACTCCCTCTGGCATTTTGCCAGGCACCATCCAGACTTGTTTACGAACTCTAACATTCCCCTGGCAAAATGCCAGGTGTTATTTTGACTTATTTACAGACTCTAACATTTCTGCCACAGTCTGGCCGCAGCAAAACAACCGGGGGGTGACGAATAACCTGTGTAAGTTGATACAGCAGGAGTAGGAGCCGTTTATTGCAGGACAGGAGCAGTATTTATACATTCCACACAGCTTATCTAATTAGCATAAACTAGATACATCAGTCAACCAATAAGGAATCTCCACACTTAATGGCTCGCTTTTGTTACTTCTCAAACCACTCCCTCTGGCATTTTGCCAGGCACCATCCAGACTTGTTTACGAGCTCTAACATTCCCCTGGCAAAATGCCAGGTGTTATTTTGACTTATTTACAGACTCTAACAAGCCAGATCCACAGGGACACAGCTGGGAGCTGTGTGGTGGCAGAAGGAGGTGGGTGTGGGGTGCGCTGTGCTCCCCAGGAATGAGTGTGGTCCTCCCCCCACCCCTAAACTTTACCCAGCCCAGAAAGGGGCCGGGGTCATGGCATTAGGCCACAGCAGGTGACCCACGCTATAAACTTTGACAAAAGTATGAAATATCTAGACAGAGGGAGTGGAAGAAATCCCAGAGCAGCCTTTTAAAATAGGGAGACCACCTGTGCAGAAAGGAGTGGGTGGGAGGACAGGAGGTGGAGGGCCAGGGGTCAGCCCCAGGAGGGGACGACAGCAGTGTCCAGTCCTCGCTGTGCCTCTGCCCGAGCTTCTCTTAACCTTCCCAGGGCTTTTACAAATCAGAAGCCCTCCCCACAGCCAGGGCTTTTGTTTGTTTTCTTCCTCTTTGTTGAGGTAAAGTCGACAAATAAAAATTGGAGATATTCAAGGATTCCCTGTGTACCAGGAGGTGTTTTGAGAAGTGTGTTCATTGTGAAGTGATTACCACAATCAAGCTAATTAACATAGCATCTATGCGCACAGCTACGGTCTCCTTCTTTCTGTGGGGAGAACACCTAAGATCTGCTCTCCTGGCAGATGTACATACAAATACATCAACTAGAGTCGTGGTGCCCTACATCACGGCCCTGTTACTCGTCCTGTCTCCCCTTGGTCCCTCTCGCCCTCTCCCCTCCCCACAGCCTCAGGTAACCACCCTTCCCCAGTCTGTTTCTGTGGGTTCGACTTTTTTAGATTCTGCACAGCAGAGAGACTGCACAGTCTTTTTCTCTCTGGCTCTGATGTATTTCCCTTAACGGCTCCCCCCTCCCTTCCCCTGTTCATCCATATTGTCTCCGATGGCAGGATTTCCTTCTTTTAGGGCTGCATAATGTAAATCGGTTCTACCACCATGGAAAACAGCATGGAGGTTCCTCACAAACTTAAAAGTAGAACCCCCACGTGACCTGGCCTTCCCATTTCTGCATGTACATCCCAAGAAAGTGAAATTCCTATGTCAGGGAGACTCCCACACTCCACAGCTCACAGTGTCCTTCCGAATAGGCAAGAAGACTTCGCCTGCCTGTCCACTGATAATGGCTGGAGGAAGGAGGGCCACACGCCAAATGAGGTGTCGGTGTTTTATGGACTACAGCCACTCTACTTTGGATTCTTTGACTTAGACTTTAAATTAAATGGAATTGAGTACTTTCACGAGTAGAATAGAAGTCATACAATGGGATTTCACTGCTATAAAATATGAACATCCACCTGCTGTCCATCTGTCCACACAGCCCTCCCTCTGTGCGTGTGGCTGAAGGTAGGTGCAATCACTGTGCTTTATGGAGATGGTCCCCTGATGGGGGTGCTGTGATCGGCGATTTTTTTCTTTCTGTGTTTATAAATTTTATAATAAGCACACCCTGTTTGAAATAAAAGCAATAAAGCCTCTTAAGAAAAAGAAACAAAACCAAACACAACCCAACACACAAACCCACCATCCTGCCCACCTAGCCTCAGGTGACAGTGGAGTTGCTGAGGGAGGTGGGACCTTTCCAAGCTGTCAGGTGCCAGGTGGTGTGCTGGACCCAGGTGGACAGCAAGAGGGAGCCTCCCTGCTCACTCTCAGCAGAAACCACCCAAAGCCCCTGGTGCAGCAAGCAGTTGGCCAGAGAGAAGGCCCCACAGGTGTTCTGGAGCGCTCTGGGGGAGGGGAGAAGGGTGTACCTGGGGCCACACCCTGGTCTGTCAGTGCCATCTAGTGGGGACAACAGGAACTATCACTCACGATTCCCTCCCTGGGAAAAGAGAAGTTAAAGTACATCAAAAAACAGGAAGGGCAACAGAATACAACATACACTAGTTTGGCAGTATGTGAAAAATTGGATGTGTAACTGATGTGATTCTGCAATCTGTATACGGGGTAAAAATGGGAGTTCATAATCCACTTGAATCAAATATATGAAATATGATATGTCAAGAGCTTTGTAATGTTTTGAACAAGTAATAATAAAAAAAAATAAAATAATTTAAAAAAATGCCATCTTGACCAAGTGCTTCTGGACTGCTCTGCAGCTGTCGGGCCCTGGGATAGGGTCAGGTGTAGAGAGCTCTTACCCTCCACCAAGACCTTGGCTGAACAATTTCCATCTCTCCCTCTCTTCACTGCTCAGGGTCTCCTTTCTAACCGAGCTGGAATGCTGACATAAAGAAGTCTGGCATGCATCGTATTCTTTGTGACAAGGAATGTACACTTAGGTTTCTCTCATTTAATCCTCAAAGTTGGCTGGGGAGGTTGTTCTAGTAGAAATTATTTCCCTCTTTACAGAAAGGAAAACCTAGGCTGTGTGCAGCTGGGGAACATTGAGGTCTCACGGTGAAGTAATTGTTAAGGTTAACCTAAAGGATCCGACCCCTCCAACCACACGCATTTCCATGGCGCCCCAGCTGTGGGAAGGGATGATTCCTTGTGAGCCAGCACAGAGCGCCCGAGGACCAGAGATCAGGTCTGTTATCTCTAAGGAGAATCTCAGAATTAAGAAAGCCTGAGGTGGGGTCAGGTGTAGCTCCAGATCTCCCAATGAATGCTCATATATGTATTGTGCCAAATAATCTGGTTCACCTGGCAAAGACAAAGGGGATTCTTCAAAGAGACTGCTTGTTCTGAATACATAATCCTGGTTATTTTACCACAAATGTAGGGATGTAATCCCGGAGGATAAAACTCTTCCCCCAATCATCTTCCAATTTGCCATTCAGAGCTCATCACCCAACCAAACAGGACAATTGCAGGGCAGAAGGCTTTGATAGATGTGTTGCTCGACCAGCTGCTTCTGTGAGATAGTTCATAAATATTAATGGTATTGATGGAGCCTTAAAAATGTGTCTTGACACAGCCCTGCCACGGAAACACCTGGAACTCTACCACTTCATTGCCCTGCCTGACTGACAACCACCTACTTCTTTCCTGAACTTGCCCAGCTGGCTCCATTTTCTCCTTTAAACTTCAGAAATTATGCATCAGCACAAGTTTTTGTGAACAGAGGCAGGTCAACCGAACCAAACATCTTAATGGGCTCCCTCTCCTTTTCCTTTTCTGCTTAGCTGCCTCCTGCCTGTGTTCTGGGATGGATCCTTTTGTTCTCCTGTGCTTCTGCGTGTGCAGCAGGAGATGGCTTAACATCTCAACCCCATTACGTGAACACAGTGCTGACAGATTGACTGGAAGGACTCGCTGGCGCTCCTGAGCTGGGCCTTTAGCTGGGAGTCGATGAATTGCATGGGGCACCGCAGGAGAGCCCTGTGGGTCAACTGCATGCGGAGGCATTTGCAAAGCCCATGACTTTAACAGCATCCAGCTAAAGTAGTGACTGCTTGTTACCTGGCAGCTTATCCTCTGGTGGCCCTGGGAGGGGCACAAAGACCTGGACCTCTGATGAGGTCCAATATGGCACCTTGGGAAAGAACTGAGGGGCTGGCCCAGCAGCCTGAATGCCTGGATTATGTTTATTAAAAACCACCTGATGCGAGGGTGAGCCGGCTTTGTGTTGCTGTGACAGAAAAGAAAACTCCAAGAACAACGTAGAAGAAGAAAAGTTCATTCTGGCTCACAGGTTCAGAGGTTGTTCAGTTCCTGATGGGCCGGACTCCATTGTTCTGGGCTCCAGGTGAGCACATCATGGTGGAAGGATGTGTGGCAGACTGCTGCTCCATTCATGGTGACCAGGAAGAAGACAGAGAGGGGAGGAGACTACAGGGAAGAGGCAGTCTTCCAGCGCACACCCCAGGGCTCCACCTCCTCCTGCCACGTCCCACTTAACTTTTTGAGTTCTTTGTATACTCTGGATATTAGGGCTCTATCTGAAGTGTGAGGAGTAAAGATTTGTTCCCAGGATGTAGGCTTACTATTTACCTCTCTTATTGTTTCTCTTGCTGAGAAAAAAAACTTTTTAGTTTGAATAAGTCCCATTTGTTGATTCTTGTTTTTAACTCTTGTGCTATGGGTGTCCTATCCTTGTCCCATTTTTTGAATTGGATTTTTTGTTGTTGTTGATGTTATTTCTGCTCAAGATTTTCAAGCTCTTTCTATATTCTAAGTTGAAGAAGGCCACATTGTTTCTGTTTGCTTTGCTGTTGGATGTTGGTGGTCCTGGGGATTGATCCTGGGGCTTCACACTTGCCAGGCAAGCGCTCTGCCCCTGAGCCACACCCCCAGTTAGCTATGCTTTACAACTATTTTCTCCAAACCTGTTGATTATCTTTTTCTTCTCTTAACAAAGCCACCTTCAAAAAATGTTTTTAGTTTTGATAAATCCCATTTGTTTATTTGGTGCCATGTGTAAGAACTCTTTCCGTATCACAGTTCATAAAGATATTTTCTCATGGGATTTGCTAAAGTTTTTCTTGCTTTACATTTAAATTCATCTCGACCTTTACCAGAGGCTCCTCCTGACAAGCCGTGGTCTCTCTCAAACCAAAATGCTTATCCCTGCTGATGGGGACAGCACCCTGTCTCATCTAAGAGCCAGCTGACCCTCATAGCTTTCATGAAGCATTTGGTCCATTTGCTCAGCAAAGCTTAAGTGCCAGGCATTGTTCTGGCTGCTGGGGACACAGGTGGACAAAACGACCAAGACCTCAGTCTCACTCTAGCCTCTGTGTAGGGCACAGATGATGAACATTGAGTCTCAAACAGTGACATGGAGATGGAAAGACAGAAAAGTGCAAGGAGGTAGTCTAGGGACACCTATTTCAGCCAAGTGGTCAGGGAAGCTCCCTTGCATAGCTGAATTGAGTCCTGGGTGAAGAGATTGAACTAGGCACATGGAACCCAGGGAAAGCATCTTACCAGCAAAGGGAAGAGTCGGGTGTGGAGATCCAGCAATGCAGAATTTATGGTAAAAAGATCACGAGGGAGGATCTTGCTTCCAATCCCAAACCTGAGTGAGGGGTCAAAACTTCACAGATTCCCTGAGGCCCTGATGCTTTGGTCCTAGACTGGAAGAGTGAACTAGCACGGAGTCCACTCAGGCATTTGCAAAAGATGCAAAGGGCATGAAGAATGTGACCCCACCAAGTGCACAGGAGACAGGCGAGAGTAAGGCAGAGACCTGGCTCACGTGGTGGAGAGGCAGTGAGCCACCCTGAGACTCAGATTTCTTGTGATTTATTTATTTATTTATTTATTTATTTATTTATTTATTTATTTATTTATATTTTGGAGACACTTTTTCTGAAAAGATAAACTTATCCTAAGGGGGCCAACTCACCATGCTCCTTGCCTCCACCCCACTATGGGATGACGCTGAGATCTAACTAGTCAGAGGGCTGCCAAGCGAGTTGTAGGTACCCCTCTGCTGACTGCTGCTTAGTGGTTGGGCGTCTAGCTCTCCTGGAGGGGGGCTGCACAGAAGGCCTTGCCCATCCTGGGAGGTGACAACAATCTCCCCCATGGAGCCTCTCAGGAGACCTAGGGAGGGCAGGAGATGGTCTGAGTGGCCCTTCCTCAGCCTCCCAGGGGTTCTGCCACCATGCAGGTTTTAGCTGGTCCATGTGGCTAGGTTGCCATGGAGGACCCGCCTCTCTGTAGGGATTCCGGTGGGTTATCATTCCCATAACTCCTTGCCCCACAAAAGCACCGTCATTTTTATGTTCTAGAACCTTTACAAAATGGCCCGTGGACCCAGTTGGGAACAGAGCTTCAGCTGAGCTCCAGAAAAGGAATCCAACTGCCTCCTGGCCAGGGAAGCAGGACACAGTGAGTTTAATGGGCTCTGGGACCCTGTCCACGTTCAGCTGGGCAGTTCCCAACAAGGCTCTTTTGGTCCATCTGCACTTTAAAGTTTGCCAATCCAGGGCCACCTGGGGACTCTCAGGGCAAAGCCAATTGACGAGGGGCTGGTTCCTGGGCACACAGAGCTCTGTCCCCAGCACACACCCCCATACATTTCAATAAAACCCTCTCCCCTCAGCTCAGCTTTGGGTCCTGACATGCACACAGATGGAGACAATAAAGGACAAGGGCTCCCCAGGAGACCATCCCTCAGTCTCCACAAATGAAAAGGGATTTACACAGTAGAACCTAAACAGCTTCCAGGGGCCACTATGGAAAGCAGGTAAATGAAATGCAATACAACTGTATTCCTTGTTTCAACAACTTTATCAGGTGCTTGGAAAATGGTAGATTATAAAATGCTTTCTGTTCCTTATGAATATGAAACACTTGCAAAGGCAACTTGGTCACATTTTCCCTGAAGCCCTAGTTCCTCACCATTGTAAGAAGGACAATGCCCACAGAGTTTGTCTGACTGACGAAGACCTCAGACATGACCAACTCGCTCATGGGGTCCTCTGTCAGGTCTGTCACTCGCCAGGAAATTTTCTAGCCCAGGTAAGGCTGATTCTATTGCAAAATTTAACGGAAGGAGCCATTGGCTTTGAAAACAAACACACCCTAAAGTTCTGCTTAAAACTTGGAATTCAGCACAATGTCAAAAATACAATAATTGGCCCATTCCTCATTGTCAAACAAGGGAATGATTGCCACCTTCACATGTGGCAGTGTTGACAGAGCCTGGCCCACGGTTGCCTGTCCTTGGCCACACCCCGGGATGGGCGACCAGGCTCCTCTGTGGACAGCAGCCTGCTCCTCCCTCCTACAGATTCTGCCCCAGCACACGGTACCAGCTCCCTCCCCTGCCCAGCCAAGGAGGAGGTGCCCGCTCCTCAGCCAGCACAAGGGCCGCGTCCAGAGCCCTATGGTCCAACTTCTCCATCACTGCAGTCACCAGGCGCATCTCCCTTCTGCCCCCTCCTTCCTCTTGGCTGTGCTTAGGGACAGTGGCTCAAACTTTCCAGGCTCTAGGAGTTGGGAGAACAGTGGTGACTTCGGGGCTCATGGGAGCATCAGGGGCCACCGTGGGAAAGGCCCTCCTGGGCCACGTGGCCACCTGCAGCGGCCATGAGAGGGGTAGGTGCTGTGGTGGGCTTTTGTCTCATCAGCCCAAGTGATGAGATGTCATGTGAGGAGATCCCACCGCCCTCCTCCCTGCCCCCTGCAGGTGAGTGGGGAGGAGGGGAGGAGGGGTGGGGCATGGAAAAGAGAGAAGGACCCCTTGTTCTTGATACGGTCATAAATGGATGGCTCCTGGGCCCCTGTGGCTCGTAGCCGACTCTTGCATTGACAAGGAAGCCACGGAAGACAGAGTTGAAACAGAAAGCCACCTGCTCAGGCCTGTGAGTGACTCCTGTCCCCAAGCCTGTTTCCCACATCACCTTTACCCAGATCCCAGGAAGAGAACAGAGGCTGATTCCCAAGGCCCCCAAGGCCTGGGTCACACAAGTCAGCTTATCCCTTCTCTGTAGTGGGCTGTCTGCACAGAAGCAGGCTCAGAGTCTCTGTCTTTCACTTATCAAGGTTCTAAGAAGCTTCTGGACACTGCTCTGTCCAGCACCATGGCCATTGGCCAGAAGTGACGATTGAAAGTTAAACTTAAATTTACTAAAGTTTCCTAGCCAGGTGAGACTGAATTGGGCATATGTGTGTGGGGGGAGCTTTGATTTTTTTCAAATATTCATTATACAAATTGTTTTGTGCACTAAACAAGTCATCTGGCCTGATAAGATGACCAACAGTGACACATGTGGGACGCCCTATCAGGAGACCCCACTGACCTGGACATCTCCAGTGAAAAGGCTAAAAAAGGAGAGACAGAGGGCCAGGCCTGGGTGGCCAAGGGCCTGCAGGAATCAGGAGCCCAGCAGCTCAGCTCCGCCCCCTCCCTGCCCACCTCATCCTGGCCTGCAGGCTCTCTGGTCACAGGACTGCCCCCATCCACCTGTCCCATCTCCTCCTACACCAAATCGGATCAAGTCTCCACTTTCTCTCTGGTCTTTACCAGAACTAGGAGGCTGCTCCCATCACCTCCTGGACTCTCACCTTCCGAGGACCTCAGAGAAGCCAAGGGGGAAGTGGAATCCAGGGAGAGGACGTGGAGGCAACTCCGTCTGGTCCATTATTTGGTGCTGCTAAGTCTGCTCTCTGGTCCTGGGTGAATACAGAGAATGGCCTCCTGGGGCAGTGGTGGGGTCTGCCTGAGAGGTCACCCTGCCACACCCCAGGAGGTTCCTGCTCCTCCCTGACTTTCCAGCCTGTGAGATGGACCAGCCCCAGGAGCTGCCAGAGCCCAGCAGTTCGAGGAAGAGCGATTCAGCTGTGTCCTTCTGTGTTCCGGCTTCCTGTTTAGGTACCATCCCTCCACCCAGAGGAGGGAAATCCTCCATGTTGGCTTTTTATTTATTTATTTGTGTTTAATTGTACATATTCATGGGGTGCAGTGTGGTATTTTGACATGCACATACAATATATTAATGGTCAAACTGGGGGTGATTAGCATATCCGTCACACTAAACACTTATCACTTATGTTTGCTGGGAACATGGCGAATCCTCTTCTCTGGCTATTTTGAAATCAAGTCTTCAGCCTAAATTTTTGATGCTATGATCTCAAACACCCTTCAGTTTAGGTTATCCACCAATCCTTCCTCCTTCCTGAGCCTCGATGACCCAGACCAGGTGTGTCCCTTTTAGCTAAGGAGCCCCAAACACCCTTGGAGTTCCTTCCCCAGTGGTGGACATCCTCAAGGTGACCCTGTGGACAGTCTCCACCAGGACAAAGCTAGATAGCTGTGCTGTCTGCTGCTCCATTTGGGACAGCTGGCCTGGGGCCTGACATATTGGAGGAATTCCAGCAGTGTTTGTTTAGTTTTGTGAACACGCCCCACTTCTTGGTGGAACCCCCTGGAACATTCCGAGGACGTGATATTTATTCTGGGAGACCCAGAACCAACTGTCGCTGGCTGAGTCCCCAGCCATACTCCAGCTTCTGGTTGAGAAAGCTGTTCATACACACTTCACTTCCCAGGGGACACATCTGCTTCTCTAATTAGAGCATTAGTTTTCCACTGAGGGCAACTGGGGACCCCAGGGGATATCTGGCAATGCTTGGAGACAAATTTTTTGGTCACAGCTGCCACCGTGCTATGGCCTCTTGTGGGTAGAAGCCACAGATGCTGCTCAGTGTCCTGTGGCACCCAAGTGTGCTGCCTCCTCTCCCATGAGTTCTGGGCCCAAGGGCTGAGGCTGAGAACCCTGCACTGGAGTGAAAGTCTTTCCATAGCCAGAGTCTGTAACTAACACCCAAGTCACCCCGGGATTGGCCCCTAGCATCCTCAAGGAGAGGGAACCCTGTGGCACCCAGAGAGGAGGAGGCAGAGGTGAAGGTGATGTCCAGAGGACGAGGTTCTAACAGAGAGGAGGACTACACGGAGAGAGCCCTGGAGACCAGCAGAGGGGCCCTCTTGTGTATTCCAGCCACTTCTGCTGGGCACACAGTGGGAGCACGCCTAACCAGAGAGAGAGCTCAGGAAGGTGAGGGAACACACTGCCCCAGGGTCAGACTGGGAAACCCACTGGGGTGCACGTTCTCAGTTGCAGTGTGTACGGTCACTACCCACAGAATTTCCACAGTGTGTATTTATCCTCTCTTTGTGAATGAGGGCTCAGCTCAGGGCTGCCAGGGCTGAGATCAATGTGCTGGCCAGGCTGAGCCCCATTCAGAAGCATGCATAGGGAAGAATCCTCTCCCAAGCTCTCTCGATGGTGGTGGGATTCACCCCCTTCCTGCTGTAGAACTAGGGGCAGTACCTCCCCAAAGCAAAAACAGAGCAAATGCTCTCCTGAGGGCCTGGACCTGGGGACCCTTCTGAAGGACCCTGCTGGAGAGGCCGAGGCCTCCTTCACGATGAACTTAATGCAAACTGAATAGAGTCCCTATTGGCTCCTGAAAGCTCTTCATCTTTCCATGTGGCAGTCATAAGAGGTGCTTTATCAATTTGGCCATACTGTCTGAGACAAAAAAAAAAAAAAGTCCCACACCCTGCCCACACTAGAGCGGGGGTGGGGGACTCCACACGGGCATGATTCTCTAGCATCACCCTGGTATGCTTCTGCCACCATTATCAAAATATTCAAAAGATGAAGCCTTGTTAGTGGGGGGAAAATAAGCCCTTAATCAAATGCAATACTGGTCCCCCTTGATAAATCCTTTAAAAAATACCAGGAAGGATCAAACAATTTCTAGGTAACAAATGCATCCAACAAAGTTGAGGAATATTGATTAAAACATTAAAAAAAAAAACATATAACAGGTTAAAATGTATGTCTGATATCCAATCCATAATTTCAAGGCATTCAAAGAGGCATAAATATGTGACCTGTGAAAAGAAGAAAAAAATCGATGAAAACAACAAAGGGTACAGGAGATGTGCATAATTAGAAGGGTTTAATCGTTTTTCTAACTGCCTTCTGCTCGTTCAAAAGGCTGGAAGACACAGAGACCTAATAGAGCCTTGGGAGAAGCTGCTTAAAGAAGGCCTAAGTTGAGCTTCTAGACGCATTAGCTACATATGTGAGATCAAACACAGTCACACACACACAGAGTCACACACACACAGTCACACACACACACACAGGGATGAGAAATAACACACTGAATAAGCAAATGATACATTTCACAATTAAATGAACACAAATAGACCACAACAATAGATTGAACACAAATGCATAACAATAGAATCCACTCCAAGTCAAAAGCACAGAGAAAACACATTCTCATGAAGAGAACACAGAGGGTCAGGGTCTCAGGACAAGCATAGGCAGCCCGTGTCTACTGGAGCCCCACAGAAGTGACACAGAAACAGTAAGCATACCAGGAGGAGCAGGGGTCCGTTTTGTCCCCAACTCGTTGACCACAGCAACACAAAGCTCAGAATGCAATCCAAATCAAAATCCCAAAGGGCCTCCCTGCAGAGATGCACAGGTTGGGTCTAAACTTCACATGGAAAGGCAAGATCATCAAACGGCTTTGGGAAAACAAAATGCAACCTTGGAGGACTCTTCCACCTGCTTGTGAGAACCGTTAACAACCGCAGTGGAGCAGACAGGGTGGGACTAGCATGAAGATGAGCAGACCTAGAGCAGAATCACTCAGAAATACATCCCCACACATATGGTCGGCTGGGTCACAACAACAGTTCAGAACCCAATTGTGAAGGGAGAATAAACCCTTCTAAAGTGGTGAGGCCTATTCATGGAGAACTAGCCCTCAAGTCAATAAGAAAAGACATGGACTCAATATAAAGTATTTGAAATACATGAATCCGTAATTCACAGAAGGAGGAATTCAAACATTCATGAAACATGTAAGAAAATACTCAAATTCATTAGTAATTTGAAAAAAACATAATTAAATGTTGTGATACAATGGAACATTCAAAATGCTGGTCAATCATTTAAAAATCTGACCTTAGCAAATATTTTGGAGGAGATATGGAAAAAAGAAATCCTCATACCTTAGGGATGGGAATGTGCCCTTGTGTATTCACTCTCAGAGATCAGTTGAAGAGTCTCGTGAAGTTGAAGGTGCATCCTGCTCTACAAACAAGTGCTTCATTCTGGAGTGAATGAAGTGTGTGTGTGTGTGTGTGTGTGTGTGTGTGTGAGAGAGAGAGAGAGAGAGAGAGAGAGAGAGAGATCAGAGAGAGGGCGGAGAGAGAAAGAGAGAGAGAGTGCAACAGACAGGCAGAGAGAGAGAGACAGAGAGAGAGAGAGAGAGAGAGAGCTACATTCCACCATTTGCAAGTTGGAGAACTGGGGAAGCTGATGGGGTAGTTCTAGTCCAAACAAAAGGGACTGTGACTAGGGGAGCCAAAGGTGTAAGTCCTAGTCTGAGTATGAAGCCTGAAGACCAGGAGCACAGCTGTCTAGGTACAGGTAAGATGTACCCCATGGCTCAAGCCAACGGCATGTCCATGGCTCTTCAGCTTTTCTCTTCTATTCAGGTTCCCAAGGAGAAGATGATGCTTGCCCACATGGAGGAGAGAAAATTTTCATTCAGTCTGCCCATTCAGATGATCATTTCTTCATGAAACAGCCTCACCACACACCCAGAAATAATGGTTTATCAGTTATCTGGGCATCCCATAGCTCAGGCACATTGCAGCATAAAAGTAATCATGAACCCTGCAGAACAAAGATGAGGGCAAAATGAATAAGAACCACAAAAATCTTTTAGACATATACATAATATTTCTTTTAAAGTATCAAAGAAAATATATCAAAAATTTTAAAGTTGCCAGAGCTGAATGTTGGGTACATAGGCATTTGTATATGTTCTGCGACTTTCTGTAATCGGATGTATTTTCTTAATTGAAAACTCACAACTACAAATGTCTCATTTGGTCAGTTCTGCCATTGTTATTTTAATCTCAAATACATTTTTCCTGCATAAACACTCTAAGAAATTCCCCATCTGCCTCTTAATCAGCATCTACCAAGCAGTCTAACCCATTGCCCTACTTCCAAATAGCAGGAGAACATCCTCACACCCTCCCTCCTCCTTTTTCTTCTCATTTTAGCACTTTTTAGATAAAATCTACTTTGTGGACTGGTGTGAATGGCCTTATTTTTGCTTAGCCAACACTTTCCCAGAGCTGGAAACAATAAATCTTGGTAATGAGCAAAATACTTTGGGCACTTTTACTTCCTCACCTGCCAAATCCATGGTGATCTCTCAAGTTGATAACTTGCCCTGCTCCTAGCTCCATTGATTTTATCAGCATCACTATGACAAGCCCGGAGACAGCAAAGGCAATTGCTATAATTATTTTTTTTCTTAGCCTGTATCTTTCTGACAATACCCCAAACTCTCCAGGAAAATAGGGCTCGGAATCATCTTTAATTTCCTAATTGCAACTTTTAGTAGATGTGTGTGTTGTTGTTGTTGTTGTTTCTTCCTAGAATCACCCCTGATAAGACAAATTATTATGCAAAATGACTTTTGAATTTATTTCTGTTAAAATTTTCATCAATTAGGAAGACACCCCTGCCTGGGTGATTTAAGGAACAGTATGCCAGGGGCTGGTGGCCTGCAGAACAGAAGCCTACAGGGCCTCGTCCACTCTGCCCAGGAGCCCTGGGTTGAAGAGGTTAGGGTGAGTACTCATTGGCCTGGGTGTTGGTCCAACCCTACAGCTGGGGAGTTTGTATTTTGATGTGTATAATAGAATACATAATAGATACCCCAGACTCAAAATTGAAAAGTATAAAAGAAAAGAACAGGGAAAGCCATCTTGCCTTACACCTCTCAAACCCTTAGCTGGGCAAAGTCTTCTTTCTCCCTAGCCCTGCAGAGACCTCCTATGCACCTGCAAGCTGGAGTGAGGGTGACTCTTTGCCTTATTTGACACAGGTGGTGCCATTATGTACTCGGTTCTGCATCTAGAGCTTTGGTCTCTGACTCCAGGGAGAGGAGAGCCCTGGCCTTCTGCTCACTGAGGATAGAATGGTGGAATGATTTGGCCAGGAGGGGACATCACAGGCAGTCACTTGGCCAGCCTGTGGCAGGCCCAGAAAAGTTCACTCTCCTGCATGCCCAGGAGGGAAGAGGTGAGGCTCGCTCCTGACTAGGGCACGGGAGGCCCTGTGGAGACAGGCTACACAGCAAGGAGGAGTGGCACCTACCCGCCACACCTCTGACTCCAGAGGAGTGTGAATGCAACTCTCATTTGGAGCAAAGTTAATTATTTCAGTCACATTAAAACTTACCACTTTTAATCAACCACATGTGCTATAATTTATGCACAATAAAATCAGCAGAGTTTTGTTTACCTTTCGGTGCATGCTGACAAAGGTGCACCCTGTGAAGGCCACTATCAAGCAGAATATTCCCAGTGCATCAAAACCTCCTCAAAGCCCATGGTTGGCAATCCCCTGCCTGCATCTCTAACCCTTAGGATCACTGACAGGCTTCTCCCACCATTTGGACCTTTCAAGAATGGTGTGTGAATGGAATCATAAAATACGTAGTGTCTGGTGTGCTTTTACAATTAGATAATTCTTTTGAGATTCAACCATGCTCTTCATGTATTATATATTACTTTTTCACATTGAGTCATAGCCCATTCAGTGTATAAATCACAATGTTTATGTATTTACCCACTCATGGACATATGTGTTATTTCTAGTTTGGTCTATAATGTCGAAAGCTGCAATAACACCTGCATGCTAGTCTCTGTGTGAGCATAATGTTATCATATGCTTTTGGTAAAGACCCATGAGTGGAATTGCTGAGTTCTAAGAAACTACCCAACTGTTTTCCAGAGTGGCTGTGTAACTTTGCATTTCCACCAGCAACATTTAAGGGACTATGGTTGCTCCAAATCTTAGACAGTACTTGGTATTCTCAGTTATGTTAATTTTAGCCACCAAATGGGTGCAGACTGATATCTTACTAGGATTTTAATTCCCATTCCTAGACTATATAGTTATATTGACCATAGTTTCATGTTATGAGCTCTTTTTATATCTTCTTTGTTATAGTAACTGGTCTAATATTTTGACCAAGATCCAGTACCCCAAATCATCACTTCCTCCCATTTTGCACACCCCTGCAGCTTTGTTTAAGCTCTCACAGTTCATTGATTCCAACAATGAACAGCATTTCCAACCCCAAAAAGGGTGGCTTTACTTTCTTTGCACATCCACACCTGGAGAGGAGAGAAGGATTCTTTGTTGGGGAAGGTCTCTCTTGTAGGTGGCACTGATCACGTGTCCAAGGCTAGTGAGTGCCAAATGAAATGCCATGGGGTAGCTCTGCTGGGGGTCTAGTTGCTGTTCCCAACTTGTCCCCACGCTGCTTCCTAAGGCCAGGCAGCCTCAGAGCCCCACAGGTGTCATGGGGTCAGGAGTGGAGGAGCCTGACTTTGAGACCCTTCTCCTTCATCTGCTGCAGTGGATGGGGAGGGGAGGGCATTAGCACTGAATCACCTACTTCAGATGCCAAGAAGAACATTCCCAAGACGAGCTGGTGCCTCCCGTGCCTGGTATTCACCCTGCCGCAGCTGTGGGTTCTCCTCATGGGCTTTATGCACTTTGAACCAGCCAGGACATTTCATCCTCTGTCCATGCTGAAAGCCACAGGCAAACACAACCTTACTCAGCACCTCTCTGCCAGGCGATTGTTCTGGTAAGGAGGGTGGTAGTGAGAAACACGATTGACAGGGGCTCTGCAGAAGGACTTCTGTGCTCCTCTGCCACATCATATCACCCGGCCAGTAGCCGCAGGGAGCTGGTACACAGGAAGGCTCCAGGAGGACCCTCGCTGGGTAGAGGCACAGTCCATGCTGAGGGCACCTAATTGATAGCTAGGCATGAGGGATAAAAGCCAAGTTTGCAAGGATCAAAAATTAGACCAAAACCAGACCCAGGAGAATAAGTGACCCAAGAGGACACCAGCTCCCCAGGAGACCTGTAGGACACGGTTTGAGAGCCTGGTACATAAATCCCTGAATTCTAGGGCTGGGCAGTCTCCAAAAGGGACCCTCAAGGCTGAGGGTTTGCACTTCCCTCTGCCTGAAAATCTTCCTTGGAGCTCACAGATCTGGGTGCTTCTGTGTCCAGCTGTCCACCAGTGTCTCTGTCCTGGGAGAGGTCTCCTGTCCCTCAAGCAGCTGCCCCCCCACACACACACACACAGACACACACACACACACACATGCACTGACTCCACTACATTTTTCTTTGCATTGTATCGTTTCACTCAAATTCTCTCTTACCATATTCAGTGTGTGTCTTTTCCATCAGAGGGTAGACTCCTGGTGATTAGGAATTATGTCCAGACTCATTTCTTGCTGTTACTACTAATGTCTCTCCATCAGTCCCTATAAAAAATTTACATTTCAATAAAATGATGAACCAACTTACTTTACAGGGTAATAAGTGGAGACCCAGAGGGGTTAACTAACTTGCCAACAGCCACCCATTCCCTGGTTGCAGAGCTCTGGGATTCTCTCTCACCTAGAACTCTGGGTGTTGGTGAGCTCAGTCCCCAAAAGTAATGGCATTTGGGACTATTGATCCTCCTAGTAACCCAAAGTCTGATGATTCCAAGACATGAAAAGATGGCAAAGATGACATATTTCCTGTAGCCAAGTCTTTAAACTTTGGGAGAGACTGACATTGAAACCTT
This sequence comes from Marmota marmota marmota, assembly GCF_001458135.2. Lineage (NCBI taxonomy): Eukaryota > Metazoa > Chordata > Mammalia > Rodentia > Sciuridae > Marmota > Marmota marmota. The sequence continues at coordinate 605,833 of NW_026000111.1, read as the reverse complement.
AAGCACAAATATGTGACCTCCATAGAAGTATGAGAATTTTCCTCCTCTTCCTCCTCTCCTCCTCCTCCTCCTCCTCCTCCTCCTTTTTTTTTCTTTTTGCTAATGAAATCAGCCAATTAGAAAATCCTTCCAATCTTAGGGCCAGCACATTACCTACCCTTGCCTGTAAAGATCATCAAGTTCTCCTAAATGAGAAACTGATACAGAAACACCACTGATCTTTTCTACAACAAAACTGTTGTAGACTACAACAAAACTGCCAGGTCATGTGTCACCTAGCAAAATAAACAGCTGTCCTGTGCCCTTGAGGCTGATGGTTGTTGAGCACTGGGCTCACATGCTTGAGGCTGGTCTGGAAGTCAATTCTGGATCTCAAGCTCAGGGCAGCTGAGGGCCTCACACAAAGCAATCTCATGCAGCACCGGCACCCTGGTGCCCCTTGTGCCACATGGAGCAAATGACTGCTGAGCAGCTGAGCACACCGAGCCTGGTCTTAATTATGCAAAGCCACTTCAGCAGCCATTGATAGCCTGCAGTGGATGCCTTGGGTTCAGGATGACACCAGCCCCGACCCCGAGATACTTGCAAGCCCTCCTGAAGACATTTGCTAAGAAGCCCAGAATCAGCTGGAGGCAGTGGCAGTGTCACAGACCATACCAGGGAGGCCTGAAATAGTCACAGCCATCAAAAGTCCTATGCCATGGCCATGCCAGGGAAACCACAGCTCCTGTCCCCAACCCAACAGCTAAAGAGGGAGGTGGCCTGGCCCCCACAGACACCCAACATGCTGAGCCCAGGCAGAGAAAAGCCCACAGACCCCGAGGGTCACCTGTGTCACAGCTGCCCAAGGCTCGAGGATGTCCTGCTCTGAGCAGAGCTGAGCCTGGCTGTGAGAGAGTCCAGCTGGGTCCAGGCTGAGGTGGTCACCACTGCTTAGGGGACCTTTTAGAAGTGGGCATGAGCAGGGCCTGTCCAGGAATCAGGAGGAAGGGATGAGGCCCCCAACTCCCTCCCTCCTGGCAGAGAGGAGCCAAGGCAGGTGGCGCCTCCGGAGCTTTCTGTTAAACTGGAGCAAGAGTGTCCAGGCCTCTGCCATGCGGCTGGATATTTGTCTTCTTAATTTTCCCACAAATGTAGTCATGGATTTTCAGAGACGATCAGTCCAGGCCAGCGCAATCATAAATAGAGAAAATGCAGCATGAATGAAAATTGATCTTATAAGTCAGAAATATCAAAAGTTCTCAACATGAATGAGGAGAAATCTATAAAGAGCTCCCAGTGCTCATCACATAAAAGGAAGGCACTTGCTTCTGAAATGCACACCATGCATCCATTACCACCCGTTCCTATTGTGCAATAAAGGGATGTAGGGACTCACTGTGAATCCCTCTTCAGGCTCCAGGGAGGGTCCGCTAATGGAGGACCATGAATATTGGTCTTTAAAAATATCCTGCCACTAATGAAAACCCATTTGCCTCCCAAGTAGGATTTGAATAAAGCAGTGCAGGTCAGGAAAGGACAGGAGGGATCAAGTGGAAGCTTTATTTGGCTCAGGAGAAGTAGTTCAATTGATTTCCATGTCCTTCATATTTGGGAGAGAAATGCCAACCCTGCAAACATGAGGCGGCTGGAAGTCTCAGACAGCCTGGACCAGTTAAATACAGAGACTTCCTTCTTCCCTTCCTCATCTCCATCTCTGAGCTTAGCTAGTCATCTCATTAACAAGGGCCCTTGGGTCTTAAGCATGAAGCTTTGTGCACAGCTCCCCTGCAAAATCACATACATAATTGTATAGAGCTATTATGGATTAAATGTTTCCATCCCCATGAAATTCCTATATTGAAGCCCTAAACTTTTATGTGACTATAGTGAAAATAGAGCCTTTGAGGAGGTTATAAAGATTAAATGAGGTCATGAAGGTGGGACCCTAATTCCATAGGATTGGTGCCCTTATTTTAAAGAAGAAGAGGCACCAAATCTCTCTCTCTCTCTCTCTCTCTCTCTCTCTCTCTCTCTCTCTCTCTCTCTGAGCATGTACCACAAATAGGTTCTGTGAGGACACCAGGAGATGATGGCTGTCTTCAAGGCAAGAGGAAAGTCTTGGAATGAAACAGACCTTCATGGCATCTTGAACTTGGACTCCCAACTCCAGAACTGTGGAAATAAATTCACATTGTTCAGGTTAGCCCTCTGCGGCATTTTGATGTGGAGTCTGAGCAGGACTAATACAGCTGTCTCACCAGAATTTCATGGGTTGTAAATCTATCAACTTTTTTTTTTCCTGAGAAAAACACCAAACTACATTCCACCCTTAGGAATCTGTACAGAGCTTACTGACAAAGACGTCTCTATAGAACTGAATCCACATGATGGACACACCAACACTGACACCAGATTCTGTGGCATGCATGGAAAATGCCCAGCTGTCCCCAAAGCACCCACCCTCTCCCTGGGTGATGGCCAGTCAGCTTTTGGGACCCTCAGGCCACCTCTTCAAGGAACGTATTTCTCACCTCCTGGACAAAATCATATCTCTGTTTTGGAACTTTTAAAATTCCCTGTGTTTTCCTTTGAAGTATGTCACAAATGTACAACTAATTATGTGCAAGATGCTATCTTATGCAGTTTCACATCACAGGGACAACTGTAAAGGACAGTGACTGCATCTTTTCCAGTCTGGTACCCAGAACTCAGCACAGTACCTGGTACAGAATAGATGCTTATGGAAAGACACACACACACACACACACACACACACATATATATATATACACACACACATAAGAAAACACAAATGCGTATTCTAAAATAAACTTGATTGAGAGGTTAAAAAAATCTAAAGGGTGGAATTCTCTAGTTCAGTCTTATTTTAGCCGGAGCAGTGCCACCTTTCCCTTCTTGGTAGTGGCGTGCCTCTTGTCTGGGGAACCCGTCCACCCCAAACCTTTAGTCCTCCACCTGCACCTCCAGGGATTATCAGGTCAGACAAACCATTTGCATATCCCATTTCATTGGCCATGGTACACTATTAGCATATCCCCTTTCATTGGCTATGGTGATGGTTCACAGAGGGGCACATGACTCAGCCTGGGCCAATGAGACCCAAGCTGAAACTTTGGCTGGACTTACTGGGACCGAGTTCTTTGCAAAGTTGCCCAGCTGCTAGGGAGAAAGTCAGGGCTCTTAGTGCCATCTGGTCACCCCCAGAAATGAACAAAGCCAGTGCAAAGCAGTGGGACAGGGAAGCAGGTTCTCAATGGGTTATTATAGCCCTTAGATCCGGCTGGGCCTGGGGTCACATATATTATTGGACTTTTTTCTTTTATTATTATGTGAGCTGTTTTGTTTCCTCTATGGATTGAGCCCTTTGAGATGGAGCTCTGCAGCTTAACAAGTCAGAAGTAAAATACCAGTGAATCCAGAGAACATCAGCCAAGTATATGTTCATCCAAACCCCTCATGATCAGACGAAGCAAAATGAATTTAGCTTTCAGTGGAAAAGAACTTGTCAGAAGAGGAGAAAGCAGGCTGGGCTTGGGGTGGTAAGATTCCTATGGATAGACGGCAGAGCAGGGTGTACTGGACAACAGGACCACGTGGACAGAGACTGTGGATGGAGGCCTAGGGAGGGGACAGGGAGTAGCCATCCTGGCTGGATGTGGAGACCTGGAGGACACAAGAAGAAAGGCCAGATGAGTATGACCAAGCTGCGAAGAAGTGCTCAGGGTGTAAGGATTAGGACAAGACCCCAGGAACAACAGAGAAGAAAGCACCGGGTCAAAGCACCTTCCGAAGAGGTGGGTTGAGGGCTACCTACAGCCAGCTCCACATCAGGCTTTGCAAACCAACAGCAGCAGATGTGGCACCCATTGGCTGGTGGGAAGGGGCTCTCCAGCTCACCAGGACCCACTACTACCCACATAGTGACATGGCCACTTCTGGCCTCCTGTCATCAGTCTGGCCACAGTGATTACATGGGTCTGACCCTGACTAAAGGGACATTCCTCCCACAACCAGATAGCAGGCTCCAAATCCATTTCTCTGAATTCCTAGGAGGGTCTGTGGTCACTCATAAAAGATCTCAGAGCCCCAGGCTTCGGCCATGGAGGGTGTGGCCAGCATTACTGGCTGAGGGTTCTGGTCTGAGGTTTTGTTTTTTTTGTTTTTTTTAATTTGTTCATTTTAGATATACACAACAGTAGTGTGTATTTTGATGTATTAAACACACATGGAGTATAACTTCCCATTCCAGGTGGTGGGCACAGGACCTCCATTAACATGAAGCGGGGCTAAAGTTGGGTCAGCTGGGAGGGCTGGGAAGCGTAGAACTTCACCTTGTCCATACTGGGGAAGACAGGCTGAGCTCTGGGCTCAAGTCTTCCTGGAGGAAGCAGGAGATAGACACCGCAGCCTCTGTGGCCCCCTGGCTGCTGGCTTCAGGGTCCTGCTGAACCAGATGCACCTTCAGAGTCTTCTGTGAACATTTTTATTTTGTCACTAAATGGAGCACAGCATCTCTGCTCCAGCTCCACCCACTTCACTCCCAAACAGGATTGCCCAGCTGCTGAGGGTCCTTGACATTTCCAATGTGCCTGACTGTCCACCCCAAGTCCAAGATGGAAGAGAACTGACTCCTCTGGAGACCACTGGGGCCAGCACCACTACATCACTGGCACTAGATATGACATCCACTAACAAGTGTGAGGTGCAGGAGAGGAACCAGGGAGATCCTCACATGTGGGTAACACGCAGAGACCACTGACCACTCAGATAGTCTGCCTTCTGCCTCCCTGGACTGCTCTTAGCTACCTGTTTCCTTAAAAGGAAAAAGAAGCTTCTAGACCACAAGAATGTTTTATCTGTAGAGCATTTTAGCAACCAGGGTTTGGGTTTTTATTTTTATAAGCAGAGTTATGGGAAGAATTTAAGTAGCTGATGTTCCAAGGTGATCGAACTCTATTTGAGACAGTTAGTCTAATGATCCCTGGAGCATCAACTGGGCTAATGCTGCCTGGGCCTCCCTGTGACCTCTACTCTCCACCCTCCTCAGCCTTTGCCAGGTGGTGTCCACTTGGGTGACCTGGTCAAGGAGGGTGTTGTCTGGCTTCTCGTCTGTGCTTGCACAGTTTTGGAGTCTGACAAGGCTGATCAGGTGAGTAAATGTTTCAGAACATTAAAAAAAGTGATCTTGATTTTTAGTTAATTCCCTTCAGTGTAGTTTTGGTATCATCTGAAATACAGTTGGGTTAGTTTGAACATTGAGTTAAGTTGTTTTTTAATTCATTCTCAACTTTATTGATTTCTTGTTTTCTTCCTCTAGAAGTCAATACTTATTCAAGAAATTACACAAGAGGTGCCACTAGTTCTCATATCCCATCTGTCCCAAATGTCCACGCATTCCTTTCTCGGGTAGCTGACTTCATTGCTATTCAAAGTATTTTCCTGTGTTTTGTTTCCTAAAGGGTAAGCAGAAACACATATTTTTTAAAAAATCTCCCCTTCTTTCTTTCACAAGTGTAGACTTTTAATTTGGCAATATCTCCTGGAAGCCTGATTGATAGCTTGTTTTCCTGCCCATTGACAGCAGCATCAGGGTCCACCATGCAGTGGACAAGAGCTGACACAGCCATGCGCCCTGCCTGGACATCATGGCAGCAACCTCCGGGGTGGCTCCCGAGGTCCCTGCCCCTCCCTTGTCTTACCAGGATCAGTCTGTGTGACCAACAGCAGAAGGCAGAAGTGAGGAGAGTGTGGCATTTCCAAGATTAGTTAATGCAAACCACAGCTTTCATCTTAGGCCTCTCCTTTGCCTGTTCTGCAACTTGGATCTCCTGTTCTGGGAAAGCCAGTTCCCTGGTTCCAAGGACACTTAGCACTAACAGGAAACACAAATCATCTTTCCTCCATTTGTTTGAGTATCTAACGAACAGCAAAAACCTGAGGAACTGAGGCCTGCTAGTGACCATGTGAGTGGTTTGGACATGGACCTCCATCCCTGGCCAACTGGAGATGGCTCCATCCCCAGCAGACAGTTCAACCACAGGCCCCTGAGAGACCATGACCAGATCCATCAGCCCTGGTACTCCTGGATGTCTGTTCTGCAGGAAGGGTGAGATGGGAAAATATTTTTGTTTTAAGCTGCTATGGGTTGGTATAACTTAGTACCAAAACAAGATGATTATATTTCATTACATAAAATTCTATATTCATTTCACAATGGAGAGGAGTCACTTACTTCAATGGGCATTATAAAGGATGAAAGCACATGGAAATGTTTGAGATAAGCAATTGGATCTATTAGGATGTTTTGTTCTTTGAATAACAAGAGTTTTCAAAGCAATGAAGAAAGGTGTTATTATCTTTCACAACAAAAAGTCTAAAGATAACTCCTATACCTTCCTTGAATGAAGACACAGAATGGAACCAGAGGAAGGTATTAATATTTGTTTGTACTTTATGCTATCTAATTTTGCAACAGTGACCTTATAATTTTCCATATATGTATATTTACATTTAAGATAATTGCACATTCACATGAAGTAGTCAGAAATAGAGGGAGCCCATGCACCATAGGCCAACTTTCCTCTGGTGCCACCATTTTGCAGGACCACAGTACACCATTACAAGCAGGAACTGGACATTGGCACAATCCACTGACATTTCCTGATTTTTCCAGGTTTACATGCCTGCAGTTCTATGCATTCTTTTCACTGATGTGGACTTGTGTAATCACCATTGGCATGAGGAGCAGTCTTTCCCAATCCCCTATCCTGCTCATACCTTAACCCCTAGCATCCAAAGATCATCTCCCCATAGTATAATTTTGTCATTTGAAGAATGTCATCACAATGTCATAGAGCAGGGAATTGGCTCTGAATACTCAGCATAATGCCCTGGAGAGTCATCCAGTTTGTGTGCACAAATAGTTTGTTGTCATTGACTAGCATTCTATTATATGAAGAGCATTTGGGTTATTTCTGTTTGGGGACTTAAGTGAATAAAGTTGCTGTGAGTTTTCACATTACATGTTTTGTGGTTTTTTTTGGTATATGTAATTTTTTCATTCCTTGGAATACATGGCCAAGAGTGTCATTACTGTGTCATATCGTGCTCTGTATTCCTTTTAACATCAGACAAGTTCAACACGGAAAACCATTCCAAATAGAGGGCATGAGGAAGAGTGAGATGCTATTTCAATAACTGGGAGAATTTAATTCAGAAACAAATCCAAGACGTACGTTCACAAGGAGGGAATTGGCTAACTTCTTCTTTAAGAAAAAAGAGGTGAGAGTATTTATAGCAAATAAAAGACATCTCTCCAAACCAGCGAACACCACAAATCGAGGAATATTTCCCCACTGATGAAACGATATCTTCAATACATTTCCACAGGGGAATGCACTTCACGAACCCAGCTCTTCCCAATCTGGCTCAATTTCACAGCACTTGATTGTCTTCTATTTTATTGTCACTGAGGCACCAAAGAAAATGAATGGAATAAAGAAACCATTACCAACAGAATAATAGATATTTTTTCCAGCAGTTCCAGGGCTGTGTTACACCGTAGTGGCATCTGTTCACATGGAAGATGCCACCGCATCACAGATACAGATGCTTCGAATGCAAATCCTTAATTATAACTAATCTCCATTTATATCTAAGATAAATCCACTTTCCGGGTGAAGAAAGAGCTACCATGTGAAACAGAGAGGGAAACTACTCCGAGGTGGGTGTTGCCTGACCCCCTGCAGCCATGTCAGTTCTTCCCAGAAAAGGCCCTCGACTGCCATTGAAAAGTCAGAGACCAACATTTCCTCACAAGGGAGACCAATAAACTCCTGTCCCCATCCTCCTGAAGTCCTCAGCTAAGCTGCAGTTCTCCAAGGTGGAGCCCTTTCTAGAATGCTATGCTTTAGCAAATGAGCAGACAGCCGAGGGGACCCTTGTGAATGTGTTACACACAAACCTGAAAATTACAAGTGGGCCCTTCTACCCATCACAGTGGACAATGGTGGTCTTCTCCTAAGTGTCCTTCACTGCACACCTGGGTCTCTCATTATCTACAAATAACAGGAATACTAACTGAAGTCCATGTTCCAACTCAGGAATAATCATAACAGGAGCACTGCAGGTGGCCTCACTCAGAGCAGAGAGCTCCCTGAAAAGTTGCTCAGAGACTCCCTGTTCCCAACCTGAAACTCAGCAAGGAAGGCCCTCTGAGGTTTGAGGTGCTCTTGGGCAGGTAAAATGAATTGAACCTGTATTTGAACATCCAAATATATCCTGGAATAAGGAGAACCTGGAGAACCACATCTGCCACTGGCCCACACCTGGAGTTAGGCAAGAGTTCAGGGCCAACACCCAAGTTCACAGGGTGGGAAGCCTGCAGGGACCACCTTCACCTCACCTGGCACCAACTGCGAGCTCGGAATTTCCCCCAAACCACCCTCAGACTCAAAGCTTTGCTTAAGAATGCAAACCTCACTGACGCTCTTCCGCTCATTGTGGCAGTTTATTAACAGAGAAGAATACATCTCAACCTCAGCCAAAGGGTGTGCTTAGCACAGAGGATCCCTGGTGTGGGTCCACGCTCCTCTTCTTTGGAGTCAGGTCATGGACCCTCGCCCTATCGACATGTGCCAACGTGCACAGAACACAGCCAACCTGGAAGCTCCCCTGAGCCTCCCTGCTCAGAGATCTTGTTGAGGCTTTGTTATGCCATCATGATTGACTGGACAGTCTCCCTGTCCACTGATACCAACGACCCCAATCTTACCTAAAAACACAATCGTTCTTTCTGCATGGCCAGTTCCAACCCTCAGTGGCTGAATGGCTAGCAGCAGCCCTAAATAGACACTGCTCTCCTAGATTGCCTCCCTGAAGCTGGGACCAAGGATAGGCCTCTCTCTGGGGAGGGTAACAGCTACAGAACTGTTTCTTCTCAACATATTGGGATAGGCCTGTGTCTAAGAATTGCCAACTGGAGAAGAAGGGTCGACAACGACTCCGGCCTGCTCTGTCCAGCTCATTCAGCCCTGTGGAATCCTAAGTTGTGGATGTTACACAAACACATGCATTTCTACCTCTTCAAACTGCACTCCGTGTCCAAGACATGTACTTGGTCATCAGATGGGACCCAGGGAAGGACCCTCCAGGGTCTTGGCTCAGATGGGGTGACACTCCTAGGCAGACACTTGTCCCTTGCTCCAGGTGGAGCTTGAGAGCTGGCTCTCCTGAGGCTTGGGGCACTGACAAAGCAGCTGCTTCATTTGCTGTTTCTTTTGCAGCAGGTAAAATTAGACCTCAAAGGGGTTTCTGGGAAAATAAACAAAGTACTGAATGAAGTTCTCTTTGAGGCTCTATTTCTATTCTACTAACATTGTGTCTTCAGTTAAAACAAGCAGTTTTGCCCCATGGTTGAGGCAGAAATTAAATAGAAAACCAATACCATGTATTTTGATTCAAATATTTTTCAAATCTTTTAAGATGGGTTTGGGCTGAGGGAAGAGCAAACCATTTTAGATCTCATATGTAAATGTGTACCTTCTGCTTTTCTGTGCGTGGTTTAGTGCATTGATCTTGGGGTTCAGCCATGTTATTATAAATGACATAATTTGTAAGAGGCTAAATAGTATCATGCTATCTAAACATATCCTATTTCTTTAATGTGTTCACTTGTTGATTAGCTAAAGTTGATTCCATAACTCAACTGTAAACTCACAGGAGCGGAATTGATTGGGGGGTGCCAGGGCTGGGCTTGTGGAGAATGGGGAGATGTTGGCAATGAATCCAAAGTATCACTTAGGAGGACAGAATGAAGAATATTTGAGGTTATAGGTTAGCCCTGATTAACGTAATTAAACTTGATTAACTGTCAGATCACTATGTAGCCATATCACATCATAGTGTTCCCCAGGAATGTGTACACTGATAATTAGTCAATGTCCAATAAAATTTTAAGAAAACAATATTTACCAAGGCTGATTTGCTTTTTATTTATTAATTCATTTAACATCTATGGCAAGTCTGCAGCCAAATCTTAAATCAGAGCTTCTGTTTTCTGACTAAATTCACACAACAGACCAGCAAAAGCCACCCCTGAAGATAGCGGTGGACTTCTAGTCCCGAGTAACCTACCTCCAAGACAGCCCCCTCATCCCTGGATAGGGTGAGTCCCTCCAAGTCACAGGGGACTGCTTGCGCCCCAGCACCATGTCAGGTGGCTCAGTGCATGTGGACCCAGCACACCCTGGTGTGGGGGGAGCCCGCCCACAGGTGCAACCCACCAGAGTGCTTTCACAAAAGCGACACTCACCTTAGTGGCATTTGGAAAGGAGCTGTTGAAACCTAAGCCTGTGTTGGTTCATTGTGTTTTCTGTCCTATATGTTTGCTGTGTGTTTATCACAGTGGTAGATTTCTAATGACTGTTTGCAACTGTTTCTTCAACAAAAGGAACTTTGGTTCACATATCAGGAATATTATTATCTGGGACAAAGGAGTGGAATTTCGCGTTGAGCTGCTTCACTCCCTTCTCCCTGCCCCATGTTTGGTGCAGAGGTGGTCTGTAATAATATTGACTCTGTCGGTACTTATGCTTCACTTACTCTGCCAGACACTCACTCTGCTTGAGCACTTGCTAGGTAGGATCCCCACCAAAGCCCTATCACAAATCTGTGACCTGTGACGGTGAGAGTTTTTAAAAACAGGGCCTTCACAGAGGCAAGTAAGTGAAATATCTTGAGATCTGGGATTACCCAGGTGGGCCCTAAATCCAAAATGTGCCCCCATAATTAGAGGAGAAGGCCACAAGGAACAGCCAGGGCAAGTGGAGGTGGGGGTTGGGGTGACTCCTTTGACAGCCATGGGAAGCCCAGGGAGAGAGCCCCCCCCTAGAGGTTGCAGAGGGAGCAGCACTTTTGCCTTCAGAACTCACGCTTATGGTCTGTGTGAGGGAATAAGACTAGTTTGTTTCAAGGCAGAGTCTCTGGTAATTTGTATGGACACTACTGCTTGCAGTCCAGCTGTGCTAGAGCATAGGACAGGCCACCGAGTGACTAAAGAGGACACTGGAGAAGAATGAGCAGTGAAATGCACTTATCGGGTGGGCCGTGGAACTGGGTGGCTCATGCTCTTCCTCAAGCTGCCTCTGGTCCTTCAGCAGAGAGCAGCACCTGTGTCCCTCCTGTGCTTCATCCAGTGGCGGCAGGTGGCAGAGCACTTATCCCTCCCCAGTGCTGTGCTCTACGCCTGTCACTGCAGAGAGAGAAGGTCATAGGCTCCAGAAGCAGAGGCATCGCCAGTGGGTGGCTTTGGCCCTCTGTGCAGCCAGCATCCTGAAGACCTTGGTGTGTGGGGGAGAAGCAGCTTTCTGCAGGGAAGACCATAGAACTTGCCCTGATTCTCAGCACCTGAGAGGGAGCACCAGTATCCTCAGAGATCACATTTATCTGGATGTTTCTCCCTCCCAGGATTGCGTTCATTGATCCCTTAACCCGGTTGGCTTCTTAGGAATGGAGAGGGGCCATTCAGGGACATAGCGTCTTACTGGCCTCCTTTTCTCCACTGTCAACACAGGCCACGTGCTATAGTCAGGATCCTGAATATTCCTCCAAGTCCCTTGAACTGGGGCCTGGTCTCCAGCCCATGGCACTATGAGAAGGGTGGTGGCTCCAGGGGGTGAGGCCTAAGGGAGGTCCTAGGTCATCAGGGTGTGTCCTGGTAGAGGCTTTTGGGACCCTGGTCTCTTTCTTCCTTTGCTTCCCAGCTGCCATGAGTTGAGCAGCTTCCTCTGCCATGTGCTCCCACCCTGATAGGCTCCCTGGTCACAGGCCCAAGAAGCAGGGACAAATGACCCCTTGAAACCTCTGAAATTGTGAACCAAAAGAAACCTTTTCTCTTTGTCATTTGATTATCTCACTGCTTTTGTCACAGTTAGGGAAAGCTGACCCTAACACAGCCATAAGAAATTAATATAGTCCCTGGATGCCATCACACGCGTCCTAAGAAGAGAAAGGGCGAGGGGTATTCACAGGAGTGGAGATGGCAAGACAACCACGGAGGCAGACAGCAGGGACACAGCCCTAAGTCAGGCTATGACACACCCCAGGATCAGAGGAGGCCAAGAACAGATTCTCCTGTGGAGCCTTCGGAGCACTGGTAGTCCTGCATTCCACTGAGTGAAACTGATGTTACTCTGCCAGCCCCCAGGCAGGACTGAGAGGATTGTTTTCTCCTGTTTAAAGTCCATGGAGTTTGTGGTCAGTTTGTGGTCAGACCCAGATTGGTATAATATTTGCCCTACTTTAAATGTGAAAAAAATAGAGTTTGTGGCTCAAGCGGTAGCGTGCTCACCTGGCATGCGTGTGGCCCGGGTTCAATCCTCAGCACCACATACAAGCAAAGATGTTGTGTCCGCCAAAAACTAAAAAATAAATATTATTAAAAAAATTTTTAAAAAAGAGTTTAAAAATAGCTTGTTCGAGGACACTTTGCTAATAAGTGGTGGTGACAAATATCTCTCTTATAAAAATGGCACACATACTCCACACCACACCACTCACACCACACACACACACACACACACACTCCACACCATACACATCATACACACACTCCACACAATACACACCACACACACACACACACACACACACACACACACTACTGCATTCTTTGTGGTAAATGTCAATTAAGGTCCAACATTATTTTCAGGGACACAGCAGCTGTGGAAGGGCCTGTGGTGAGCCCAGGCCTCATCCCCAGGGCATGGCCACCAGCAGCTCTAGAACGTTTGGCCGTGGTCAAACACCAGAGTTTCCTGAAATGTGTATTTTTTTTTTTTACTTTTTCAAAACTGGTTTTGAACAACGTTGGAACAAATGAAAACAACACCACTCACACTTCAGGGGAGCGAAGCCAGTTTATGGGGTGCAATCCCCCAACCAACCCTGCCACACAGAGGTTCCAAATCTGCCGATGTTATTTACTGGTTTGCTCAGGTGGCCAAAATCAAGTGCTGTAGACTGGGAAAGAGGGGGTAGAAAGAAGAAATTTATTGTCTCACTACTCTGGAGGCCAAAAGTGCAAGATCAGTGAGTCTGATTGCTTCTGAGACCTCTCTCCTGGGCTTCCAAATGGCTGCCTTCTCCCATGTCCTCAGGTGGCCAACCTTGGGTGTGTGTGACCAAGTCTCTTCTTATAAGGACACCTGCCAGGTTGGATCAGGCCCACTGTAAGGACCCTATCTTACCGGTCTTACCTATTTGGATACCTATTCTCCATATATATTCTTATCTCAAGCACTCGTGTTTAGGACTTCGACTTATGAACTTGGGAAGACCTGTTCCAGCCCTTAACATTTAACCAGTGATACTTCATATATATAAACAGCTCAGGGGACATGGCGTGCTCTTGAAAGCAATGACTTTTCTCTGCCTTGCCCTTTTTATTTCCTCTATTAACTGGAAAATAGCAATTTGCCATAATGAGTCGCTCACAGTCAAAGTACACCAAATCCATCACCACTGCTTCTATTTTTTGCAAATGATTAAATATCACTTTCTTTCCATTTATAGCATAATCTAAGTGAGAGCCGATCCATCAGTTGATCTGCTGATGTTTAACTACAGCATTTTGCATTCATTATTCCTGCTTAGATCATTCTTTAAAAAAAGAGGAATAACTTGATTCTGCCTCTTGACAGCAGGGAAATTAAATGGTGAGCCATAAAGAGGAGTGTTTCTCTGAAAGACAAAACACCAACTGCAGAGCTATCAAATCAAGCCAGAACTGTGTCACCCCTAACTAAGATATACAAGGACTTGTTACTGGAATATCCTCTTATTTTAGAAAGTTGAGAAGTCTTCTAACTTCAAATGCAACTTGCAAAATGGCATTACCACCCCGGGAAGCAATTTGGCAACATAGAAAGTCAAAGATACAAAATACCGAAGGATGCAGGGATTCTAAGATTGTGTGTGGACTCCAAAGGTCTAACACCACTTTTTCAACTGCACTCTATGACACTGTTCGGATTCTTTTTGGATTCATGTGGGATGGGCAAATTATAGCATTGTCTTAGGTGAGGCGGATGTATACACCCACAGTCTGGATGTCCAGGTGTTCTGTGCATTCCAGTGAACATCTCCTGTGCCCATTGCATCAACAGGGTAGAATGGTAGACAATGACTAGGATACTGGGGGCCTTGGAAGACCCCTGGGCTCCAGAGGGTGTGAAGACTCAGGGACACACTTTGCAGAATTGATTGGTATCCACTGCACACAGGTGTGCAGAGCATCCTTTCTGGGTTGGACAACACATTGCTGTGTCTGTTCCAAGGAGGGAACACAACATCTACTGGGCTTCTTTGTGCTTCAGAGAAAACACACTGTGCACTCAGGGATATTACTCTGGCACACAGGACCATGTGACATGCCTAGCTGCTGGCTATGAGCAGGGCAATGACAGAAAAGGGCTCCACAGTCATGCAGCACTTGGTGCAATCCACTCCGGTGATTGAGCTAGACACCTCTGCGGACCACAGTGTAAGGGATGTCAGTGGGAACGAAGATGCCACATGAAAATTATGAAAATCCCAATAGAATCGCAAGACAAGCACTGGGCTTCTGAGGTCCAAGCAATGTATTACAATTTTTAAAGAAGCAGCTCTTGTTGGGCGCTGGTAGATATGGACCAATATACCCCCAGAAACAAGGGGCCATGTTTATGGACATTCCCATGATGGGCGCATTCTGTTAGAACTGCAGAATCTTCACGGCAGAAGGGCCCAGCAATACTCCTTTCTCTAAAACAAGAAAAAGACTTATCTGGGCCTGATCTTAGCAGGACAGAGGCACTGAATAAGTGACAGGAGCAGAAGCCCTTGACCCTCATGGGACCCAGTGGCTTTGTATCAGCCCCCATCCCCAGCTTCTTCACATGACCCTATCAGGGTGTATAGTGGGTGTCCCATGGAACTGCAAGGTGCAGCTATCACCAGGGCACTGTGGGTCCCTTGTGTCCATAGGCCAGCAGAACTTCAAAGAAGGTACTTGACCTTGATCAACAAGAACAGGCAAGGCTGCTTCTACCAGTGAGAGGAGGGAGAAGTATGTGTGGGGTCCAGGTGAGACATCTCTTTTAGTGCCTTGTTGCATTTTAACAGAACGGTGCCACTGTAACTCAGACCTGACCCTGATCAGACCCTTCAGGAATGCAGGCTCACCTCTTGCCACAAGGCATGCTACTGAGATGGCACTGAAGGTGAGGGACAGTTGGAACGCAGAGTGGAAGAGGAAGCCCTGAGATCCATAAGAACATGGGATGCCCTTGGTTCACTAGTCTCAGAAGAACAGACTCATGAGAGCCACAGAGGGGTTACTTCCTGGGCAGGCATTCCTGGCAGATCTGTGTGGCCTGGAAGCACTGGGCTCTGATTGGCTGCTTGGCCACTGTCTTCTCCATTCCACTCCATACATTTACAGAAACCATACTTCCTGAACCTGCTCCCAGACTATGCCAAGCAAGGCCCTGTGCTAAGGCAGACCTTCCCACTAGCTAGGAGTCACTGAGCAGGGACTGTGGCTTGACCACACTGCCATATAGTCCTCTGCCCTGCCTCCTGCCCTTTTCTAGGTATCAGTCCTGCACTCCTTCCTGAAGACTCTCTCCATTCTCTCTGGTACCCCTGCTATCCCTTTTATCCTCTACTGGTATTTCTCCTCCTAAATCTTTTATAATTCTAAGGCATTCTCTCTTGGTTGTTAGTAAATCTGTACTAACACATCTTCTTAGCACTTGTCAGGCTCACTCTGACATTTAAGTGAAGTAATAAAACCCATGTAGAGTTTATACTCAATTCATCAGGAACTATACAGAGGGGAGTGGATATATATGCATGGTGGTCAGAAAGAGTAGTACTCCCCAACATTTAAAAAGCAGTTATTCTGTACTAGCATTAAACACTCTACATAACCATTTCACTTAATGCTCACATTCTGCCTTAGGAAGATGTGATCATAATAGCATCCTCCATCTGAAAGCCATACTAGGTCAGGCATGGTTTAGACAACTTTCTCAATGTCACACAGCTAAGAAAATTAGAGGTAAGAACAAACTCTTCTTGCTATTGTCTTACAGATTACTATTAAAAAATAAATCTTATTTCAACCCCAACCCAAAAGTTGGCACATGAACTTTTAATAATAACTGTGAGTATTTTATTTGGCTTTGCCTGGCTTCTCATTTTTTTCAGCAATTATTTCATTTCTTTTTTGAGCCAAAGAGTTCTGATCTCTTTGATGACTATCCATGTCATGTGACCCATCACACATGGCTCTTGATGACATCTTAACACACGACCAACCCTGGAGCTTATTACTGTATAAATAGTGCACGTACCCAATGGCTGTTACTTTAATTCACATCATGGCAAAGATGCAATGGCTACTCTTTTTCATCTCGGAGGCTGAGCACACAGCAGTTGGCAACACAATCAGATCTTCATTCAATTATGTCTCCCCTGAGATTCACATTCTTGTGATGCTGCCTGTCCCCAAGGATGGCCCTGGAGCTCCTCCAGTGTGGCATCTGGAAAACAAGGTCCTCAGGGGATTGGTGTCAGTCCACTCACCCTTCACTCACCGCAGTCACTCTGACAGCCTGGGTCGTATCCTTGCTTTGTTCTTTGTTGGCTCTGGACTAGGGCCAGTGCTGCTGGCTTGGGGAGGGGCTGCAGCTGCATTCTGACCATTCTCTGCAGGTTTCTGGTTGCCCAGAAACCTCTTTTTAAACCTCTCAGGAGGTTTAATCCTCTCAGGAGGTCCAGACTCCCCCAGGGTCCATGTTTGCTTGAGCATCATTAACTGCAGGAGGCAGCTGGGTGGATCAGGGGGAAAAAGACATTGGGGTAGGGTGGGGAGAGCAGTCCAGTGTCCCTTGCCTGATTCAGCATTGAAATAACAACAGTGGCAGGGATGTCAGAAGAGGACTCATATTTGCTTTCCTCACTTGACAATGCAAGCTTCCTAGGAAACCAGACAGCACAGAAAGAGCATCCATTGAAGACCTTCTACATGCCTGTGTCCCCGTCGCCTTCCCTGACATATCAGTCAACAGGTCTCATATGGAATATATATCTTACTTTTTTCCTGTTTAAAAATGTAACTACAGCTGGGCACTGTGGAGCATGCCTGTAATACCAGAGGCTTGGGAGGCTGAAGCAGGAGGAATGCAAGTTCAAAGCCAGCCTTAGCAAAGGTGAGGCTCTAAGCAACTCAGTGAGACCCAGTCTCTAAATAAATTACAAAATAGGGTTGGGGATGTGTGTGGCTCACTGGCAAGAGTGCCCCTGAGTTCAATCCCCAGGACCAAAAAAAAAAAAAAAAAAAAGTAACTGCAAATCTTTCCATACTAAGTCACAGGACATTTCATCTCTCTTGTCAGCAGTACTCAAGACCAGAGCAAGGCGGAACCCACAGTTGGGTTTGACAAGTGCCTGACCACTGCCCTCAGGGACTCAGAACGAGGGAAGAGGCATGCTCATCTCCACATCGCTGCGTCCTGGGCAGAATTCTCCAAGGCTGCCACTCCTAGCAGAAATGATGGGGGTGCTAAAATGAGTTCCTGGCTGGAGGAGCGGATTCCTACTGAGAAGCCGCCCCCTCCCCTCCACCTCTTCTCTTCCCCGCACGGACACCTAGGTACCAGAAGATGCGCTCACATTCTCCTCTTTCCTGGTGGGTTCTCTCCCAGTGTCGGGGGCGGGGCCTGGGACGCTGTGAAGAAGGTGGTCAGCCAGGAGAAGGGAGGATTCCGGAGACAGAGCAGGAAAAGAGGCGCGGGAGCGGGTTGTTGGCACCCCCAGAGCTGATGGGGATGGAGCGGGTGGGGATCAGGCGGGATCCAGCAGGAGCTGGCGGGAGAAGGAAGAGGGCTGGAGCCCTGCACAGGTGGGCTGGGGCGNCAGTGGTGCTGTTGTCTGCTGAGGCAGGTGCCAGTCTGGTTAACAGAACCATCTTTCCCAGGCCCTGGTCCTTCAGGCCTTTCATGTCATCCGTGGGAATGTACAGGTTCTTGGTGTGTAGAGACTTCCAAGGGCAAACCTAGTACAAGTGACTGGAGCTTTCTCTGGGAGTAGTATTACTGGCAGAGTATCAGGCTGTCTTTAGTAAGTGCAGGTGCACCTAGGGTGGTTCCCTGGGCTCAGTGGCCACAGGGCCACAGGAGGAGTACAGAAGCATGGCTTCAACTCTGAGACTCAGAGCAGCAGGCCTAGGGTGCCATTTCCTGCCTTATCTCTCCTTTCAGGGCTTCTGGGTGGAGAGCCACTCCTGCCCTCCTTCCTGACTAAAATAGTTGAAGCCCGGCTATAGGCTGGCAGGGAAGGAAATTGCCAAGTGAAAT
Source organism: Marmota marmota marmota (assembly GCF_001458135.2). NCBI lineage: Eukaryota > Metazoa > Chordata > Mammalia > Rodentia > Sciuridae > Marmota > Marmota marmota. The sequence continues at coordinate 587,429 of NW_026000111.1, read as the reverse complement.
TGAAAAGTTGCTTCTGCTTTCTAAAAGCATTAGACACAGCTTGGAATCCCCTGGGAACCCACTGTCCTTGAGATTGAAGGTTTTCAGACAGAAGAGGGAGACCCAGCTTTTCACAAACATGCTCTCTGCTACTTAAAAGCAGGGCCTTATTTCCCTCTAGAACTTTAAAATTGCATAAGTGGGACATTTTTCTTCTTTTATGGTAATTTGAAAAAGCAAACCTGGTGTCCAGAAGCAGACAGAATGAACCAGATGAGGGAATAGTAGATGGAAAAATTTTTAGAGGGATGGTCCTGAAGGCTGACTTGGAGCAGAGACATAAGGAAGGGAGAGAAGAACTTAGGAGGAGGTTTCCAGGCAGGCAGGAGAAGACAAGTTAAGCTATGACCAGCTTGGCATGGTGGAGGATGGTTAGTTGGTCAGGTGGCAGAAAGAAGGAGGTGGAGAGTTGGAGAGATGGGATGAGACGCAGAGACCCGTGTGGACCCTGATGGATCATTTGTGGCTGCTCCCAATAGCCATCCTTCCCTTTCTTCCTCAGGAATAGAGAGAGATTTTTCAGCTCTGCTAAAAATTGACCATATTTTCTTGCTTTTGTTTTCCTTCCGTCAGGTGTGCCTTGTGAGTAACTTATGATATATAAAAAATATGAGTGCTTAAAATTTTCCTTGATGTGTTCCTAATAGCAGTGGTAGGGCTTCTTATTTCATAGTAGCTGGTATGTGGGTATAATGGTTTGAGCTCCAGTGTCTGTCTTAGACCATGAGCTGACTTAGGAGTGGATTTTTTTTTTTTTTTTTTGGCACACTACAGTAACAGGAAGATCTGGAGGTCTAATACTAGATGTGGTATTAGTTTGGTAATACTAGTCTACCACAAACTTGTATTCTTTAAAGCTATAACTTGGGGCTTTCCTGTGATTCACTGCTGAGCATAGTCTTTGATATACCAATAGAAAAACCACAGTTTATGTTCTAATCTAGAGGAAATGTTGAAGATTTTTAGGCCCGGGATAACAATGACTAGATCCACAGTTTTTAGGGGTTCACCTTAGCTGCCATGAGAGGTCAGACATGAAGGGCTGTGAAGTGGGTACAAGGAAGTTAGTTCCGGCTCTCTAGGCAGAAGATGATAGTTGTATTAGACTGTGGTGGAAATGCTGTGGATGATGAGTGGTGACATTTGGGATGGATTTATGTGTTTTACATTTTTGGCTTATCAAATTCATGGAACTTTTTTTTAAAAAATCAAATTTATGGAGATATAATTTTTATGTAGTATATCCATTTAAATGTGTGTTTTCATGCATTTGGACAAATATATACATCTATACTGAAAATTCACCATCAATATTAAGATTTTGAATATGTCTATCATCCCCCAAATCCCCTCATTTTCTCTTTCAGTCAGCATATACATAAACTCTTGTCCCAGGCATATGCTCACTTGTTCTCTGTCCATCTCAATTAGAATTTTTCCTGTAGTATCACATAAGCAGAAGCATACAACACCTGTGTCTAGGTTCTTTTACTCTGCAAATGCTTTGAGATGTCACATAATGCTTTGTGTCATTATGTGAATCAGAAGCTCAGCTCTTTTATAAAGCTGTGCAGAATTTTGTTATTGGGAGTACATTTACCACCATTTGTTTCTCCTGTCACATGCTGACACTCATTTGGCTAGTTTCCAGGTTTTGGTTATTATGAGCAAAGCTGCTACAAAATATTCATGTGCCAAGTTTTGCATTTTTCATCTTCTTGGTAAGCCCCCAGCACTGCTATTAGACCTCCTGGTAACTAGTGAGCTAAGCTGATAGGAAGTTGTCAAAGTGTCTTCATGTGATTGTTCCATTTTACCTTCCGTACAAGGATGCATGGGATTTCCCAGGTGCTGGCCCTCTTCACCTGCTCTGTGTTATCAGTCTTTTAAATTCTCTTCTTCATTCACAGAACCCTGGTTGTGTTCCTCTGCTATTGTAAAGCACCTAGAGACAAAACCAAAACCTCCCCAGCAGCCCCTGTGGACATGTGACTGGTGGGTCCAATGAGGTGTGGGTGGAAGTTAGTGGGTGGGACTTCCGGAAACTCTTCCCCAGAGGCTGCTTCTGCTGGCCAAGATGGCGCCTTGAGAGTGCGGGAGGTCTGCCCTTCCCAGGCCCAGGGTTGGCCCGGCGTCAGCACAGCCAGGCCGCACCTGCTCTGTGGCCTCCTCAGCTTCTTGGCTTCTTGGCTTCTCGCCTGATGCTGGAGATGTCTCAGCAGGTCTTCATTCTTCGCTGCCTTCTCTGGGGTTGGGGAGTGAAGCCTTTGGGGCCCAAGCCAGCCTGGCCCAAACCAGAACCACGCTCAGGTTTGTGTGGGTCCCGGGGTCTCAGCCACAGGGGTGCCAGGTCTGAATGGGGCACGCATTCACCCTCCTCTCGCGGTTTTCCCACAGCGGGAAGAGGGCTGGGGGTTTGAAGGGAGAGGAGGCCCTGGGCCCTGACTACCCTTTCTGTGACCCTGCAGAAAGGGCCCTTTAGGGACACCACGGTTGACATTTAGGCAGCACCTCAAACTCATTTGTAACTTGGTAACTTTTCTTAGGGTTAATTATCTGTGGCTCTTTTAGAGTTGTTACTGGCAGTTCCTAGAGAACTATGACATTTCAAAGCCAGTGGGGGGTCAGAATTTATATTGCTCGTTTGTAAACTGTTTATTGAATTAAACCAATTTTCAGGGGTGCCATTAATTATTGTCTTCTTCTTCTTCTTTTTTTTCCCCCTTTCCATCGACTGTAGTGTTTGAACACCAGGAGGTTACTATCAGCATAAACACTTTCTCCCAAGACCTTATCAGTCTGGGAGCTGCCATATAATAATTGAAGAAACCTTCTATCTTCAAAAGGAAATCACTAGGAATCAAGTTAGTCTTTACTTGCAAAGCCAAGAGTTTCCCAATATGACATGCTACTTACAGGCCTTTATCATGTAAAAAATTGTGTCTTGGGACCTATGATAATCTCAGAATATTTAGGATGAACTTTTAAGTTACTTGCAAATGGAAACCAAAAGCCTACATCAGGAGTGAAAAACTCCACTTGAGCTGATCTTAATTGTAGCGTCTATTTTATATTAAGGTAGAAATAGATTCCCACAGCATGAAGGGAAAATCACCATACTGCCCTTTTTATGAGTGGCAAACTCCTCCTTAATCCTCAAGGTTTAATGCAAGTGTGATTTCATATATGAAGTGTTCCTTAAAATTTCTCTAGGACATTAATTGATCCAGCTCACTGTCCTCATAACACTTTGGAATTTTTTCATGTAACACTTAATTGTACAGCATTTTCATCATGTTTAAGAACTGTTTCTAAGGAAAATCTTGGTCCTGTCTGCAGGGACTTCTGATCCTACCTTTCTGTAGAGGTTGAAGAGGTTGTTTCTTACGTTGGGAATCTTATCTATCTTCTCTAGTTTACTAATTGAAATATGTTGGTAATTAAACTACAGACCTGGAATACATGTACGCACCATTGAGAGGTTATTGATGATTTGTAAACCCTATTTATAATTTCAGGTGAATACAAATCTAAAAGGACATGGCTTTCCTCTGAATATTCAGGAATCCTGTCTGTGAATTGAAGGACTAACTCTTTCTTTGAGATAGTCTTCAAGCTGAGTCATAACAAAGACTAAAATTTCTTCAGAACCCTGTTTCTTTCCCACTTATTTCTTACACTTTATAGTCTTGCTCACTATTTCAGAGTTACAAAGACATCAGTTGCTTCCTTGATAACCAGACTTATTTTCATCTCACCTCTTTCTTCTTTGTTATTACAGGCTAAAAGTCTGTCAATTCAGATGTTCCAGGCTGACCTCTCCCCATTTCTCCCATCTCAACTTGTGTCCCAGGCAGTCTTCTCTGACCATTCTAAGACATCCCTACCCCAGTTTCTTCCTGCCCCATTATCCAGTGTAAGGAGCACCTTGTCAATCTGAAATAATCTTAGTTTTATCTTCGTAAATTTATGTATGTATCTACGCCCTGAGTTCTTCCACTAGACCATCAGTACCATGAGCTCAAAGAAGGCAGAAAACTCACTCCTGGACCTCAGCACTCAGGACAGTTCCCTGGGTGCTCTTTCTTTTTTTTTTTTTTTTTTTGTGCTCTTTCAAGACCTCACCTTCAGACCCTGGATCTAGCAGTTGATTCATGGGTTATGGGTATACCCAGGTGCCCTATAATGGGAAATGATAAGATGGTAATTTATTTATGTGGTGGAGATACTCCAGATGGTGACCACTGATGATCCTTGTGATCCGTTGCTCATGTCTTTCAATATTCCCCTGCCCATGAGTGGGAGAGTATCTGGAAATTGCTCAAGTGGAATATGGCAAGATGATGGGATATCCCTTTTATTATATGTGATAATCAAAACATGGATCAACCAAGATATTCTTCAATAAGTGAATAAAATAACATGATACCACTCTAAAATGGAATGTTATTCTGCAGTGAAATGAAATGAGCTATCGAGCAATGGCAAGATGAGGAATTTAAGTGCAGATTACAGGAAGCCAGACTGTAAGGACTTTATACTATATGGTTCCAAAGTGTAAAACTCTAGAGGCAGTAAAGTAACCATCAATTGCCAAGAGTTTGTGATGGATAAGGATGAGAAGGTGAAATACAAGAAAATTTTAGGGCAATAAAACTATTGCATGCTGCACTCCAATTATGGACATATAACTATTTGTTAAATACAATTGATCTTTGTAGCAAGTTTAAAGGAACATAATTTGAGAGGCAAGGTATCTCAGAAAGAAATACATGCTGTGTTAAGATTTCTAGCTTATTACAACTATGCAAAACGGCCTTACAGAAAGGAGGCAAAGATGTTGACCTAAATATCTTTGTAAAAGAAGTCTTTAAAGCAAAAAGGGATTTATCATAACCAATGAAATAGACAAACTTTCCCAGAGGAATATATTTAAATTTATGATATACATACATACTGGAAGTGAACAATTGAGAAAGAGGGCAGTGGAGGCTGAAAGTTAAATCTCTCATGGGGTGAGAATTTATAGACAGGTAAGAAAGAATAAGAGGCTAGAATGATATATATGTCAGTGGGTTAGAGCAGAAGTCACCATGGAAAACTCACATTTCACTTAACAGATACAGAGCCTTAGTAAGAGAAATATCTACAGACATGTGTATGTGCATGCATTAGTATACATACATGTATTTCCCTGTCAGCTGAGTTGGACAACCAAGATGATCTACAAGAAATATGCAGCCCATGAACACACCTCACACTCAGTTTTATTTTTAACACTGTTCTCCAATAAAAGGAATCAGAGGTCCTTGGGAAAATGACTAGTTCTAGGACTGGGGCAGAAAACAAAAGATGAGTCCAGAGTTTCTTGTAGCACTAGCATTAAAACAATACCTACACACACACACACACACACACACACACACACAACTCCATTGTTGGGCATATATTTAAGGGTTCCAGGATCCAGCCAAAGTGATTACCAGTTGCTAAAGCTGGAAAATTTTGGAGACAAGTTAAATAAATTATATGATACCATACACCAGAGCACTAAATCTCTACAAGTACATTCTGACATACATACATGATTTATTAAATGATAGAGAATGGACAATTATTTCATGTAGAAAATTCCAACAGAATTATGTAACTTCTCACTCTAAAGTAGGGCATCCTTTAAGTGGGGGTTGTGTATAGTGGGCTTTCTTATGAGTCAGCATGGAAAGGTGGGGGAAAAAGTAACTTTGCAGAGGAGGACAAGTGCTCCTTCAGCCAAGTGACCAAGGCCAGCACATCAGTCCTAAAACCTGTGGGAACAATGTAGATGATGTGATGGCCATTGCATCTTACCTCTCTGACCAAACCTGTGACCCATGTTTAATCATTAGAGAATATCAGAAAAATTCCAGTCTCTATCCTACAAAATCCCAGAATTGTGTTCTTTACAATTATCAAGGTCCTGGACAAGAAAAGCTCAAGATGGTATTTTATCCCAGAGGAGCTAAGGACATAACACATGCAATGTGGCAGGCTGGGTGTGATTCTAGAAGAGAAAACAGGTAAAAATTAAGGAAATCTAAGTTAGGAACAGAGTTTAAATGAAACTAATTAATCAGTATTGGCTCATTAATTGTAGTTCATACACCAGGCTAATGTAAATGTTCACAATCAGAAAAATAGTGTGGAGGTAGGAGTAAGGGTGGTACAGGGAACTCTGTGCTCTCAGGTCAGTTGTTCTGTGAATCTAAATGTGTTCTAAGGGATTTTAAGAATAGCAACATTCAGTCATTCTTCATTGTCTAGGGTAGGATGGCTGAGTTTTAGGAGAATAAAGAACACATGCCCCACCACATTATCAACTTCATGCCCACCAGTCTGCTTTTCTGACAAACCCACAGCAGTCCATGAACAAATGCTTCCATTGCTAATGGACATGTATTTTTGAGTTATTTATAGTGCATTATGGAGTAGAAGGGCATCCTTCTTAATATTTTGTCCTGATACAAACTGACCTGACATGAGGAAATAAAAACATCAGGGCTCAGGTGTTTGGATGCCAATTACACTCCACAGTTGATGTCAAGGGACATAAATACCTAGATAATAGCTGGCGACTACCTACTCTCTTTATCTCCTTGTCTTCCCACTTTCTTTACAACACTCTAATGCATGGTTTTGCAGGTTTACCTGCCATTACCACCAGTATCCATAGTAACAGTGTTGGGAACCACAGAAAGAACATGTGTTTGTTTTTAGTGATATCAGCAGCACATAAATCAAAGCACATTTTATGTCTCTAAGAGTTAATTCTCTTCATTCTCTTCTGACCAGAAGCTATGTAACTGTAATGCCATTGTCTTGGAATCATAAAATTTCAGGTCTGAGGTGCTCTAGGAGACAGTCTGAGCCCCACTTTTATTTGCAGATGAAGACCTGAAATTCAGTGGTAATGTATTTAATTAAGGCTGATAATTGTCCTGAATACTCTTAATTATCTGTAATGACAAATATGATCATGAAGAACAAGGATATAATGTGAGTCTGCCGGGAGACAGCCCACAATTCCTTAGCTTCTCCCACTGGCTTACTCTGCCCTTATGGTTACAAGGTAGGCACCATCATCCCGAATTGACACTGACATTCAGAGCAAGTAGAATGTGGAAGGGGTGTCACCAGTGACATTTTTCCCGTTTATATTGAGAGTGCATATCTATGCTACAGGCACCTGACAAACATCTTGTTTCATTGCTGGGAGCCCAGCACTGGGGCAAACACAGTTTCAGCTGAGCCGGGAGAAACTGGATTTAGCTCTGCCAAGCTTTGCAGTGCAAATGGGAAAGAAAGTGAAGGCTGGCTACAGTGTTAGATGAGCCATTGAGAGTGACTGCCACACAGAGGTCTGAATGAAAGGCCATGTGGCTGGAGCTTGGAGAAGGGACAACCCCAGAGGCCAGGCACACATGGAGGCAGGCACCGCTCACACAGGGCATTAGCCTTGTTCCAAGGGTATTTCAGTCTTAGGCAGAGGAATTGTTATTTTGAAGAGATGATAACAGGAATGTAGAAAGAGGGCAGATGGAGGATGAGAGATGAGCCCGGAGGCTATTGTAGTAGAGAGAGAGCGCCCTGGGACTGTGGCCCCACTGGTGGGAGGCGTGTGGTGATGGCAGAGGAGGAGAGGAGTGGGAGGGATTCAGTATCCACCTGGAGGTAAAACACTGAGGTTTGGTGACCGAGGAGCTCTAGGGGGTTCTAGAGTAAATTCCAAGAACCTGTCTGGAGCACCTGGTTGGATGCAGTTGTGCAGATGGACATGCAGAAGGAGCAAAACTTATTGATGGGACAGTTAAAGGATGGCTCTTGAATCTGGGGCCTGCTATGTTTAAAATGCCTGCAAAATATCTAGGTGGAATTCTCATAGGGATGAAGACACCTGAGTCTAGAGCTCAGAGGGGAGGCCTTGGCTGGAGACATAGAAATGAGTGTTGCTGACAGGGAGGTGCTAATCCAAGGCTTCAGAGACATTTAGGATGCTTTTACCAACCTTGAACTTAGTCTCCATTACTAATCTCTGCATTTCAAAGACACAAGAGAATATAATTCATGTTCATTCTGTACAGATTCAGACTCTGCCAAAGACATAGAACTGAAAGATTTCTTCAGTTTGACAATGATGTAAAGACGTTAGGGAGAATTGCAGGAGAATAAATTGCAGGGATGAGCAAGATTAAATGCTAGAGCTCCACTGGTGGGAGTGAATTTCAGAAAGATATTTTTTTTATGATGAAATCTAAACTAATCCTTTCTGAAGCAGAAAATGCCCAACAAGGTGAGAACATGCAGACCTTGGCATCCTACCACTGCTTTGTGCGAGGAAGCTGCTTTTGATAGAGCAAGTTCATATTCAGATTGAATTGGCCATTTATTTTGATCCTCTTTGCTCTTGTCACAGGCTTCAGCAGCATAGGAATGTCCTGGAAACATCAGAGGAGCATAAATGCAAACAGAAAGGATGCCAACCCAGACTTCCTCTGCAGCATCTGATTTTGGTGGTTAGGAGGAGTTGAGGACATCCAGGGTCAGTGACAGGGGACATTGGTGGACTTGGAGGTATGTGCTTGTGTGGATGAGAGTCAAAACTGAGGCTTTTTAAAAAAATTATGATGCAATATCTAAGAAAAGCATGAAGACTGAAAATGGCAAACACGGTAGATAATCTGTGCCTCTGCGGTGCACTGGTGCTCAGGAAGAGGCTTAAGACATAAAACATTATGAAGACAGTGCTCCCCAATGCTGTTACACCTCTTCATCCCATTTCCTTTTAGTGTCCCATCCAGTCATCGTTACCCTGCATATGTGTGTCTGTCCTTCCTGTTAGTTTTTAGCCACTGTGATTTATATCTGTGCATTTAGAAAGTATTTTGCAAGTTTAAAAATGTTATCAAATGTAATCATTTTTAAGAAAGTAACAACTTGTGTTTATTACTAAATATTATATTTGTGTGACTCACATTGATACATGTGGTTTTAATTCATTAATTTTCCTGACAAAACTACATATTATGACCATCTCAATTTACTTCCAGTAATTTCTTCAGAAAAGTAGTATGCAGATTTGAGCTTCTGCCTGAGTTGGGAGCCTTTTGATGAAGAAGTGCAGGGTTTGTGTGTGGTGGGTAAATACCCCTGCCTCCCACTCTGAAAAGCCATTGGAGCAGGGGGAGGTGTTTACCTTAAATGACATCCTGGGACCAAGTGCCTGGACCTCACATCAGTCTCAGCATAGCTCTCCTCACTGGCTCAGCCATCATGGAGCATGCGTCATGTACTGGTGGAGGCCAGTACATTCTTCATGGAGAGGCCCACCAAATGCAGCAGCCAGGCTTTGGTGGTCAGAGGCCTCTCCTTCCACATCAGTTGAACAGCAGCTGAGGTCTGTCTTTTATTTGGAAAAATAAAATAAATGTGTCAGCAGCTTACTTCTAGTAGAAAATCTTAAATAATTATTTTGTATAAGAAATTCAATGTATATTCACTTCTGAATACAATCCTTTAGCAAAAAGGATATTAATACTCTATACACATATTGCATTAACATGTATTTATTACATTTTATGTTATGCTTAAACATAATTTAACATATGTACATACTGTATGTATATATTTCATACATAGGCACATATACACATATATCTAAGTCATGGAACAGATTAGCTTTGAGTTTCCCATTCTTAGAAGAAAAAATATGATAAATGATGAAACAAGGGAAGAGGGAGAAATCTCAGGCAATCACTGTTCACTGGAGAAGTTTCACATCTGCACAGAGATTCCCTTTCATGCATCAAGGTATCAGAATTAAAATCCCTACTTTTCATACTTATTCGTAGACTGCTGCTTTTCTGGCACTAATTGATTTTCTTTCAAGATGATTACAACTCACTTCATGCTTCAGAAACCCAAATCTGGTATTCCTGATGGCCAGGTCATTGTGCCCCACACTGACAGGGCAGGAGTGAGGCTCCCCCTCTGCTCTGTGGACCCCAGGCAGCTCCTGCACCATGGGGTGCCTCCAAAGTTCACTTCCCTGGAATCTTCCCTGCCTTATCTATCTTGTTCTGAAGAAAAGCTTTCCCTTCCCATGGAGCAGGCCTTTGCCAGCCGCTCAGCTGCCCAGAGGGAGTTGCAAGCCTCTTTCGTCTCCTTGTGGTTAATTTATCACAGAGAATGTGATTTGCTGGGGAATCCAAATTAGAAATGTCCTTACAGTTGTCATTAATCACCATCTAAAAGTGCTTCAGTTTCCAGTGCTGGGAATGTCTCAGAATGTCTGATGACTGCAAGCATGTGATAATGTAGACACTGTGGTGTGAAGAAATTCATCCCAGGCAGGACTGCCTGGGGAGTATTCCAAAGGCTGAGGAGCTGTTTATAGGCCCAGACTCCTGTCCCCAAGGAGCTGGAATCAGAGCCTATGGCGGTGGAATGCAGAAATTGGTGTTGTTCTCCAGCTTGAAGATGGTGCCGGTGTGCCTGAGAGTGTGGTAAATACTTGCCCATTGCATCTGATGTCCCTCTGCTCTGGTCTTAGTGGTTTTAGGGGCTCTTGTGGACCAGTGAGCTCTTAGGGTCACATAGAGGATTTACACCTCTGGTTTGGCTGAGTTTACTCTGTTAGGCACTGTAAATCCTGCATATTAAGAATTTCTTCATACCCCAGAAAACCAGCATGCTGGTCACTCTAGCTACAGACTCATGTGTCCAAAGAGAGCTGGCATCTTACAGATATTTCATTTAAACCATTAGCTATTATGCTTCCTAGGAGCCAGGCTCAGTGTAGGTTCTTGCTGCAAATGTGATTAGTATTTTGGAGTGTTGCAAACGCAGGGTATTCCACCTCCCTACAACACAATCAAGAGTGGACCTGACTCTTCTCAAACCACTCAGAGGTGGTTCAGAGGAACATCTCACCAGAGGAAGTTCTGGTTGCACAATGACACAAAGTGCTTTGTGAATGGTTTGAGTAGACAAGTCTAAAGGGCATATACAGGAATTTTATGGAAAAAAGAAGGAAAATTGAAAATAATTTGCTTTGGCAAATGGAGACACTCCCCTGCCTGGTGATGTGTAAGGAATTATCTACCCAAGAGCAAGAGCAAGTGCATAAGAGATGGAGAGGAGATGGGTGGGGTCTTGCAGGAGACCCAGAGAAGTCCTAAAAGACACCTTGCAAAGGGCCTGTGAGCGAGATATCTGAGGCATATATGGGATTCATTTTTAGAGAAACAACAATGTTCATTGTAGTGTTTTGAGCACCTTAAATGTGCCAAGCCCTCTTCTCAGCACTTGATGTACATTAACTTAGTTCTTCAGCAACATTTGAGGTCAGAATTAGTATCTTCCTATTTGCATGGAAATTGGAGCTCAGCAATGTCAAGTGCCTTCTCCACAACATCTCAATGCTGGCCAACCTTGCAGCTGGTGTTAAAACCCAGGTTTCTTCCTCTGGACATCTCTCTGTTCACCACTACCTCTCACATCTTCCTGCCCTCCGTTGGCATATGTGTCCAACCTCCTGGGTGGTGGGAACACCCTAAAACAAACCTCCAGAAACAAAAGTAATGTGAATGTATTCTCCTGGTCTTAATTGCTCTATTTAAAATTTTTAGTTTATCTGTAGGAATGCCATCATTTCCCCAAGCAGACTAGTTTCTCGGTTTTCCTTCATTTCTCCCTTCTGTCTCTCCATGGCAATATGATGGAATACTTGTGGACTTATACATAGCACGTCCTCACTGCTAGCACTAGGAATTGTTCTAATGAAACCCTCACAATAATATATGGATGAGTCCAATTATTCTCCTTTGGGGGAAGAATAGCACAGCCTCATTATCACAGCTCAGATGGCACACCTGGCTTTAACACCCATCCTGTCACTTACTTGCTGTTTATGGAGCCTTCTGCATGGTGTAGTTACCAGGGTGAGCTTGGGAGCTGATGCCCCAGATTCAAATCTAGCTCTACCACAAACATTCTCCCAACCCTCTCTGTCAAGCCTCGCCAAGCCTCAGATGTAGGACCATCAGCCAGGCTCACACTGGTGGGCTTTGGACACTGATGCGGATGTGCATTAGAGGGGGATGCTCCAGTCACCACAGTCTCAGGGACCCTGACCTTGTTCTGAAGGAGGCCAGTGGGTACTCTGCGCTCTGTGCCCTCAGGAATCCCTGTCTGGGTACAGTGGCAATACATGTGGAGTTTTCATGCGACACATGTTTTCTTAAACTATTTGATCAATTGGTCATATTTTAAAATTGAAAGAGCAACTCAGATGAGGTTTACAACTTTTGCTTTATGAGAATGTTTGTAATATTTTTAGAAAAGATGATATAGATTGGATAAGAAGGAGGATTTTTTATATAACAGAGCTGCATAATTAGGAGAAGTTATCACATTTCTCTGACTTTCTCTTTTCTCTGCCCATTCCCTTTTTGTATTTGACCTTGCTGGTGGTATTAGAAGTACAGAAACACCTGCTTTGGAATGACAGTGTGTGCTTATCTAACATTCCTGGAAAATATATTCCATAACACAAATAAATATCCCTTCTTTTTATCCTTCTTGTTGAATGACACTACCAAATGAGATGTTAAATACAAGCTTGTGGGATGTGTTTAGTGGCTAACAGTGAATATATGAATATATTCCTGACAAAGCATGCTGCAGAAGCTGGAATCTCTGAATTTTGACAACCTTAGGTACAATCATTTTAATAGAATATAATATACAACCTGCCTGAAATACTGTGATAAGAATTCAAAAAGTCCCTGAATGCAAAGACCCAGTGCACTGAGTTAGAAGAGCTGGAATGGTCTTAATTTAAAATATTTTACTGAACACTCTTTGTGAGGAAATATGAATAGTGAAGATGAGAACAATGTGATTATAAAGGAGAGGAGAGATCAGAACAGCGTGCAAGCTTGCAGGTGTCCTGACACTAATGCCCAGCCCAGGGAATGGATGTCAGGTCCTGGGCTGCTCCTGGGGAAACAGGTGCTTCCAGATGGCCTGGCTGGCGTTCTTCCTTAAGCAAGCTTCCTTTACAAGTCTGCTTGTGTGCACTTGAGTCTACCTAGGTATAAATCACTGGGTGAAAGTGTGTGTGCCTCTGCAGCTTGATTGGAGATTGCTAAAACTTCTTAAAGTGAGCACAGTGGGGAATTATTATTTCCTATAATCTTATCCACACACACACTTAGCTCTTTTCTAACAATCTGATAGGTATGGAATGCTCTCTCATTAAAATTGGATTTGCCTGATACTAGAAAGTCAAGCGTTGTTTTATATGTTTATTGAACATTTGGCTTCTTCTGTGAATAATGTATTTAAAAGTCCGCCATTTCCCATTCTTCCCAAGCCCACAATCCACACGAATGTAGGACATTCTTGGTGTGGGGGGCCCACTGGACAGATGGGGTCTACAGAGGATACTCAGAGAAATAATAACGTATCTACCTAGAAGTCTGGGACTCCCATCCTGATTCTCATTCATGAGATGAAATTTATCATGAATACGTCTCCCATTCCCATTTACAGTTCTATGAGGACAAGGATTAAGGGAGATGACTAGGATAAAAATGGGTGACGAGGAGGCTGGTGTTTTGCTATTTGACTTTGCCTGGGAAAATGGTCATGTCTCCCTGCATAAGTTTCCAAACTTTGAGGTTAATAAAAACTGTGTAATTTTCATTTTAACTTTATCTAACTACCTGCATTTTAATTCACAATTTCAAGGTATTTTCTAGTAGGTGCAGAGGGAGCCATCCAGGGACTCAGCCTCCCTTTCTCCTTCCTCACTGCCAGCCTGCAAGAGACGAGGTCAAATGCATGTTCTCAGGAGGTCTCCTTCCCTGCCTGAAGTGCAGGCCTGGTGTTGTTTTTAACTGAAAGCATATGCCTGGACCAGCCTTCATGAGGTTCACGTTGTGTTGTGTTTTCCTTGCCAGAGACTGTTTGCAGCTCATCCCACACCTATTCAGAAAGTGTCAGTGAGTGACAGTGTCGCCAGAGGCCCAGACCCATATTTATTAATGCTCAGGGAGGATTTGCAAGCTGAGAAGGCATCTGGGGAGGGAAAAAAAAACAGACTATTTGGGGAAAGAAAGAAGTGCGTGGCTTAAATGGAAACACAAGGGGAGCTGTCCAAATCTGAGGTCTATAGAAGAAGTGCCCACAGGACTGGAAAGAAGAATGACTACTGGGGCCATGGCAGGTCCATCAGTTGCCTCTGCATCCAGACAGAGCTGGGTTCCAGTCCTGCCCATGTGACCTTGGGTGACTCAGCCTTCTGAGTCCCTATGTCCCACATTACCAGCTGTGATCATTAGCTAAAATCACCTATTTTAAAGATTTAGTGTAATACATCAGAAGAGAGAAAATGCCCAATTAATGATCGTCAATAGATGAAAAGGCTGTTTTTGTGTGGAAGTTGCTGACATCTCGAAGATCCAAGAGAGACTCCCAAGTGACTCCACCCCACACAAGCCAGATGAGAAGCAGTGCTTTTCTTAGTTGTCCATGTTTGATCAGCAAGTGTAAAGCATTAGTTGTGATTTGAGAGCTGTGGGAAATTTCTGATGAATGGTGATGAGTTCCATTAGTAAGAAAATTTCTGTATTCTCATAGACTGGCAACTTACCCAGGTTTTACCTGCCTCACTGGGCATGCACAACACATCTGAAGGTTGAGGGCCACAAGGTTCTAGACACTATCATTTAGCTGGGCAGTGTGTGTGTGCCTCACATCCAGATCTCAGAGGAACTGGCAATTCTGTTCTCAGCTAATCTGAGAAGAGACATCTTGAAGTTGAAGTTCTTCTGCTTGGTTCTGAAACAAGCAAAGGGTCAGCTGTGGCTCACACTGGGGCCACAGGAAAATATAGATGAGCCTTGTGATTTTCTAATTTTTATTTTTTATAGTGAGCAAAAGAATGGGGACAGGAGGGTTCAGAGAAGCCTCTCTCTGGGAAGACAGGGCTCAGGTAGAGCTCAATGTTGTTAAATGTGGGTGACTAGTGTGGGGTGCAGGGACAGTGAGAGCTGCAGGGGCAGGCTGTGAGTGAGGCCAGCGTGGGCCCTCTCTGTGGCCTGCAGTTACCCCTTGATGCAGGGATACTTTGTGCACTGTCCTCTCTGGACTCCTACAGGATGTCCTTGTCAGTTTGTTTATTCTGTGTGTGTGGTTTGCAGGTGCATCGATTTAAGATGGCACATCACTGGGCTGGCTTTTCTCCCCTGGGGGTGAATGGCTTCCACTCTGAATGGGCTGTCTTCTTGCTCCTGCAAGGGAGTTGTCTCTTGGCATCTTCAGTGGTGTAGTACTGTGTGAAGTGGGCGCTGAACTTGTAACCAGGTGCATCCTTGGCCAGCTAGCTACCCCACATGGCATCTGGCCCCTGTGCACCTGGCTGTGGAATGTAGGAAGTAGATAGGAGGACACAGTCTCTCTGCTAAAGAGAGGAGGACACAGTTCTCTCTGCTAAAGAGAGAGAAGCATAGGAGGTCTCTAGAAAGCTGGCCAGTGTACCATGGGCCCTCACCCCATGCTGATTGTCATTTTTGTTTTCTTTGTTTCCTTTTAGTGTTCAAATAACAGTTTTGCATGTGAATAAAGACTCATGCCCTTGGATGTCATGGATGTGAACAGACCCCTAAGTGCACCACAGCAGGGTCTGGCTGTTGGTATATTCAAGGCAGTGATAAATCCTGGAATGAAACCCTGTCTTTTTGGTGAGATGATTAACATCATATGGCAGCAAAGGCAAGGGTTCTCAGCATGGTGTGCAGAGACCCTAGCTGCCTCAGGTATGTCACATCTGGGTATCCTCATCAGACACACTGCCCTGTCTGTCCCCGTGTGCTGGTGTCTCTTGCCTCTCTACTCCAGCAGGGGAGACATGGTGGAAGATGCTGCCTGCCCGTTCTCCACTCAATGACTCTTCTGCAGGTGGCTCTAGAGAACTGAATGGAGCCCACTCTCTGGATCACAAAGATGCTTTACCTCTGGCTCAGTCCCATCCAAGTGAGGAATGAGTAAGACTTTAGAGTAGACAGTGAAGCAATCAGTGTGAGATCGCTGCAGGAAACCAAACATAACAAGAAAACCTCAATGAGTTTTTTCTGGCCTGAGTTTTCCACTGTGAGTCCATGGATGGCAGCTGTTATACAAAACAGTAGTGAAAGAAGCCTGGCAAAAGGAGAAGGCATATGTGGCTTGTCACTCCCCGCTTCCCTGGATGGCCAGGCTCTGGAAACAACAGCACTCTTCATGCCAGTGCCCAGGTGCCCGCTCCCAGCTTGGTGTGTCCATTAGTCATGTTTTATATACATGGCAATTTCCAATGAAGAAATTTTAGAAGAAAACCTCTTGCTTACAGCTCAGGCACTAAAATATTTCAGTCATAGAAAAATCTGCTTATTTACATCATCTCAGGAAAAGATGCAAGAAGTGGCCAGAAAACAACCTATTCTGCTGTGATTTCATAAAACTTCTCACTTCATTCATTCTGCACTATGCACTTGGTTGTTCTCATAGTCCCTTCTGCAATGCATACATGTGTACACACACCCACATTTGTGTGTACACACACACACATGCACGCACAAGCATGCACACATGTGTTTATGTGTTTATGCACATACACAGAGTTTTCTTTCTATCCATCTGAACATCTCCCCCATTGTCTAAAGTGCAGCTCAATCTTAGCCTCCTCTGGGAGAGCTGCTGACAGACCGGATGTCTATTCAAGTGTGCAGTCACTTCCAGCCCCCCACTTAAGGGCAGACATATCTCCTCACTCTGTGACGTTGGATCTGTCCAAGTGTCTGTTTGAACATCTGTTGGGTGTGTGTTCTGGATTTGAGTTTATCTGTACAACTTGAATTTGCTCATTAGATTTAGTGAATATGTTAGATTAAAGTATGAAAAATACTTTGCAGTCAGCTTTTCCCTTTGCTCTTCTAGATGGTTTGCTTGTTATAGATTAGTATAAGACAGATGGTCTAGAGCTGACCCATAGATGCATAGACCTGCAATCTGAAAAGCTATTCTGGCTTTATACAAAGACCTGGATGCCTGATTATAGAGGCTTATTATTTATGCCATTCCATTTGGAGTGATTTGTTATTTGGCAATAGCTGACTTATTCACCACATTGATCCTATCTCCTCTTACATCATTTTATCCTTCACTGTAAACATGGTGGAGAAACAGTTTATGTATCACCTTATAATATTCTCCAATTTCATTTGTATGTCATTTAAGATTGTGACAGACACCCAAGCATAACTAGCTGAATGCACAGGGCAAAGTCATCAACATACATGAATCCAGATATTAAAAGATTATTAGGATCCCTCTTTATTTAGCTTTCCAGATTCATTATTTTTTCTTGTAGCAGCAAGTTGGACCCATTCAACCAGTTTGAATGGCTTTTCTTTTTCAATGCTTTTTTACAAAAGGATCAACCTTGTTTTTAGTGATCTAGTTGAGGTACTTCTCTCTCCTTGACTGAGATGATGGAATAGGTTGGATTGATGGCTTATCCTGGGCTTCAAGCCACTGGTGCTGGCAGTGGTTGGCACTTATTTTAGTTACAACTAAACTAACTCCAGGTAATTGGGAATTGGGAAGAGATGGTTGGCCACAGGAAAACCAGTGTTTTTTTTTTTTTTTTTTTTTTTTTTGATTTAGGAGAAGGAAGAATGGGTGTCAAGTTGGCTAAAACTGTAGGTAATTCATCCATTTGAGCCATCAACTAAGTTAGAAATGCTGGGTTATATTCTATCAGCTTGCCAATTTAACAAGCATCTTAAATTCCAAAACAAATATGCCATCATGTCTCCTGTTTATTATTTATTCAGTTTTTTGAAACTGAATACTCTTTTGTACCAGTAATTCCACTGAGTTATAAGCATATAGTTGATCAATTCAGGTATGTTTTCTTTATTCAAAGCATTGTAATTTTAGCAGAAAATATAATTCATAAAGATGCAATAAATTATATACAATTATGATACAAGGAAGTACCCTCCAAGCTATGAGAGTAATATGAATTGAAATTCATATTACTTCATTTGAAACACTCAAAAAGAAAACAATAGTTTTTGAGACATTGGTCAGTCAATACTTCACAGTGGTCCCCAAGAAAAGGGAAAGAAGCAAGCTGGTCCCTTATATTTGTCCCTTACTATTGCCCTGAGTTTCAAAACTGCCAGCTCCTGGAGGGGGACCCAGGGAGACAATGGTGGACCATCTGAGTTGAACACAGAGAGATAGGGGTCTAGGGAGACCAAGGGTCTATATCTTGCAGACAATGAGAGATAAGAAACAGAAAACCCCAGAGATCTTCAGTAGGACCTCCTTGAGTCCTCAGCAGACTAGTGATTATGCAGAGATGTGAGAAAGTGACCACACCTCTACAGAAAGGGTGCGTGAGTACAGTGCTGACACTCACCTGGGGTTGGAATAGCTCCTGTCCCCCACAGGCAACCTGGAAAATGTGTGATTCATGGGGACTGAGTAGTCTTCACAGATAGGTGTTGTTCAAGAAATAAGAAACAATCTGTTCTAGACTGAGCACTAGTCCATGTCTTCCTAACAAATCAAGAGAAAGACCAAAAAGGACAAAGCTATTTCCAAGTAACTTAATTAATTCCCCAAAGCCAACCTTAAGAACATTTATAGGTATACAAAAATATCCATTACCTGGAAGAATAAAATGCATGATATCTGCCATCCAGGGATAAAACACTAGTCATGAAAAGAAACAAGAAAATATAATCCCATGAGAGGAGAAAGATCAATCCAATCAATCCAATCCAATTCCTAAACAACACAGATGTTATAATTGACAATTAGATAAATTGACTTGGGACTGTATCCCATATGTTTGAAAGCTAAATACTTGGAAGATATAAAAAGTCTCAAACTTCTAGCAATAAAAACTATGATGAGCAAGATGAAAGATACACTAGATGTGATTAATGGCAGATTACATGCCATGGAATTAAAGATAGTACACTGGAACATATAACAATAGGAGCTATCCAAAACAAACTAGAGAAAACCAAAATACAGAGGAGTACATTAAGTGATTCATGCAATAATTCCAAAAAAAGAGTCCCAGAAGGAGTGGAGAGTAGGACACTTGAAAGAATAATGACCGGAAATTTTCCAAATTTAATGAACTATAAACCCTCAAATCTAAGAAACTGAATGAAGCCCAAGAAACATGAAGAAAATAATAGCAGGGTGTATCATAATCCAATTCAAACCAGTGATAAAAGAGAAAATCATAAAAACAAACAGCTGCCATCATTATCTTCATGGTTCTGTACATAACAACAGCAGTTTTCTCACTGGAAACATTGAAGATGAGGAGGCAGAGAAACCAAAAATTATAGTCCTGAAAGCTCAAAATAAGCAAAATAAACTGTTCACCTAGCATTCTAACCAGTGAACACCTTTTACAAGCTAAAACAAGGCTAATTATATTTCAGACATATGACAGTTGGAGTAATTTGCCAGTAGGAGACATTCACTTCAAAAGTCCTTTCTTTATAATTTTTTTAATTTAATTTTATTTGTAAGTGACAAACACTAAACATAGGCCTTTGTGGGGCACACTGTGATGTTTTGATATGTGTTTATAATGTAAAATGTTTAAATCAGACTAATTATCAAATCTCTTGCGTCGCCTTTTTTTATATGTGGTAAAATGTTTCACATCTAATTTTTCAGCCACTTTGAAGTGTACAATGTTTTCTGTTTTATTATAGTCACCACTGTATATAGTGGATCACTTAAGGACATACTTCATGCAGGAGAAAAGTGTCCCATGGAAATATGGATCTGCATGAAGGAATGAAGGACTGCAGAAATGGTGACTCCATTCCTGCCCCCCACCCCCCTCCATTAGAATCTCTTTAAATGATAACACTTTGATACATTGCCATAGTCTCAGAGCAGCCCCCCACACCTGTTGATCAATTAAAAGGAGAAAAAAAAAAACGTAATTTTGTGGTGGCAAAATCTTGTAGACTTTACCTTCAACATAGGCTATGACAAGGATATGACAAGACACTGCATCCCTCTGTGGCATTCTTACTAGCAATGCTTCACTCTAACGTAGTCATGGAAAAATGCCAGTGGAAAATGGTACATTCTTCAAAATAATCGAAAAGTGTTCCCGAAACATTTAAATTTTATCAAAGGCAAAAATAAGGAACAGTCATGGATCCAGGAGACTTAGGAGATGCTACAACTAAATGCCTGGATTGAATTCTGTAGCCAGCAAAATCATTAGAGGTGAAATTTCATTGGCTGGTAATGTCTGATGACACACTAGTGCTAATTCCTGCTTTTGATTGTTGTGTCACAGCTGTGTGTGATGTCAGCATCAGTGGGGTTTGGGTGAGGTGGCCATTTTCTCCTACAGCTTTTCAGTAAATCTGAAATTCTTTCATATAAAACAATGATGAAATGGGCAGTGATGTATAACAAGAGATCACTCTAGAAAATAGCAGAATGATGACACAGCTTGAAAGATAGCAACACTTTTCCTGGATAGTCCATAGTGAACTCAGATCTGAAGAGTGAGCAGGCACCACTAAAGAACTGTGGATGAGCTGTGGTTCTGGGTATTCACTGGACTCAGAATGGACACTGAGTTACAAGCAAACTTATGTTAAGTCTAGCACCATTCTATGGAATTGAAGAGGTTATGGCATTACAGAGAACTCTTTCAATGTGATTTTCACCAATACAACTACACTTGGTTTTTGTGATGCTGGGAAGAGAACTCAGACCCTTGTGTGTGCTAGGCAGGAGACATGCCACTGAGGTACATCTCCAGCACTAACTGCAAGTTCTTCCTCTGCAAGAAAGGCTGAAATATCTCACCGTCAACATCTCGCAACCTGC
This sequence comes from Marmota marmota marmota, assembly GCF_001458135.2. Classification (NCBI taxonomy): domain Eukaryota; kingdom Metazoa; phylum Chordata; class Mammalia; order Rodentia; family Sciuridae; genus Marmota; species Marmota marmota. The sequence goes on along the minus strand of NW_026000111.1, from coordinate 566,411 downwards.
AAATCAGGCACATGGAGGATACAGATGATTCCTTTCCTGTAACCTTCATCTTCTTGCCAAGACTTCAGGTCCTTTCTTAATGAACTAACTAGTGAAGGTGAGGAGTAGAAATTTCTGTTGCTGGATCGACTTTCCCCCTAGAAAGTCTATTGTGATGCCTTCTTCTTGTGAAGCCTGAAATATTACTGTGATTTTTTTAATATTTATTTTTTAATTGTAGGTAGACACAATACCTTTAGTTTATGTGATGCTAAGGATCGAACCCAGGGCCTCACACATGCTAGGCGAGCACTGTACCACTGAGCCACAACCCCAACCCTATTACTGTGATGTTAGGAGTGTCTGGCTCACCTGTAAAAGCCAGTCAGGCAAGAACTGAGCTCTTAGATAGTAAGTATGGCAGAAAGTAACTGACCATCATTAGGGGCTAAGTTAACCTTTGTTTGAAGACTCTTTTCATCATCTCCTGACCTAGAAGAGTTAAGTCACATCTACTTCAGTAATGAGCAGGATCTTGTTAGTAGAAGAATATTTTTTAAATGCATGATCATAGTGTACCCAAGTACTCAGGAAACTGACAGGAAATCTCACCTTATAGTCTGAGTTACAATATCAATGCTTTCATCACGAGATGATAGTGGTAATGGGATGTTCCCAGCATGATGAGCACTTCAGAATCACATTTCCTCTCATGTTTCAATAATGAAGCCTCCCCTGATGTTTATAGCTACTCCTTCCTTCCCTCTGAACACTTTTCATTTCACTTTTACAGTTGTGGTTGCGTGGTCCTAGGAAACCCATGGCTGCACATGGGAGTGCATAAGAGAACGATCTGCTCTCATGTGTGCAGAGCTACTGAAGTCACACCTGGGAAAGGAGATTTCCAGGCACAGCCCACCTAAAAATTGTCTTTGCCACAGGGACATAGTTAGAAGGGATGGAGACTGCAACCCTATTTCTTCCTTTCCCCTCTGGTACTAGATAAATGCTCTTGGTATCCATTTCCTGAAAGGTTGTCCCAATGCTAATGGAAAGTCATATCAATCAGGAACCCTCTACCTCCTTCTTTCCTGCAGAAATCACCTTCCAGGACACAGGACATCAAAAAACCCTGGGCAGAAGCAGGACCAGGGTTGGGGACCACCTAAGTCTGAGCTCTCTTTTGACTGTTCGAGGAGGTGCAGTGTCTCCTAGGTCCTTGGCCAGCCCTCTTTCTCTCTAATGAGTAATTGAAAAGGAGCTAGTTGACTAATATCATATCTGGTTTACGTTTTGGAGTAACTATCTTTCAAATGCTCTCAGATATCATAGTTATATATTGTTGTGTCTTTTAGTCCCTATTTTGATTCTTTGTCATAGGCATATTTAATAAGCTGTGCAGTGTGGGGCCTGGACTCCCAGTGTTCCTCTCAGGCTGGATGTGTGAGAGTTACTCGTCTCTGTTAAATTAATGTCATGTTTGTCATAATTACAGTCCGTTTGAGTACAGGTCTGATGTGGGTTGGCGTGTTACCCTCAGTTCCCCAGGCAGTGCTGCTGAGCACGTTGTTTTGTATATACCAGTCAGTTGCCCCAAGAGTAGCCCTGGACATAGGATTATCAAATTCAGTTCCAGACAAGACTGCAAGAACATCAGCTCAATGTACCAAATTAGCAATGCCCTGAGGAGCATAGTGTGATTATTTTTCCTAAATAACAAATACTCTCTGACATAATAATAATAGTTTTACAGTGAAATAGAATTGTGGTAATTTCCAAATTAGTGTATCTCATTCATGAGATTTACTAAGTATTATTGGCAATACTGTGAAATACCTTTGCGTTATAAACCATGTTCTAAATTACTTTTTTTTATCCATGGCAGAAAAGCTTTTCCAAATATCCTTCTGGAGGTGAAATGTATGTGCTTCAGGAAAGTCTTAATGGCTTTTCCCAGGTGACAAGTCTTGACTGCACAAACTAAACAAAACTGATTATATTATTCCTCATGCATGTGTGTCTTCAAAAACACCAGCTTTCAGAATGATACTTGATATTACACCTCCAAATAGTCTGTTTTACCAGGATCTGGAAAGATGAATTCAGCAGAAGTCAAGAATCTTAACTTCCATCTTTGACTCTAAGCTCTAAGGCTGTGTGACCTTAAACAAGGTATGCATCATCCCTTACCTTCAGGTTCTTTATCTATAAGACAAGTGGGTCATTCATTCATTTAGTAACTAGTGTGTGACAATACTGTTACAGACATTTTAAAACCAGCAACAAATGGAAGAAGACAAGATTCCTTATCTCCAGGAGCTTATAATATAGTAAAAAGGACAAAAACATATAGATGAATAAGTAAAATAAATGAGGGATGAATTGACTATGCAGACACAATCAGGGAAGATAATTGAGGTGGCCTAGGGGTGGTAGTTGGGGAGAAAAGTCTGTTATGGTGGCAACTTTTGACTGTAATTGCAATAATGAAGACTTTTTAGTTATAGAAATCTTGGAATAAATGCTTTCAAGGCAGAGGGAATAGCAGAGAGTTCCCTGAGGGGGAATGTATTTTTTTCCTAAACCATCTTCAGCATACATTGCATTGAAGTCTGCTCTGGTCATTTCAGACCAGTTCCTCGCTTGAGGTATCCCAGACTTGCTATTGTCACTAGTTGGACTTAGCTTAGTCTGTACTTAACTTTCATCAAACTCTCTGGGCATCAATTAAATGCAGGTGAGTAATTGTGTATATGACCTCTCCTCCTCCAGATGCCTGAGGTTTGTTTTCAACATTCCCAATCTAACATACCCTCTTTTCCTGGCCAGTATCCCAGTGTGACTTCTTAGTTGATTTGAAGTCATAGAGGAATTAGAAAACTCTGCTGCTCCTACCTCATTGTAGATCCTCTATCTAGGAGCCCTCCCAACACCAACAATTGCCTGGAAAATGTGTCCAATTCAATTTCATCATTCATTTAATATGTTCTGCAGGGTGTGGAGACAAAAACTTCCCACCCTAATACTCAGTGTTGACAACATTGGTATTGATAAAAGTAAGTAGAACAGAGCAGCTAATATGTAAATCATATACTTATCTGGTTAGGCATTGACTTTGAAGGAATGTGTTAGGCCATGATTGGTACAACTAGTATCTGAATGTACATCAGTCAGTTGAAATCTCCTAGTCCAACTTAGCGTACACCTTGATAGTTAGCAAGAGAGTCAGAGACTGGATGGTCCCTCTAGAATCTGGTGCTGGCAGACAAACCTCCTTCATTATGCTTCCATGATTCAAAAATTGCTTCTGCAACACCATGACCACCATATTTATTTCCCTTCACTGGATCCTGACCATTGGTAGTCTATGGAAACTGACTTTCCATATCATGTGTAAAAGATGCTTGTGGGAGGGGTTTCCAGATTTGGCCATAGTCCTAAAATTGTAGATGTCTTTGCAAGTTATGAATCTAATATAAGATTAGTGTTCAGTTGAAAATTGAAGCACTATACAGCTAAAACAGGTCATTAATAATTAATACATTTGGGCATTTTTTAATAGTGTGTGATCTTTGTGGTATTTGCTTTTTTAAGCAGGCATTATAGGTTGATTATTTCTTACTTGGATTACTTGTATTTCAGATTTTTTTGAATATTAGAATATAAGTATAATGAGATATTTTGTGGGTGGGACCCTCGTTTGAACTCTAAATTCAATTATATTTTATATTCACTTTCTATACTAGCCTGATAGTAATTTTTATATAATATTTTAATGTTTTCATGTGTTCTTTTTAGTTAGACATGAAAGTAGAATATATTGGCAAATTATAAATATATAGAGTATGACTTATTCTAATTAGGATCCTATTCTTGTGATTATATATAATATGGAGTTACCTTGGTTGTGTATTCAAATACAAGGCTAGGAAACTTATGTCTGATTAATTCCACTGTCCTTTCTATTCTCCTCCCCCACCTTACCTTCATTCCCCTTTCTCTAACCCAATAGACTTCTATTCTTCCCCTACCCACATATCAGAGAAAACATTTGGCCTTTGTTTTTTTGTGGGGGATTGACTTATTTCATTTAGCATGATATTTTCCAGTTCCATCCATTTATCAGCAAATGCCATAATTTCCTTCTTTTTATGACTGAGTAATATTCCATTGTGTATATATACAACGTTTTCTTTATCTATTCATTCATTGAAGGACATATAGGTTATTTCCATAGCTTGACTATTATGAATTAAGCTACTACAAACATTGATTTGGCTGTGTCACTGTAGTATACTGATTTTAAGTCCTTTGCATATGGATTGAGTAAGATAACTGGGTCAAATGGTGGTTCTGTTCCCAGTTTTCTAAGGAATCTCCATACTGTCTTCCATAGTGGTTGCACCAATTTGCAGTCCCATCAACAATATACAAGAGTATCTTTCTCCCCACATCCTAGCCAACATTTATTGTTACTTGTGTTCTTGATCACTGCCATTGTTACAGGAGTGATCTGGAATCTCAGTGTGGTTTTAATTTGCATTTCTCTGATTACTAGTACAAACTATCACTTCAGGTCAAGAGTGGGATTTTCAAATTGTGGTGTTATGTTAGTGCTCAAAATGTTTTGGATTTTTAATCCCTTTTAGATTTCAGATTTTCTGATTAGGAATAATCAATGACCCACCCAAATAATAATCCTTGTCCTCACTCACTCCTCCCTTACACTGATTTATTTAGATTTTTTGCATTTATTGTCACTTGGCATGTTATATATTGATTTGACTGTGGTGTGACTTACTCCAAAGGAGCTCTTTGAATGCTCTCTTTCACTTCTGTATTATCTAAGTCTGGACATATACTTGACATATAGTTGGTGCTCAACTGATGTTTTCTGTTTATGAAAACCAGTATCATCACAGTCTATTGCACTATGCTACCATAAGGCTAAGGTGGAGACACATGGACTGGTCGATGGCTGGGATAGCTCAGCATGTGGAGATATTACTTATGTCTTTCAAACACATCACATTTGTAGAATGAGCTTTAAAAAGGAGCACTATTTTAGTTTTGTAAAAATAATGTCCTTCTGATGTGCTTGATTCCACCTGTCTCTCTGTCTATCAATGTATCTATCCATGCATCCATACACCCACTTGTGTATCATATTACATCATAAGTTGTGATGTGATGATTCAAGATGTTGGAGGGAAGGGTGTGTGTGTCCACTTGCTCTGTGGCTCATGATTCAAGGAGCAGGAATAATTCTTCTCAGAAAAGTGAATCAAAGAGGAAATCAACTGAAACTCAATATTGGACAGTCAGACACTCTTAGAGACTCAGATATTTCGGTGCATAGAACAAAGATCAGGAAAGAGTATACTGAAGCCAAGAGAGTGGTGGCAGCACTGACACAGGTGCTGGTTTCCTGCAGAGGGGAGACAGAACACAGAGAATCACAGTCGATAAATGTGATATGGAAAAAACAAAACATAGAACAGAAAAGCAGCCTGGACTTAGCTGATCCAGTGGCTCCACAGTGACTAGTTGTTTGAAAAGTGCTCTGATTTTGTCAACTGGCAAGTGAAGAGCAGAGGAGGGGCCATCTTGAGGAGGTCATGCTGCAATGGGAGTCGGGAGGTCATAGGGAATATTGCCATTCTGTACCAGCCACTGTCTGTCATGTGACCTAGGGTACAGAACATGAGTGGAACAGGCACAGAGAAGATGGTACCTACAGGGGTTCAAGTCAGAGATATGAAAGAGGTGGAACCTCACTTTATCTTTGAGTCTGGTGGCTCATGTGAACAGTAAAAGACAGGAAACTTAGCAGGTGGGTGTGAACACTCTGGTCCTAAATCTGGGAAGGTCACATATGTGGAAAGCAGAGCTGAGAGACCTGGGAGAGTTGACTCAGGAATGGAGGCTCCTGAGATCCAGACTCCCAGAAGAAATTGCCATCTGCTGGAGGTGTGTTGATCTAATCTCTCCAGGGAGGATTTTGTTGTGACCACCTAAAAAAAGGGTGTGATTAGACCTGAGCCCCAATCACCAGAACTCCCCACTTGGAACCCTGCAACAACCCTACCTTGGGAGTGCATCCTTCTGGTCTGTCTGGACAAAACTCATGTTGACACTGTTTCCCATTCTGTCCTAATTTACACTGATGAGAAGGGAAGCTGGGCACTACTTCAGCCCACCAGTGTTAGGCGACTCCAGCTGGCAGCTCAGTGAACAACACAAAAAGAGGAAGGGTCTAACAATGCCCAGTCCTTGTTCTCTCTAAGAGGTACATAGCCCAAAAAGAAATGGAAAGGACAGTCAGGCATAGGTAGTGTCCATCCATCCTCAATGACAGTTCTGATTTGTTTCTTTTGTTTCCTTTTCTTTTTTCTCCCTCTAGTATCCAAATTCTCTCTCTTTACTTGTTTTTTTTTTCTCCTTCTACTTTACAGTCATGCCTTGATACATCTGTTCTGTTTTCTCTATGTACATATTTTAAACATTAGAAGATTTCTTTCACCTTACTATCATATTTTCTTTTTCCTTTTTTAAAAATTATTTATTTTTTAGCTTTAGGTGGACACAATATCTTTATTTTGTTTTTATGTGGTGCTGAGAATCGAACACAGTGCCTCATGCATGCTAGGCGAGCGCGCTACCATTTGAGCCACATCCCCAGCCCCTTTTATTTTTTCTTAATGAACTGTATTTTACCATCTTCTAAAATGATATGGCTTATAAAACTCCTGTCACTACCATTTGTGTTATTATAGCTATTAGTACTGTAATTGGCATAGTTGACAACTGCTGTTTACTTTAAGGCTAGATCATGTTCATGGTTATTTATTGTTTTGCTGTTGGAAATTTCTGACTCCACCATTTCTGTTTGTGGTAATACATGCTGTAGATGTCATAATAGGTACTGGGTATTTATTATGGTGTTTTATATTATTTGCTTCTGTTGATGCTGTTGTTTGCTATTCCTTTTTGTGTGAGATGCTTGGTATCAGGATACTATGAGTTCACAGAGTAGAGACTCTGTTACTCAGCTAAACCCAGACAAGTGACAGGGCACTTTGCTCCACACACAAACTAACCATGCTCAAATGTCAATAATACTTTCATATGAAAAACAGAATAGACAGAACTCCCATGCAAGTGAGCAGTCCCCAGGTAGGAACAACTGTCGGAACCTGCAGGTCCAACTCATAGACGTCCATGCCTACAGCAAAATCAGAGAGAATTAACACAAAGGCTGTGTGTGCAAAATTTATGAGAAGTCAAAATCTAAATAACTTCTATACAGTATTAGAATATATGCAGAGTTAAGTGAAGAAAAGAAGTGACAGTAGGTATACCCCAGTATGCAGCATGATTATATGTGACACAATTGCCACACATAGAAAGAGGACACCACTTTATTGAGACCTACAGAAAAAGCAGAATTCCAAGCTCTGAAACCCTATATACTCATCAGAATACACTAATCATCACCAAATAAATAGGCAGGAAAATACACTACAAAAGCCACTTGGAAATATTTTGAAAAATTTACAAAAAACCTCATCCAGAAAACTTTGACAAGAGAAGGCTGTGACTTAAAAATACCCACAGATAAGAATGGAAGAGAAAATCATCCCATGAAACCAAATGTAGGAATGCAAGAAACATAAAAAATAAGATAAGTTACATAAAACTCCCTAAAGTTCATAATTCACCACTAACTCAAAGATGTTGAGGTCAAACACCAGATGAAGAATTCAGAAGAATGATTATAAAAATAAGTAATGCATTCCAAGAGAATACAAATCCAACTGAATACATAAAAAATCATATAGGATATGAATGAGAAATTAAATAAGAAAATAGAGATATTGAAATTGTATCAAACAGAAATCTTAAAAATTAAATACACAATAAATCAAACTGTTCAGTTGAAATTCTCTTTAATAAAATAGACCATGCTAAAGATAGAATCTTAGAGCTATTAGGCAAAGTTGCCAGCCTTGAGCATTCAAAAATAAGAAAATAAGTAACAATGACCAGAATATGCAAGAAATCTTGGACAATATTAAAAGACAATATTTAAGAAACATTGGCATTAAAGAAGTTGGTGAGATAGAGGCTAATCACAAGAATAACCACTTTCAGCAAATAATAACAGAAAATTTTCCAAACCTTGAGAATGAGATGGATTTATAGATACAAGAGTATTCAAAACTCCAAATAGACAAGTTCAGAAAAGAATTTTTCCACAACACATTACAATTAAAGTGTCTAAGGTACAGAATAAAAATGGAATTTTAAAAGCCTCAAGAGAAAGTCCTAATTTAGACACAAGCCAATCAGAATTTACTTCTGCTTTGTTAGAGCAAACTCCTAAATTCCAGGAGAGTTGGAAATGATGTGTTTCAAACCTTAAAAGAATATAACTGTCAACCAAAATTTCTATATTCAGCAAAGTTATATTTCAGAATTCAAGAAAAAATAAAAACATTTGAAGATAATCAGAAACCAGAAGGATTTCTGACTACTAATCCAGCACTACAGAAAATACTTAAAGAAATACTGCACAGAGAAGAAATAATAAACAACACCCAGAGCTCTAAAAGGGATACATATCATTTGAAGAATAACCAAGCAAATGAGAAATAGAACCAAATTAAACTTTATAAATAAATCAAAATGTCAGAAATCAATGAATATCTCTGTTGTAGAATTGAATACAAATGGTCTTGGCTCTCCAATTAAAACACTTAAATTTTCACAGTGGATTTAAAATAAGAACCGAATATATGTTGTTTAAAAGAGATCTACCTTACAGGTATAGGCAATCACAGGCTGAGAGTGAAAGCATGGAAATTGATATACCATGCAAATGGACCCACAAAACAAGCAGGAGTAGTGACTCTGTATCCAAAAAAGAAGACCTCAAGTCAAAATTCATCAGCAAAGACAAAGAAAGGTACTTCATACTGATAAATGAAACAATCTAACAAGAAGATATAATGGTAGTAAATAATTTATGCCCCAAATGTTGGTGCACCTAATTACATAGAAGAGCCACTACTCAAAGGCAAAGCAATTAGGCAAGAGAATTTAAAAAAAGGACAGAAGTAGAAAAGTAAGTATTTAAATTATCACCATTTGCAGATATTACCCTATACTAGAAGATCCAAAAAATCCACCAGAATACTTCCAGACTTAATAAACAAATTCAGCAAAGTAGCATGTTACAACCAACAAAAAGTCAGTATTTTTCTTATGCATCAATAATAAATATGCTGAGAAAGAAATGAGGAAAACAATCCCATTTAAAATAGTCTCAAAAATATCTAAGATTATACCTACTCAAGCAAGGAAAAGACCTCTACAAAAAAAAAAAAATTACAGAACACTGAAGTAAAAATTGAGGAAGACACAATAAGATGGAGGGATCCCCCCATGTTCATGAATGGAGAAACCACCCCCCACATTCATGGATAGGAAGACTTAATGTTTGTTAAAAGACCATACTACCAAAATCAATAAAAGATTCAATGTAGTCTCCATTAAGATGCCAATTACAATTTTTCACTGAATTAAATTAAACAGTCTTGACATTTATTTGGAAGAATAAAAGACCCAGGATAGCCAAAGCCATTCTAAGCCAAAAAAGCAATGCTGGAGACATCTTAATACCAGGTTTCAAATTATTATACAAAGCTTTAGTAATATGAACTGCATGGCATGGGCATTAAAAGAGATGCATAGGCTAGTGAACAGAATAGAAGACACAGAGACAATCCCACACAGATATAGTCATCTGATCCTTGACAAAGGTGCAAGAAACATATTGGAGGAAAGAAAGTCTTTTAACAAATGGTGCTGATAAAACAGGTTGTCCATGGGTAGAAGAATGACACTAGACCCCTATTTCTCACCCTGCACAAAAGTCAACTCCAAATGTAAAAACACCTGGGAATGTGTGAAATAAGAACCTACAAAATGGGGGGAACATTGCTAGCTACTTTTCCATAGATGATTAATATCCAGAATATAAATATTATTGCTTGGATATGAGGTGTCCCCCAAAAGCTCACATGTGAGACAGTGCAAGAAAGTTCAGAGGAGAAATGATTGGGTCTGACTTAACTATGACTTAACCTAGTCAGTGATTTAATCCCCTGATAAGGATTAATTGAATGGTAACTGAAGTGGTGGGTTGTGGCTGGAGGAGGTGGGAATTGGAGGCATGGTTTTTGGGTATATGTTTGTATCTGGAAAGTGGACTCTCTCTCTACTTCCTGTTTGTCATGTGAGCTGCTTCCCTCTGCCACACTCTTCCACTATGTTGTTCCTACCTCACCTGGAGCCCTGAGGAATGGAATTGACCTTCTATGGACTAAGAACTCTGAAACTGTGAGCCCTTAAATTAACTTTTCCTCCCCTACAATCCCTAGTCACAGCAGCCAAAAAGCTGATTAAAACAATAAAGAACTAAAAAAAAATACCCAATTAATAAATGGGTAAATGAACTAAACAGACAATTCTCAAAAGAAGAAATACAAATGGCCAGTGAATATATAAAATACTGTCCATTATCTTCAGCAATTAGGGAAATGCAAATAAAAACCACACTGAGATTTCATCTCACACTGGTTAGAAGGGCAGCCATCAAGACTACAAGCAATAACGAATGCTGGGAAGTACATAGGAGAAAAAAGAACACACTTTTACACTGCTGATAGGATTGTAAAGTAGTATAACTGTTATGGAATCCTTATGGAGATTGTTCAAAAGAGTAAGAATGAAACTACTTTCTGACCCAGTTCCTCAGTATTTATACTAAAGAATTGAAGTCATCACACTATGGTGATACATGTATACCTATATTGATAGTAGCACAATTCACAAAAGCCCAACTATGGAACCAGCCAAGGTGTCTATCAATGGATGAATAGATAAAGAAAACAGAGCACTAACACACAATAGTGTTTTATTCAGCCATAAAGAAGAATAAAATTCTATCATTTGCAGGGAAATGAATGAAACTCAAGAACATTATGTTAAATGAAATAAGCAGAACTCAGAAAGTCAAGGGTCATGTGTTTTCTCTCATATGTGGAAGCTACAGAGGAAAAATGGAAAGAAACCTGTCAGGGGATCTTGTGAAAACTGAAGAGAGAGCAGTAGAGGAAAGGGACAGGCGAGGGAGGAATGGAGGAATAGGGTAAATAGTGAGGAATAATATTGGCAAACTATAGTGTCATATGATGTGCATGTTCAAATTTGTTACAACAAACCCCATCATTGCATATAATTATAATGCAGCAACAAAAGAAAATACAGAAAACCATAAGTTGTGAGGTGGCAGCCATTCCAAGGAACAGAGCTCCTTGTCCAACACCAGCACCAGGGTAGTCTCATCTTCCAATTGCTTTCCGCTGAGCTTAGATTAAACAAAAAGCTAACAGACACCAGGGCTAATGAATGATCAGAGAAAATGGAAGGGAAGATAGGCAGTTACCAAGGAAGGCAGTGTTTAGGGTCTTGGGGACATGCCTTGTACCTTTTGTATTTGAATCCCCATGTTGGTAATTAGTCAATATTCCATGCAGTGAACGAGGAATCTACTGAATTAGAGATGGGCTGACCATGGATTGCAGTTTTGAAAAATACTGCCCAATGAAGCTTAATAAGTTTATTTTCTTGTTGAATGAAATTATCAAGAGAGAATAAAAATTTAAAAAGCTCAATTTAATTCAAAAGGATTTTTATGGAGTCACTGAAAATAATTTGGTCTATCACATTGACAATTATCTATTTTGCTTATGTAAATCAAAAGTATTAAGTGACAAGCTTAATGTTTACTCTCAGACTAATATTTTTATTTTAATGGAAAACTGTTCTACTCAAAAAATGCCTCTGTAGCAATATAAAATGTGAGTAAGTCACAGAAGACCATTCTTTTAGATAAACTCCAAATTCAGCATTTTGTTTCACAAATGTCTTAGATAGCAACTTTGAGAGATTCAGTAAATATCAGAATATTTGGAGGATAGATTTTCCCTTTCCTCTTTCCTATCCTCGGGGGAAGCGCTGTGGGCTCTGGCTGTCTTAGACTCCTGGAGAATTCTGAGGGTCAGACCACCACACTTGTTACACAGGACATGGGTTGGGCTTCTTGCTCAGGGCCCCATATGGCCACTCAGCTGCTCCAGTGTCCCTTTTACACGTCAGTAAAAAGAGGCAGGGAAAGGTGAGTTGCTACCCCATGGGCTTACACCTGGGAAGCAGCTGAGCTAGGGGTCAATCCACAACTGTAAGCCATTTGCCATAAAGTGAAATAGATGGAGAATGGCTAATTAATAGAACTCCAAGAAACTGAAGTCAGACTCCCCATGGAGAGCAAAAGAACTCCTAGAATTTTCAGAATAACTATTTACTATATAATATTATAATCAATGTTAATATATTAAGCTCATTAAATACATTTTAATGAAAACCTATTACATATATTGATTTAGCATCCCTCAAGTCTGTAGGCTGGCTGGCCTCCTGGTGTGGCTGTGCTTCTGGGGCAGCTGGTCCTGCTGTGCCTCTCCCTTGCCTCCCTCGGACCAGCAGGCTTCATGGCCTTGCTTTGCTGGGCAGATGGAGGAGAAGCCAAGAGGACAAGGAGAAGACTCATGCCTCGCAGAACCTGGGCTCAGAGGTGCAACTCCAACTCCTCTGTCTCTTTCTGTTGGCCAAAGTGTGAGACATGGTTGAACCCAAAGTCATGGGGGCCTGAATAGGCTGAATGGGTGTCATTCATGGCAACGGGGTGAGATCATGTGCAGTGATGGGATCCACATGGGCTGTCAACAGAACACCCTGGGGTGCTGAGGGATGCTGGGACAGTGTGCACATGCCTGTCTGGAGATGGTGAAAGAGCAGTACCTCAGGGAGGTGAGCCTCACGCAGCCAGCAAGCTTCCCGTCCCTACAGAGCAGGCAGGAGATGTCAGTTTTATGTGTTTTGGGGTTTTTGTTTGTTTGTTTGTTTTTATACGTTCAACAACTTCAGCCACCAGACTTTCAGTTTTTCTTTAAAGTTATCCCAGACCAAGAAGAGATTGAAGAAATATTTTAGTTCCCTCTGTACCTTTCTTTATAAGGATAATAAAAAGGTTTTTTTTTTTTTTTTTCCCTATGCCAAGCAGATGGTTAGAATTCAGTGTCTTCAGAGCACTATGGTTTCATTTGGGACAGTAATTAAACTTTTTTCCAATATTGGTTTCATAAATCTTGAATACAGAGTGCCTGTAAATTTGACTTAGTTCTGGTTTGGGGGTTGGTAATGTGAAAAGGTCATATATTTTGTAAACATTGTCATTGAAACCCAACACATTCAAATTAAGATTTGGAGAGACTGATTAAAAACGAAGTACAAAGACACATGGTAATATGCACTTATGTAGGTTATTTTTACAGTAAAAAAAGAAAAGTAAAAGGAGAAAAAAAGGATGATGTTTAAACACAGTTATGAGAAGCAATAGCTCAATACAAAGGCCACAATGACAGTTGAGCCATCTGTCCCCTGGTGCCCACTGCTGCTCACAGCTCAATTTCCTCACCAACATGGACCCGTTGATTGGAAGGCTTGGAGAATTCAGCCTAATTACCTGAGCCATTTTAGAATTTGGAAGTAGTTTGAATGGAGTATGCTAAAATGTAATCCTTTTCTTCACCTAGATTTATAGTTTTTGTTGGATGGGAGTTTAATATATGGAGTGCCAAGTATGTTTGAAAAGAGAATGCCTTCCCACTTGCATTCAGATGCAGAAAGCTATTCCCATTCTGATTTACTACAATCTGATCAGAGCCAGTCCCTCAACCATCACAAATGATAATTTATGTCATAAAGTATGCAACTCCATATTTCTCATCAAGTTTGGAATCGAACTTGAATTTGTATCCTTCATTTCAGAATTATATATACATGTATGTATGTATATATGTGTGTATGTGTGTGTGTATACATGTATATGACTATCATTTAGAGGTGGCTGAATATATTATAAAATCTTTTTAAATGTAAAAAAAAATGATCGATCTCCTCCTAACTAAAAACAAAAAGTCAGGAGAAAACTAAGGGAAAGAGATAATGAAATAATGTATTTATTCTTATTTATGGTATTTATTCTCACTTTCTCACTCAATCCACTCTCTTCCTTGAAGAGAATTCTGAAAAATTCTTCAGGTAAGTAGGTAATTTTTTGCTTCACCTTATTTATCATTTTCAGTAAAATTCATATACATAAGCATATATATCCATATTTAGATGTAAATAACACACACATATATTCTAGACCCTGAATTTAATTTTTTTCCCAAGCATATTTTTGAGCACTGGGGAAAAATTCAAACGTAATCATGTGAACACTCTGGATTTTCCTTTTTTTTTTTTTTTTTTTTGATAAAATGACAGTATTTGCTCTCATGTATTTATGTTAATTGGAGGTTCTGATAAAATGTTTACTCGAGAAAAACAGGATCTGAATCCTTTAGTAGACCTGAACCCAGACAAAACTCCTACATGCAACAAACAAACCTTCTTAAACATGCTAAACTAGGAAACCCAAGGTTATACTGAGTAACGGGGCATCAGAGTGTAAAAGCCAGGAGGGGGTTTGGGAGACCTGGAGGAAGTTGTCCTGGAACTGCTTACTAATGCTCTGTCCTTCCTCTGACTCAGTTTTCCCAGCAGTCTTTATGTATCTCCATGCAAAACCTGATTGGCAACCAATCAATGACTCCTGGTGGCTCAGTTGTTTGTCACTGGTCCACTTTCCTAAGACCAGAGAGATCCATATGATAGATGGGTGTGGGATATGCATTTGGAGTCTATTCTTATGGGCTACTTTTAGAAAAGTGAGGTGTGAACTTGGAAAATGACTCAAAAAGAGGATTCCTCCTCGGGCAGTCTTCTCAGGAGAAGTGCGTCCTGAACCAGATGCTATGGATGGGTCCAGCACCCAGGTCCATCTCCCCGATTTGGAAGCAGCTTATCAAGGTCCCTTTGGACATTGAGTTCTTAAAACCACACACCAGGTGCTGAAGCTCTCAATCAAGGTTTCCCCTTCCACTGGGGGTGGGACCTGTGATCCATTAGGCGTTCTCTCCTGGATCTGGAATATCAAATGGCATCACATCTAGACTTCCCCAGGGAGAATGAGCACAAAACAGAGGTATTTGTTGTGAAAAATAAGTTTATAAATTGTAGGGTTTTCAGGGCATTTTTGCTTTGCTTTCTTTTTTTTTCTTTCTTTCTATTTTTGTTAAGCTTAGGGTATTTGGTTCTTAAGGACATGGCCAGCATATATGGCTTATGCCACTTCCTCTTCCACTAAGCTCACATTATTTGCACTCCCAGCAATAGTATGTATGTGTGAGAACATTTTCTCAAGTTTATGGGATTTGAAATGACATTGGAGGAGGTACCAGTGTAAAGGAGGATCAAGGTCAGAAAAAATGTTCCTTGAATAGCAGCCATGCTGGCCACTTACCCAACATGTTAGCCCCTGCCCCCTCCATTTCTCCCCTGTGATGGTAGGCCTGTCCCACACCTGCCTGCCTGGGTACCCTTCTTGATGGCTGTGTGTGGGGCTCAGTCTGAGTAGCATCCTAGGGTCCAGGGTGTGAGAAGAGAGCAGGGCATTCAGTGCCCACCTCCTGTTTCTCCTACTCCTGCTTCTGGCATCTGTGGACAGCCTCAGCTCCTGGCAGCCTGTCCTCCAAGAGGCCCAGCCCTGGCTGAGATCAGAGGAAACCATTTCTGCCCCTCCCTGGTCCCCTGCTGTTAGTCCTAGCTCTAGGGTGCTGAAATGCCTCTTCTTTTATTTCTTTCACATGGGTAAATAATTCTCTTTTCATTTCAGTTAAGCTGTTTTGTGTGTAATCCTGTTTCTTGCAGGGACTAATGAGTTTTGACTTCCTTCTGTAAGCAGATAAACATTTAATGTGCAATATTGCCGAAAGGCTCGGAAAGGGGATTAATCCATTTAGATTAATTTAAGTTCCACACACCCTGACACCATGCCCTGCTGTGGCATTTTCTTCAACACTGGGATTTCTTTACTCCTTCCAACTATGGAGGGTTGCCAGCTACCCAACACAATTTTTTTTGCAAAATAGATATGTAAATAGGAAAAATATTTCCTTCATGCACATTTTTCCATTTTTTAATTGAAGAATGTTAACAAAAAATTATAAAATTAACTACTGTTACCATTATGGCATTTTAATCCAAATTTTTTATCCATTTATTTACATTACTATACATTATATATATGGAAAACATATGGGATTATTTTGAATTGGGTGTGTTTGAAGATGAGGTGTTATGCTGTTTGCATTATTTGTGTACCCAGCAGCGCTCCCTGAAGAACTTTTCAACACAGCACAAGAGTTCCTCTTCATATATGGTTATTTTTTATTGTTTGCTTGTTTGTTTTGTACCAGGAATTGAACCCAGTGGCTCTTAATCACTGAGAAACAGTCCCAGCCCTTTTTTATTTTTAATTTTGAGACAAGGTCTCACTAAGTTGCTTAGGACCTTGCTAATTAGCAGAGGAGGCTGGCCTTGAACTTGGGATCCTCCCACCTTAGCCTCCTAAATCACGGGGATTATAGGCGCCACCAAGCCTGGATCCTTTTCATATTTTTGAAAGTTTTGAATATTATTCTATTCTGTGGATCTTTAGCAGTGGGCACCTGACTTCCTTTGGTTGAAATTTTAGATTATCACATTTTCAATGTTATTTCCTCATTGCAGTCTTTAAAGTCTGCTTTGGTTTGAGGGTGAAAAAATATGTTTAATACCTTAATCTAAGTGTCACAGCTATAATAAGAACACTAGGATATAATGGATTCTGGAGACAAATTTGGCCCTTGATGAACAGAATGCTGGGACTGTTCACCTTGAGTGCAGGAGTGGGGCAGGTAACAGGTGTGTGGTGGACTTGCTCCCTTGGATCTGGTATGACGGGCAAATTTCCTACACTTTCCATGTTTACAGTGAGTCCTGAAATGACTCTCAATGGTTAAAGCTTTTTCATAATGATCAGTGATAACAGTTTCATTTTCATATTAAAATTGATTAACACTCACATCATAGGATTTTGCAGATCTGTGTCCCAAAGCAAGTTTGTCAGCATTTGCTTAAGGCTGTATACCAGAGAGGAGTTTGCTGAGAGGCTGTTGATTTTCAGAATAAACTTGAGGCAAATAGACCTTCCATGCTTCTGTGTTGACTAAGAAAGATATTTTGCTAACTCCTGTCTGTTCAGTTATGTACACATGGTTTTAACTAGTGGATCCATCCTGTCCTGGGCTGAAAGAGGAAACTGCACATCCCAAGGAGAATGTATGCCCAGTGAATGCACAGTGCAATTCCAGAAGTAGCACTCCTTGTTGGCCAGGATTAAAGCCAGGCATTTTGCAAATGCCATTGTATGCTCTTGCTGTGGAAAGGGGGCTCATCACCTCCCCAGAGATACCATTATACAGCATGGCAATACCAACCAGCACCTTTAGTAACAAAACTTACTACAGCAGCGGCCAGAGAAGAGCACTTAGATGGTAAACCATTTCCTAGCACACATTTGGAAATACAGAAATACAGAAGGATTCATCCAGGAAGCAGACTAGAGTCAGCAAAATATAAACGAAGGGGAGAAATGAACTATAAAGGCATTTGCTTCAACTGACCCGCATCTCTTCAGGAAAACCCTTGCTGACGTGCAGTTTCTTAAGATGGATTAGAAAAACTGACCCAGCTGAACAAGTTCAGGGGAGAAACTGGTGTTCATCAGTCACTAATAGAAGTCTGGTGTTTCTGTGGCAAGAATGGGACTTATCAAATCTCTAAAGGTTCTTCCAATACGGTTAATATTTACGGCACACTTTAGCAGCAACTGTGGGACCCAGTGAATGGAGACTCTGAGACTGGAATTGCCCTGCTTGGTTGAGTGTCCAGGGAGGAGGAGTGGGAGGGGGCTCTGTTCTGCCAGGCTCTCACACCCTGTCAGGGGTCTTTGAACAGGCTGAGCAGCTCACACACAGTAAAGCTCTCACTGATGAAATAAGCACCGTCCCTGCGGCTGGACGAGCTGGTGAGCCGCGTGTCCCCCACAATGTGGAGTCAGAGCACTGTGCTGGCTCTGGAGACCTCCCTCCTCCATGTCTGGGCTGCCTGCTCTGCCATGCAGAGGTTCACTGTCCTCAGTGCCTCTCTTCCGGCTCCTGTGCTGGTGGACGCTGATGATGGATGTCGCTGCAGCCCCATTTCTCTCCTCAGTCTCTCTGGAGGCATTATAATGCAATATATTCAGACACATTCCCACACTTCATTTACCAGCAGTACAGCCTAGAACATGCTCCAGGACCACACAACCTAGAATCTTCATCTGCAAAAGGTAAAACAAGTCCTACCAGAAATTCCACATGCTGGTATTTTGAAGACTTAAAGACTGAAGAAAACTATCACTTTCCTTTGCCTTAGGCCTCTGTGATTGAAAAAAGATAGAGGACAGCTTTTAGAAAAGAAATGCTACACAAATTATTTGACAGAAGACCATCATGACCTCTGAGCACTAGCTCAAAGACGTATCCCCACAGACTCCCCCATAACTGTAACCATGGACACCCAGCCATGTGTCACTCCACTGACCAGAGGGGGACACTCGGCAGCAACACACATTTTGCATACTGTATTCCTGATTTTAGCCTTTTTAAAAGACTAGTATCACAATCTACTTGCAAGAATTCATTTAGATTTTCTTTAAGTTCTTTTTTCCTACTTCACACTCCTGACAGAAGAGAGGTCATGTTTGTTTGGCACACACAGTATTCAGTACATACCTATATATATGACGTAAAACCCACCTACTTCAAGTGTGCAATTCAATGTTTTTTGGCATATTCAGAATTGTACAACCATTGCTGCCCTTTACGCCATTAAGTGTATAACCATTGCTGCCATTAAAATGTCATCACTTGACATTTTAACCATGCCGAGAAGAAACTCCCTGCCATTTCCTCCCCCTCCTCCTGAAAGCACCCCTAGCCCCAGGGAGCCACTAATGTCTCTGTGTCTGTGCATTTTCCAGTTCTGGACATTTCTCATGGATGGGATCACACAGTACATGGCCTCTTCTCTGGTGCCTGGCTTCCTGCCCTCGGTGTCATGTCACCAGGGCTCGTCCACGTGGGAGTGTGCACCAGTGCCTCCTGCTGTCCTGTGGCTGGCTCATGACCCTGAGCACAGAGAGACTGCATGTGGTTCGTGAGGCCCTCAACGCTGTCCACCTGGCCTGAGGCGTGGGCTATGCTCTGGTATAGGCAGTGCTCCATCTCAGCCTCCTGCTGAGCTTCCCACTGGATCTCACTCTACTCTCTCTCCCCTGCTCTTTCCCACATCTTTCTTGCTTGTGCTTAACCCTCCTTGACCTTGAGCAGGTGTTGTTTCTGGAGTATTGCCCTTGAACATTACGCTCCAGGCAGGACAGCAGACTTGCACCAGTGGTTCTGCAACCACTGTGGGAAGGGGGGGGCGGGGGGGGTTCAGGACTTCCGCCTCAGACTAGGTCTCCATGTCAGCCTCTCCCTCACACTGGGTTTTTGGCTTCCAGGACTGAGCAGCATTTCTGGCTCTCCAGCCTGCTGATGAACACTGTGGGACTTCTCAGATTCTGTGACTGTGTGACTCTGTGACTGTGTAAGTCTGCCTAACAGCTCCTTCTTATAATTGCATATTCTACTGGATCTTTCTCTGGACAACCCTGACAGATGCAGTGACCTTAGCCAGAGCAGAGTCATCAGAGGGCTCATGTGACATTGGTGAACAGCTGGCACTGTGGGCCAGCATACCTAATATGGCATCTTCATAGGGATGGGATGGAGGGTCCCACGTGGGGCCCTATAGAAGCTGAATGGCCTGTGGACATCTCAGCTCAGATCTTACAGAGAGTGATTGATACTGTGGCCACAGGCTGGCCGAGGTCAAGGGGAGGAAACTGACCTTGCCTTGAGTGTGAATGTAACATTAAGGAAATGTAGGATGGGAGAACTTGCTACTGCTCCCCTCCCGCCCTACAGGAATTCTATCTTTATTCTTCTCACTCGAATAAATCCCACTCCATTCAAAAAATAGAAAAAGATAGTGTAGGATAATCGTCAATGCCATCTACTACAGGTTTCTCCCTGCAATTAAGCTGCACGCTTCACACACCAACACCATGAGGAAAGTCACTTATTCAAGGTCAGATGAAGGAAGCTGTAGAGTTTTTGACAGTAGAAGAAAGAAAAGCAAAAAGGGAAGTAACACAGACCTCAAGCCACCCTGGTCTGCTCGGATGGTCTCCCCTGACCACGCACCTCTGAAAAATATTTACCTTTGGCTGATGAAGCAGTTCATTCACAGTAACGGTGGAAACGCCCGATCTCTCTCCCGGGATGAGAGCCTGCAGACAGAGGCAATTACTCAGCACGATGAGCTGCCCGGGCCGTAGAACACCTAATGGCACAGAACACTGTCTAATTTTCTGTGAGGCAGCCGCCCTGGGACTTTGTGTCCAATCAGCTCCCATCAGGTCTCCCTGGTGGGCTGTTCAGACTCCCACTGAAGTGGCAGCTGTGTGAGAAAGGCTGGCTTCTGCAGGGAGGTAGCCGAGTCGGGGTGTGCAGGCCGCCTGGTCATCTGCCATCAGTACCTGGCTTGGCATGACTTGTTGACCTCTGACCACCAAGGAATGAAGGTGCAGGGTGCCTTAGCACAGCCCCATGACTGAGTCCACACCCACATGCCTCTTATCAGAATGGCCACACCAGACCGCCCCTAGGAAGCCAGAAGTCAGACAGTGACGCTGCTATTGGGCAGAGAAGACCTCGCCAGGAAGAGGGCAGAAACCCGGATTTCCCCAGGGAAAGTTCAGTGAAAGAAGTGCAGTCTGTCCTTAGACCCTAGGTCCCCTCTGTTGTCCTCTTGCCTCCTCAAGCCACGTAGGGTTCTGTGGTCCACCTAAAGGAATCAGGAAGCTGTCAGAATCCAGTGGAGATGCTTAGTCAACCCCACCAAAACCAAAGTCATTGGGGCCAGGAGGTCATGAGGGAGCGTTCTTCTGTACAGTAGACTTATAGTGACTATAAGGTGGCCCTGACATAGGCAGGGCTTGCAGAGGCCACTGCACATGAGGCACAGGTACTTCTGCATGGACATCTGCCCACCAACTCTCTGTGCCACCTTAGGCTGACACCACTCTTGACATTAATCATGTGATGAGGACCATTGTTTCAATGCATCTGATGTTATCTTCCTCATTTGTGTCTTCAACTGTCCCCTTACCACACTCCCCCCCCCCCCAGGATGCACCCCTATAGCACACATATCCCCGTGCTGTGTTCTGCTCTTCCCAGTGCCATGCCCAGGTACATGTCACTATTCTTTGGAAAACCCCTCTCATTATTTATTATTATTATTTAGATGGGGATTCATAAAATTTCCATGATGCCTAACACAAAGCTGGCCACACAGGCCAGGATGCCCTACATCAAATCCCTGCAGGAAGCCAGGTTCATAATGTGGACCCATGAAGACCCTGGGGGTTGGGGGGAGAGGGATGGGGCTGGGCAGGCTAAGGCTCCTTTACCTCCAAGGGACCCCCACTCCTTGACTCCGTTGATCATTTCAATCAAGGTCCTTGAGGACAGTGAGGCAGATTTCTAGTTTGACACCAGTCAGAAAGTTCAATATTCACTGCAAAATTTTTCAATAAAGTACATAAATAATAAAGAGCTTGCAAGAACCATTGCTTTCCAGGTGAGGGGAGAGGCCACCCTGTCTTTCCACCTCTGTGTTCCCCACTGTGCAAGGCTGTGGTCTTCAGTAACTGTCCATATAGTACAATGGCCACCTCAGTTTTACATCAGGGTAGCAAAAGCCCCACATACACATTTGCAATTAATCCCATCTTCCTTTCCAGCCCTTGTCAACCACTAAACTATTGTCTGCATCCAGAATTCCCTTTTATAAATGTCTCCTATGAGTAGAACCATATAGTATCTGTTCTCCGGTGTCTAATTTCTTTTTGCAGAATTAAATGTTTTCAAACTTCATCCACGTTGTAGACTGCATCAGTACTTGACTCCTTTACGTGGCTGAACAATATTTCATTGTGTGGATCTATCACGTTTTTTAAAAGAATTTTTGATTAATCTGTATATTAGTGGGCCTTGGTGACATCACAGGTTTTGAATCCATTCAAAGCTGGTGAATATTGAAGCACTTCCACTCTGGGTTTCGGTGCCAGCGTTCATGTGCACAGAGTTTTCATGTGTCCTGGATAGATAGACGCCTAGCAGTGGAACTTGGTAAATCTCTGTGCAACACTTTCAGAGACAGCCAAACACTTCTGTCAAAGTGACTGCTCCATTTTAAAGTCCCCATCACAAGGCACAAAGTTTCCTTCTACACCCTTGCTATTGTCTGACTTTGCACATGGACAAATTCAAGGTGTGTCTGTGGTGTCCCTGGCAGTGGAGTGGGTTTTACAGACAGTAAGTAGGAGGTTCTTGTTGAGCAAGGCAATTCGCTGCCTTGCTAAATGGCTCTAGATTCTTCCTGGCGTCTGGTGACAGCGACAATGTGTAATCCATTTACCAGGGACATCCAGTGTGACAGCTGGACTTGGCTGGTAAGGAAAGGGCGGTGTGTCTAGATCGGCATTTCTCCCCTAGGCCTTTATCCCTCAGATACAAGGCAACAATCAAATAGAGACCTGCATGTCCCAAAGTTACCCTGCAGCATTAATCCTCACAGCAAATTTGGAAAACAATGAAGTTTCTATTGCTTTGAGGCACCTCAGTGGAGCATGGACTAGACAGTTGCCTGACAGGACAGTGGTCATTAGAAGGAATTTTCTTCCTGTTGACCTTGGACATTTGCCAACATATTTTGCTCAAAGAGAAAAGCAAAGGGCAGAGCACTTTGTTTCTCATGCTACTGCTATGTGAACAGCAGACCACGCCTAGCCCGCGTGCCTCACCCGCCTGTGTGCGTGGGTGCACATGAGCAGGTTGGATGCTCTCTGGGAGGACAGACAAGTCAGTGAAGGGGAAATCCAGAGCACGGGGCTCTAGGGCAGCAGCGAGCATCTCCTGACTGTGTTGAATCTGTGCAGGCAGAGCACATGCACTTGAGCTGTGAGACCAACCCTAAGGAGCATTTTTACAATTAACACACAGTTTAGGAAACAGGAAGTTGCCAGCCAGAGAATGATCTCCCTGCATACAGTCACCCCCCAGAGGTCTTCACTTATTACCTATAGGCAGCATCTATTCAATAAATGTTTTGAAATGGAAAAAGAAATTCTCAAGAACATTATAAGATAAACCTCTCAAAATCTAAAAAATCGGCAAATCTCCCCCCAAAATTACTTTCTTGAGATGACACAATGGCTGAAACATAACTTGAGCTGAAGTCTCTCTGTGACTGAGGTTGGCTTCCTTGCCACTGGCTCCTGCTGTATCTGTGATAAACCTCTACACTCTACTTTGCCCAGTGGCATTCTGACATCCTGGGGTGGACAACCTGATGGCCTCAGGAATGGGCATCCACCATGACAGAGTCTTGGCTCTGTGGCTGCTCAAGTCACACATGGAGTTGACACTATTGTCACCCTGTCTGGCTCAGCCCATCAGTCTGAGGCTAATTATGAGACAGAGAAAGAGAATTTACAAAAAGTTCTGGACTCCTCTGAAGACAAGATGGAGGGTCACCTGATAGGATGAATGAAATCTGCTGTGGTCAATGGCTGCCTGGGAATTTGCAGCAGGAATACTGATGGTGATGGAAAACTCTGTCCTGCCAGCCTTCAGGAACATTCTGAGCCAGCTTGCACATTGAGCTGACTGGGGTTTCAGAACAAAGAATAGACTACACAGGCAGAACAGCTGCATTTGAAGGATAAACTGCAGCTTTTACTTAATGATAGTGCATCGGGAACACTGCCGCAGGGAGCTGCCTGGCTCAGACCCATCTCATCCTGGGCCTTTCCCACCCTCAAGGTGACCTCACCTGGGGTGATGTGTGTCAGCCCCTTACCAGCCCTGAATGGAGACATCCAGCTTAGCTGGCCATATTCTGTCCCCAGGAGAGGAGGGGAAGTGGTACCATGTAAGAGTGGGAGGAGAAACTTAGGAGCAGAGTTTGTGTGGACACTGCCTCTGGGACAGGCAGGCCGGGGATCAAAGCCCTGCTGTGTGACCTTGGCCAAATCACTTGCTCTCTCAGGCCTCTATTTCCCATCTACCAAGTAGAAATGACACTGCTGAGAGAGTGGTGGGAACATGCCCATGGTGTCCAGCACTGTCAAACACACAGAGTCCTGAGGGGATGTGGCAGCAACTATGGTCACCCTAGGGTGTAAGGTGCATGCTTGTTTCATATTACACAACATTGACTGCAATCTGCAAGCCCACGTGCTGGGCACACTGTGTGTGGACGCCACCCAGTGTCTTCATATTTTTTACTTGACCTTCAAAATGTCAATTCTTTAAGGAATTTTTCTTGAGGGTAATATTTCTGGAATATCATTAAAAGAAGAAGGAGGAGACAAAGAAGGAAGAAGAGGAGGAGTCAGAGGAGGAGGGGAGGGGGAGCATCCTTTGTTAGGAGCAGGTCCAGGCTGCAGGGTGCCCTCCCCTGATGCCCAGGAGCCTCGGGTATGCTGCTGACTACGCCCTCTTGTGGCTGACGTGCTAATGGTGCACACATGTATTTGGGAAATTTTCCAAGGTCAGATGGCCAGCAAGTAGAGGTCACCAAATGCACAGTGGAACTCTGTGCTTGCCCTGCTCACCAGGCCTTTGGCTTTGGGCCCCTCTCCATGATGCAGCATGTGCCCTGTCTCAAAAATCTGCAGTGGGAAGGCTGAAAGTTCCCAGAAGTGTCTGCTCTGCATGGGGACCTTTAAGTTCTCCCAATAGAAGTGACCTCCTACCCTTCACTTTGGGGTCCCCTCTCCCTCTTCCTAAGGTCCAGAGAGAAAGTGCTGATGACTGCTGAGCCCTACAGATGAGGGAGGACGCAAGGTCTGCATCTCCAGGTTCTGGTACTCTGGGTAGTGTTTGCCTCCCCAGGAGGGGCACAAAGGCCTATACCAGGAAGGCTCTGTTGTTCTTAGCATGTCCCCATTGGATGCCATCACCACAGGCAGGACACACAGCCCATCCTGGCAGAACAGCCACTCATCTCAAATGACGAACAATTAGGGGGCCACTGGGAGAGAAGCCCTCACTTTTAACAGCAGAAGGTGTGTTCTCTTTGTGGGGACATTTATTTAGCTCCCTCCTCCCAGGTTGCCAGCTGATGGCTCAGCTGTGTGCCTCATGGGGCTCCACAGAGACCTTGAGAAACTTTCAGATGTGAGTCACACTACTATGTTGACTTAGGGACCCAGAGGAGGCAAAGATGTGACAGGGGATAAGGACAGAGCTGGAGAGAATCTCGATTCATCCATTGCTGAATTGCTAGACCCCAGGCTAAAGCTCTGCATTCTAGTCATGCCTGTTGGTTTCCAGACTCAACTACATCTGGCCTTGGCAATGGTCACTATGGATGCAGAATATCCAGTATACCAAGGAGAAAACAAGAATCCTCATGGATCTTACTGTACAGAGTCAACGGCTGAATTTTTGCAGTTCATTTAGCCAATACTTTTCTTACTGAATATAAGAATTTTTTTCAAGTTTTTATTATTATAGGCAACACTTTAGCAAATATTTTCCTATGTGTCTTTGTTTACTCCTTATTTCCTTAGATTATTCCTGCAAATGGAAAGATTAGTTCCACATACACAAATATTTTTAAAACATTTGAAAATATATTGCCAAACATTTTTGTAGGAAAGTTGTATCAATTTCATTTTGTAGATAATGTAGGACATGTGCACACACACTGGTGCTAGGCAGTAATAATTTATCTTTTAAAATACCTGCTAATTTGACAGGTGAAGCATCATATTGCTCTTATTTGTATTTCTTTGTTAACTTGTAAGGCAAAGATTCTTGTGCTGATTGATTCCTGATATTCGTGAGAAGTGCAACATGTGTTCCAGCCCCCTAGAGCTTTGTAGCAATAGCACATGTATGAAGCCACATAAACAATACCTCTTGTCTAATTTTCGATAGTTTATTGCATCTTTTCTTTGGGAGCCTCCTGTACATGGCAGGCATGATTCCAGGCTGGAAGTTTAACATTGGCCAGAACCACAATAGCATCAAAAACTGTTCTTTTATTTGTTTCTTTGGGGTTTTGTTGTTGTTGTTGTTTGTGTGTTTGTTTTCATAACAGGGATTTGAACCCAGGGGTGCTTAACCACTGAGCCACATCCATAGCCCTTTTTTATATTTTATTTAGAGACAGGGTCTCACTAATTTGCTTAGGGCCTCGCTAAATTGCTGAAGCTGACCTTGAATTTGTGATCCTTCTGCCTCAGCCTCCCTAGTCACTAGGATTACAGGCATGTTCCATCACACCTGACAAAGTTTTTGTTCTTTGGGCAACAGAAAATAAAAGAGCTGAGCAATATTGGTAGCTTGTGGCTCTCCTAGGGGTCTAAAGAAGGCTCAGCCTATACAGTCTAAGAAAATTCTGTCCAACAAGGTGGCATGTGAGTAAGGATGGAATCCAAGAAGTGCCAGCTGAGCCAAGGATTCCAGGCAGAGGATTCAGTAAGAACCATGGACCTGGGGTTGGTGCTTTTCCTTGTGTGAAATAGGGAGCCATGGGAGGATTTGAGCTGAGGAACATCTTGTTATAGACTTTATTTGCTGCACTCCAGCTGCTGTACTGAGGACAGACTGGAGAGCAAAGGCCAATCAAAGCAGGCAGGTAGGAAGCCGTCCCGCTCCTCCAGCAGGGAGGAGGGCGGGCAACCTGGGCCTGGGCTCAGCAGTGGAGGCCATGGAAGCCTTGTGTTCTCAACATTTGAAGGTGAAGCTGGTAAGATCTGTGGACGGGCACAGGCCTGGGTGTAAGTGGGATGGCACCAGCCCTGCTATAATTTCATTAATTTTTTCCTGAGCAACAAGAGAGGGGTCAGCTGTGTAGAGGAGGATGGGGAAGGGCCTTATTGTACTGGACTGTGATTATTTATGAACTCAGTGATCTTACATGAAAACCAGTGCCAGCTTAATACCCGAAGCCCACAACCATGAACTCCTGTACCCGACCCAGGACATGGGAAAGTGCAGAGAAGTAGGGTCTGTTACCCTAGTCCCTGGTGTCCTGTGAATCCAGCATGTTCTCTGATGCCCCTTAACTGGCAACCCCCATTCCATGTGGAACTCTAGAATCTGTATCTGAACTTGAGAGAAAGGCCATCACTCTCAAAAGAAAAAATACAAGCCATTTACCCCTCTTGTGACCTCTCCTGGGTCTCCTACATTCTCCAGTAAGAAATAACTTCTCATTTTCTTCCAGCTTCTTATCAGTAATGGCTCTTGTCTCATTCCATTACGTAGGAACATTCAATCCAGTTCAGAACACAATCCGATAAAATAACCTCTTCAGCTTCCTCTTCAGATAGGGATTGTGATGAAGACATGACTAGTCTTCTACTAGAGTAGAGGGTTGACCACAGCTAAGAGGAAACAGTGTGGGTATCCCTGAGTTAGTGGGGAGGGGCATCATTGGGTATGTGTGAATGGGATGGAGGCTGCCCTTCCTGCTGCATCCATGGTCTCCACAGTCCAATTCAGAGCTATCATCTCCACCAGGATTCTCAACCTTAGGGCTGCTGATGTTTGAGGCTGGATGATTCTTTGTTGTGAGAGGTTCTCTGAATTACAGGCAGCTTAGCATCACCCCTGGATTCCATCCACCAGGTGCCAGGTATCTTCCATGGAAATTCTGACAACCAGAAACATCTCCAGACTTGGCTATTCTGGGTTGGAATCTGCCTAATCCACAGCCCTCTGCTCTGCTGTTATCCCCCTGGGAAGGAAGGAAACTAACTCTTGGAACCCATCTCTTCCTCACGTCTCCTCCACCCCTCCCCTGCGCCCAGGGCCATTGGAAGGGCTCATCTACTCTTGTTCCCTTGGTCCACAAACTTGCCAGGTCTTTCTGTGTGAGGTCCCATCATGCTTGGTCTGAACAAAGGTGCGTCCTCAAATGCAGCCAGTTCAGAGTTCAGCAGTTTCCCTGTTTTATCTTCTTACTGCCTTGGTTTTTCATCCTTTGTAGTCTTCAAATGAGACATTTACCTGGATATACGAAGGTCATGATGGAGCATCCATTACATGCAGGTTGTGTAGGGGCCCATGGGGGCCTAAGGCCATCCAGAGCAGGGGGTCACCATGGGTAGTCAATCCCAGGGTCAGAAGGCAACTAAGGCTGTGGACTTCAGCCATCCAGCTGAAGCCTCCTTATGGTGGCTGCCTGACCAATGCCACCTGAACACATGCCCAAGTACGCCATTAAGACACTGCCAATGTGCAGCACACAAACACACCACATGCCAGGGACCCTGCACTCTTAGATGACTAGCATTGAGCAGCTGGGGGTGCAATTTAGTGGCAGGTGGCAGCACGGTATCCTGGTGTCAGTTCTGACAAATAACTGGCAGCTTGTTAGCAGATGAGTGTAAAGTGTTCTGAGAAGGGGGCCTTTGTCTCTCATAGTAGTGGTAGTAATGGGCAGGGAGAGGTCACTGTGTGGCCACCGAATGCATTGCCTCCTGAGATGGCCTGAGCAACAATTCATACAATGATATTTGAAAAAATGTTGGCTGGGCCCCTTACAAGCCAGACCCTGGTGCATCAAAGGAACAAAGAACGAGCCCCTGATACCAGGATTGTGTGCTCTAGGGCAAGGCAGACAATGAACAACCAAGACACACCTGAGTCTGTTTAATTCCCAAATGACAAGATGAATAAAGACCCAAAGACTCCACAAAGAGTGTAGAAAAGAGGAGGCTTCCAGCCAGGACCCTGGGGACTCAGTGGTAATGGTCCAAGATGGATGTGAGCTGTGGGTGGGGTCCTTGGAGGAAGTCAGAGAATTTAGACTAAGGAGTGGGGAGCTCTCCCTTATGATCTAGGGTGTTCAAAGTGAAGGCCCATGCCCCTGGTGGGCAGGGGATGTCAGGTCATGCAATCACATGGACAAGAGAACAAAAGCAGAGAGCAGGAGAAGGTCTCTGTGCTCCACGGAGAGAAAGATCTTCAGATATTTTGGGGGCAGTCAAGAAAAAAGTCTCAATGAGATCTTCTGTCTTCATACCTAGATTCTACATGTGCTATTTTCACTCCCATTAACTTCCTCTCCACCTTTTTTTGTTGAGAACAGGTGTTCATTAAATTCACTTAATTTTTTTAAAAATTACTATAGATTCACAGAAAATATGCACAAAATGTCTAGGGAGCTACCATATACCCTTCACCCTCTTTCCCATCTTGCCTGACTGTAGTACATCATCAGCAAAAGAAAATTGACCTGATACAATTCAAAGCTTGTTCAAAATTCACAAGTTTTACTAATATTTGTGTGTGATTTTTATACCCATGTGTACCCTTGCATTTAGTTCTTTGCAGTTTTACCAATGCAAACTGCATTTAACCACCATTGCAACTATGATACCCAGCTGTTCTATCACATAAGTTCATCCTGTGCTTCATACTGTCATGGTACCCCTGACTCTGGCAGCCACTCATCTCTCCCTCTCTATATTTGTGCTGTCTCAAGCTTATTCTATAAATGGAATCATCTGGTGTATAACACCTGGAGATTGGATTTTTTTCATTTGCCTAATTCCCTTGAGATTCATCCACATTGTTGTATTATCCATAGCTGATTACTTTTGATCCCTAAGTGGTATTCCAGGCATAGATGTGTCATAATTTGTATCCTTATTCAGTGGTTGAAGGACAATTGGTTTGTTTCTGCTTTGAGGCTATTAAGAATAAAGTGTGTAGGTTTTTGTGTGAATATGAGCTTTCATTCCCCTGGGAACAGCCCAGGAATACACTTGCTGGGTTGGATGATAACTGAATGTTTAGTTTTATAATACACCTGCCACGAGCTGGGGATGTGGCTCAAGCAGTAGTGAACTCGCCTGGCATGCATGCAGCCCGGGTTCTATCCTCAGCTCCAACATACAAACAAAGACGTTATGTCCGCCGAAAATTAAAGAAAATAAATATTTTTAAAAATTCTCTCTCTCTCTCTCTCTAAAAAAAAAAAAAAAAACCTGTCACACCCTTTTGAGAGTGAGAGTGGTGGTCTCACTTTGCATTCCAAAATCATTGGATGTGTGATCCCAGTCCCCTGCATCCTTGCCAGCATTGGATGTTAAACTATTTTTAAAATTTTAATCATTCTAATAAATGTGAAGATGTATCTCACAGTGCATTTCATTTCCATTTCTATAATGGAAAATAATGCTGAGCATTTTTTCATATGTCTACATGCCATCTATATGCTCTGTTCAGTAAAAACACCCCTACTTTATAAAACAGAACCACGAGGTCTTGGGTTCAGTGCCTTGGTTAGATCCTCTGGCAATCAGATAGCACTGTTTTTCCTTCATTACATCATTTATATTTACTTCTATTTGTAACAAATAATGCTGGAATACTTGAGTGAAATAACAGTAAGCTTCCTTTTAAAAGTAAATATATTCAGGGAAAATAAAACATGAGATAGTACTCAGGGAAATATGAAGTAATCAATAACAGTGGAGGTGACTTACTATCAGGGTGAAGTCATGAAATGGTGCCTGGATTACCTGCTTAGCAGATGCTGCTGTAGGTCTCAGGGAGCCAGAGCCAGGGCAGAGCCTCAGTTCCTGGAGGCGGTGCCTATTAGCAAATCCAGGTTCTTTCCTGAGCTCCTTCCCCAATGCCATCCACAGGCCCACAGTCCAGGCAATGTGCATGACATCCTCCTCTCCAGCTCCTGCTCCCAGAATGGCTGTGTCCTTCTCTCCAACCCATGCACCAGTCAGTGTTTTTAGGGGGGCTCCTGAGCCCTGGACTCCATGCAGGAGACCTGCTCTTATTCTGCCTCACTGTGTGACCATGGTCTAAACACTGTCTATCTTGGCCTCAGTGAAGGAGGACTGGACCAGCGCTGAGGCCCTTTCCTTTCTCCCTCACTCTTCTTCCGTAGTGGATCTGTTCTGGTGTCCCTCTGCACACAGAGGCACACACAGAGGGCATCACTGGCTGGGCCTGGAGCTTGCTTCACTAGCATATGTAGCCATCCACCCTTTTATCAGAGCAAACTGGGCTCATGCTGGACATATTTCCCGGCAACACATGATCATCATGTACATACAAATAGACACCATACATGCATATATGTCACATGATGCATGTCCCTGAAATTAAAGTGTAGCAGAAAATCCAACGAAGCTGGCAGAGCAGACTGAGGTCTTCTTGGTGCTTGTCACTTGCCATGAGGCACACTGTGGCCTGGCGAGCTTAGACCTGGGCCCACTTGGGGAAAGTGCAAGGCAGTGATACTCTGGAGGCCTCTTGGCTCTAGTGAATTTGTGCCTATGGATGATAGTGCTTGGGTGACAGGGGTTTCCATCAAGGGGGTGCCCCTCAGGTTTGCCAGTGCCCACCAGCAAGAGGTCATGGATCCACCATCCTCAGTGTCACTGGTGTGTGTTCCTGTGGGGATCTGCAGGGGACCAGCCACAACCCCTTGTGCCTGTCTTCTTATGTGGAGGGGACTGGGACTGGATGAGCAGAGGATGCTTTGTCCCCCTCCCTAGTAGGACAGGTGCAGCTCCCCAGGGAGCTCAGCTCCTCAATGGCACCAACTGGCACACACATCCTCTGTTTTAAATGCAGGGGTCTTCAGCCGCCGCAGGCATTTGGCTGTGTGACTAACTATCACACTTGCAGGAGTATTTTCACCAGAGGTGAGAGGGCCCTTGAAGAATGTAGCCCAGGTCACCTCCCTCTGCAGGTCTGTGGCTACTGTTAAAAGGCAGGAGCACATTGTGTCCTTTGGTGGAAGCAGCTTCCCTTTCACTTCTAGAGAGCAGGGAGGAAAAGCAATTCGCACAGCCCTTTGAAGGGTTAAAAATACTGGAGGTGGAGGTGAGGATCAAGAGTGGGTTTGTGAGCTCCTTGCACCAGAGGCGTCTACTGAGGCCACCTGTGAGGCAGCAGAGAAGCATCCTCCCACATGGATTTCTTTAGACTAAGGTGCTGTGGAGATTTCAGGAGGATGGTGGCCTTGAGGACTCAGATGGAAGAGGACAGGCCAGGTGCTTCTGAGCATGGGGAAGCTGCAGAAATCCACAGGGCAGCACCATCCCTGAGGCTTCCCCACCAGCCTGCACATGTCTGCACTTGGGGAAGAAGGAGGTAGGGGCTAAATTTAAACCCAGGACAGCCCATTTTAACTTCCAAGAGCAGAGGCCAAGCAAGTCCTCGCTTGACTACCTTAGACGCTCCCTCTGGTTCCCTGTCAGCAGGTCCTATCTCATCCGCGGCCAACTGTGTCACAGAATGAACTTCTTGTGGTTGATCTAGTTATCTGGCCTCTTCCCTAACCTTTCCAATGTGTTCTTAGGGGGCTAATGACCTGCTGGCCTCCCTTCCCCGGTCCTGATCCTCGTGGACTTCCCCTTGTCTGTTGCCAGTCTCTCTCTATTAGAAATGCTCTCGTTTGTCAGTAGCAGAACAGGTGAACCAGAGTAGCTCAAACAAACACGCTTATTCTAAGTTGTCTCCAAATATGGACAGCTTGGCATTGGTTAGTTCCCCAAAGCACAGGGTGGTCACTAATGTAGGCAGGTAGAGGTACGTGGCCACCTCAGTCCAAGCTCGGAAACTCACTTCCCTCAGTGCAGGGCGAGAGACTGCAGCTCCCAGACTTCAGGCAACAGCCCAAAAGCTCTGTCCACACTCAGAAGCAGATGTGAGAGGCGGGTAGACAGGTCCTGGCTGGGAGGAGAAATGGGAAGAATGGGGGCCAGCTCTGGTACTCTTAGCATGCCCCTGTGGGACCCTCTCACAGCCCAAGTCCCCTGAACTCTTGTCCCCAACAATACTGGCCTCTTGGGTGTAGCTCTGCATCTCATGCTTTCTGCTTTGGATTGTGCCCATTTCACAGCAGGTGGTGGCACCCTCGATGTAGGGCACTGGGTCCACAGGTTGAGCCACAGGAGAGATCTAGGACCTCAGTAGCCACCCACCCAGCCACAGGTATAGGAGACAGTGTGGGAGACTTCCCAGCAGGGTAAGACCAAATCAAGCATTCAGAACCAGTACCCCAGGGCCCCCCTTCCAGATGGGCTACGGAGGAGTTCCTCATGGAAGCAACAGTTGGAGGAAGGAGCTGAGTCCAGCTTGGTCATCTGTTCCCTTGTCCCCAAGTGTCCTCATTTTCCTTCTCTGGGGAGGTGGCAGCAGCTCTGCGCAGCCCATCCTAACTTGCGGGAGGCCTGGGCAGGCTGAGGGATCCCATGCACTAGCTGGGGACATGTTTAAGGGACCCTGTGCTGCTGGTGACAGTGCTGGAAAAGGGTAAAAAACCTGAGGCTCCTTTTCTTTCATGAAAGTAAGCCGGGGTCCCTTCCTGGGGTAGATGCTTTGAAGCAAAGACAGACCTTTGTGATGATCTTCATGAGGATTGCTGTGTCCAGTGTCCTTCCCTGGAATGATGAGGAGTCAGAAATGGTTGTTTTGCAAATGAAGAGCTCTTCACAGAATAGGGCAAACCCAATGTTTTCCTGAAATCACTGATGTTAATTTTGGAGGATGAGAGCAATTAGGTTTTTCCTAAAGGGGAGGGCGGCAAGTATGCCTGTGTATACATGCGTGTGCGCACGTGTGCGCATATTTCCAGCAAGAGAAATACCAGGGTCTATCAGTGTCTGTCCTGCTTTGTGCACCCCAGAAGATGGGTGGGGAAGGAGGCCCCGAGCAGGGAGGGAGCAGAGTAAGGACCCAGCCAGAGTTCCAGAGACCCTGAACCAACAAGCCAGCAACAGCAAACATCGTGTGGATACGTCATAAGTCCTCTAAGATGCAGGGAGAGGCAGGAAGGAGCAGGTGTTAATCTAATGCCAGAAACCAAGACCCTGTGCTGCCACAGGCCCATCCAGAGCATCTCTGCCCTGGAACTGGAGCAGCCCATTGAAATCACTTTGGATTATCATAATTTAGCAATCATCTAATTTATCTGTTCAGCTGGTTCAGTAGACACTTCTTTCTTTGGCAGAAAAAAAAAAAAGTGGTGAATAACTATCACATAGAAAAATACATCACAATCTCTTTTTAAGTCTCATTTCTGAAGGGACACAAAGGAAGGATGCCCATTTCTGGTGGTTGGCACCGGGCCAGAGAACCCAAGGTGAGATGCTGTCCTCGTGGAACTTGGCAATTGCTGACTCTTTTAGCCTTGCTGAGAGACACTTACTGCAAGGGCTCTGGGGACGAAGTAGGTTTGGCCTCAGACTTGACTGTAACAACACAACCTGATTATGTGCAGGTATTTTCAGTGTCCTGGACAGACAGACTCTTGTGGTGAGTTTCCCTTCCTGATGGGAATCAGGGGAGAGTTGGGAGGACCACGAGGTGCTCAGGGCTCAGGGTGCAGGGTTGGGCGCTCAGACCTTCTGCACCAACCTGTCTGTCCTTCCAACAGGTTCACAGCCCTCACCCCACAGAGCTCTCCTCTACTTGTGTATCTATTAATCCATTCAAGCTGCATCTCTGTGTCAGGCACCAACCTAATTCTAGGTATATGGACCCATCTCTCCCCTCAGAAGCTGATGGGAAAGGTGAGAGGCAGATGTGTCAGCTGACTGTTCCCGTGGTGTGAAGAGGGGATATTTTTGAAATGACATGATGGTATATTTGAAGAAAGAACTAATTCTCCTAAGAGGAAACACCTCATCTGAGAAAGATTTAAAGTCAAGGCAAAATTGGAATAAGTTTTAAGGTTGGATAGAAGTTTGCCAGGGAAAGGGAGCTGGGAGTAAGAAAGCCAAGTTATTTTTCATCAAGCAGCAACTGTGCAGAGTACATGTTCTACGTGTTTAAATGCCCGACTACCGTGAATCATTTAGCAGTCTGAGATACAGAAACTTGTATTATCTCCATTTTACAGATGAGGAAACTGAGGATGCAACTAGAAGTGGGTTTTGAAGCAGGCTGTCTGCCCTGGATACTGGGCTCTGAGGCCCCGCACTGCAATGCTTGGTGCTGTGGCTTGGTGCTGGGAAAGAGGGCAGTTCCATGAAGCAGGAATGGCTTCTAGGAGTGTGTTCATTCTCTGACTAATTGTCTGTGATGCCCACCTGCTGAGTGCCTTGGGGACAGACAGCTGACCCTCCTGAGCCTCAGCCTCATAGGACAGGCAAGCTCCTGACCCAGGGTGTGGAAACACTTTCCTCTGCTTCCTGCTCTTCCCAGGCCTTCCTTTCCCCAGCTCCCAACATCCCTCCTACCTGGGATGCTTCTGAGTGTGCGCCAGGAGTCTGACGTCTGGGCTCGCACAGGGTAGTGTGAGGAGCCAGCAGGAGGACCTGGCTTCAGGCTGCGAGCCACGACTGTCCTCCATGTAGCTGGTCAGTCTTCCTCTGACTCCCCGGTCCTTTAGAGTCCTCTCTACCTCTGGGACATTTCTCTTAATCCGTCTTTCTATCCCTCTGTGCTGCTTTCATTCCTTTCTTTCTACTTAGCTCTCTGTCTTTCTTTGGGACTTTTGGTGTCCTTTTAAAACCAGACTGGCCTTTCCTTCTCTCCCTTCCCATTGCCATTCTCATTCCCCTCCTCCTCCCCCTTCTTCTACTCCCCTTCCTCCTCCTCCTCTTCCTCCTCCCCCCACCTCCTCCTCTTCCTCTGGTCATCTCTGTGCCTCTATCTCTCTGCCTGGGTTTTCTCTATCTCTGTTTTTTGTCTTCATTTACATTTTCTCTGTCTCAGTCTTTTTTTTTCTGACTCTGCAGAGGGATTCAGATCCTTGGTCTCTTTCTCTTTCTCAGTCTATTTTGGTCTCTGTCTCCCTGTCTTTCATCCCCATACCCTTGCCAGACATCCAGACACCAGAGCTACCCCGAGGGATGGAGAGTCACCATCTGTGCCTCCCCTAGCTTGCTGGAGCTGCCTGAGGGCTCACAGGCCGCAGTCCAGGACAGGTGCTCCCACAGCCACAAGGATTGCCATCTGCTGGAGCGCTCCCCTCAGAGTGTGTCTAGGCAGGTCCAGGTGTTAATCAAATAAGGAGATGGGTGG
Organism: Marmota marmota marmota; assembly: GCF_001458135.2. Taxonomy (NCBI): domain Eukaryota; kingdom Metazoa; phylum Chordata; class Mammalia; order Rodentia; family Sciuridae; genus Marmota; species Marmota marmota. The sequence continues at coordinate 530,139 of NW_026000111.1, read as the reverse complement.
GCCAGCTCTGTGCTGAGTGCTAATAGATTCGGGCGCCAGAAGGAGGTGGCATAAACACCTGTGCAGGGATTACTTAATGCTGGCCCTGGGATCACAATTTAGCAAACCCTGCCCCCCCAGAGGCTGGAAGCCCAGGGTGTCCTGGGTGGGCTCGTGTTCTCCTGCTTCCTCCCACTCAGCTCCAGTCCTCCACACTGTGCTGCCTGCGCCTGGCCTGGGGCTGTCTCAGCTCCTGCATTTGCCTTCGACATTCTGAGGCTGTGATGGTCTCTGTTTACTGTTATGATGAACTGCCACAAGCCAGGTGACATCAAGTGGCATCAAGGTGTCCTCTCACAGTTCTGGTGGCCAGAGAGCCAAACCACTTCATCCAGGCTTAAGCCCTGGTGTCGGCAGGGCCAGGTTACCCTGAGAGGACAGATGCAGTTTTTTTAGAGCCTACAGGAAAAATCCATGACAACACGTCTGTAATCCCCAGCTTTCTCCCATCTGCAAACCCCACCCCATCTTTTTTTTTTTGCCACAGAAGCAACATGATTGGGTTGGGGTGTCGGGGTTCAGCACTCTGGGTCCCCTGCTGTCCCTGCTCCCCCTCACACTATGAGAAGGGACCTGCATGAGGAATGCCTATCTGCTGCCCTTTGGCCCCTACTGCGGACATCACCCCCATGTCATGGCGTTTGGAGACAGGGCCTAGTGGTGGGACTGGTGTCTGAATAAGAAGGCAAAGGGGGCCCCTAGGTGGCCTGTTCTTCCATCATTCAAGGATACAGCCAAAAGGTCATGGTCTACACATCAGGACAGGCCCTCACCTGAATGCTGCTATGTGTCCCCCCACCTCGGGGCCTCTAGCCCCCAGGGCTATGAGATGATGGAGGCCTGGCCTGTGGCCTCTCTGCCCAGGGAACTTGGTGATGAGTTAATGAGTGCCTCCCTCTTCCCCGAGCCTCATCCCAGCTCCTTGAAGAGGAAGCCTGGTGCCCAGCTGTGCGAAGATGCCCTGAGCCCTTGGCCACTGTCTTCATTCCTGGGACTTGAGGGTATCATAGGTCCTCATGTGCCCTCACAATGCCCAAGGCAGAAGGGGCAAGCTGGGCCAGCAGCGCTGGGCCTGTGAAGTGGCTCATGCACACAGCAGGCTGCACAAGCTCCACAGCCTGAACCCCTGCAACCTGGTCTCTCTCCAGTTCCCACCTGCCACTCCCAGATGTTTGACCTTGGACGTGCCAAGTAGTATCTCTGAGCCTTGGGTTTCCATTTTGTAAAGCAGGCGTGGCAACATCACTTCCTTATGGAGCTTTCTGTGTCTCATCATTCTGAGTTAGAGCAGAGCTGTGTGGCTAGGCAGCCCTGAGCTGCAGGAGCCCAGCACCACACAGGAGGCAAAGGGGCAAGAGGCCCAGCTCACCATGCTCTGCTCTGCTCGCTCTCTCTGCGAATTCTAAGACCCCACCCTCCCTGTCTCTGGGCTCTGTGGTCTCTGTGCTCCTCTCCTGTGTCGTGCTCTAGATGAGCATGGTGTGTGTCCCTTCCTTCTCTGTCTACCTCGCACTCCTTGGCTTTAGTGAGCCCCGGGGCTCTCTCTCCCTCTGTGCTTAGCTCCTTCCTCTCTACCCAGCTGTCCTCTCTGACCCTCCCTGGCACTCGCTGTGATCCGGGGTCAGTCCATAGGACCCTGCTGGCCCCCCAGGAGATTCTCACCACTTTGCCTGTTCTCAAAAGCCTCACAGGCAGTGTCAGCCTCTGCTCAATGTGGGCAGGAGACCAGGGCGCAGTGATGGCAGGACATAGGGTGTCTCTTTACCTGCTTCTTCTTCTCTGTTCATGCAGATGCTGAGCCATGGGGCACATCCTCAATCTCTCCTGTGTGGTTACTTGCTGTTACATAGTAGGATTCTGCTCAGGCCCCGCCAGGCCAAGGACAATCCCAACTGGCCTCCAGCCTCCATGATAGTCTTCTTCTTTTTTAAACAGGGGCGATCCAGACCACCCTCTGAGGGTCATTGCTTTGTCACTCAGGGTCTATACTAGGCTTCTCTGCTCATATGTGCCACCAGCTGGGCCTCAGGGGTGTTTGTGCTGTGGACCCTGTAGGAACAGGGTTCCAAACTGTCCTTTCTCTGCTCGTCACCATGATGGCTGTCTTCCTATCCTCTTCCTCCCACTCGCTCTCCTCCTCTGTTACCATCAACCTGCCTCTTGCTCACCTCCTCCGGCCCTCTCCTCTTTTTCCTTCTTCCCTTTTCCTTTTCTGTATCTCCTCTTCCCTTCTTCTTCCCCTCCCTCATTCCTTGTCAGTTCAACATGGCCCCTGGGGACGGCAGTAGCATTCTTTACTGCTCTCAAGGGTGCACATGAGGAAACAGAGACCAGTGAGGTTCGTGCTGACGTGGGTCCACCCAGGAAGCTAGCAGAGTAACTGAGCTGAGCCTATATCTGTGCCTCTCAATTCATGTCCTGCTAGGCTCACTCAGCTGTCTCCTAGCAGTGACACCAAGGACCTGCAGCTGAGGGTGTAGGGACTGGACGCCTCTCTGGCTGATATTCGGAAACATGGGCCAGAGCATTGTCTTAACCACTGGGGACAATTGAAAAGAGGAAGAGACTCTGGATCAGGAACCCTCCCTGGGGACTCAAGAGGAATAGTTTTGTACCATTATAATGGAAGAGCGTTTCATAGGTATCTGGACAGGGGACTGGCCAGCCCCCTCACCAAGAGCTGGGGGAAGCACTAGAGCTCTGACTGCTGTCTCTCTGCAGATGTGGTGCAGGAGGGCTGTGCCTACAGCAAAGTCCCCTTCCCACTCCTTGTGCCAGAAAACTAGCAACAACCGCTGCTGAGTGCAGGAGCCTGCTTGCAAGAGGAGAGCCAAGACAGAGACTTGCCCTTCATTACCTCCTCCTCATCATGTGTGCCCTGGCTGCTCCCCTATGGACCAGTGAGCATGTCTGGAGCACATGAATCATGTCCCCCAAACAGCTGCCAGGGTCCTGCTGACCTGGCCATGGAGACAGGTATGAGGAAAGGAGACTCCCAGCAGGTGATCTGGACTGTGCTATTCAATGGCCTGACGTCCATGACCCTCACTGGACTACTCACTCTGTGCCCCACGCTGCAGCTGGTCTCTGCTCTCTGGGCTTTGAGGTGGTTGTGGTCTTTCTTGGTTTATTTCCCCTTTGTCTTTGAAGTTGCTTCTCTAGCTTTCCACAGAGGTCACAGCTGCCCTGTTCCACATTTTGTTGTGCAAGAAGTGACTATTGCCTAATCAAGAAAACTTGTCAAATACAATGCAGAGCCTCCTGGACAGCCATTTCCCATATAATGACCCTCCTGGGGCTAGTCAGCTACCTCCCTGGGACTCTAAGCTACTGGTGGATGCATTTGTCCACAGGGACGGTGGGAAGGGAAGCAGCTCCGCAGTGTCTGTCTTCTCTGCATTCCTGCTACCCCCTTGACATAAGAACTGTGCTTTGAGAAGTGGTGATTTTTTATCGAATTTTTACCCAAGTGCTATCATATTTGAAATAGCCTTTTTCGTTTTCTTCAGGGAACAACAGGTAGCTGAGTTTTGAGAGCACACGCCGCTGTGATCACATGTTATCAGAGGCCAAAGAAGAGAGTCTAAATAGCAGGCTTGGGGGACTGCAGAGACGGCTCACGCCCGCCACAGACATGGAAAATCAATGTTGTTGAAGTTGAAGCAACAAACATCCTAGTTTTTCTCTGGCAGATGTTTATCCCTGCCCTATGGTTTTAGAAGTGGTAACTGAGGGTCCTAGGGACAAAGAAAGGGAAATAAACACACATTATCCTGAGATTCACATTCAGAGTGAAAGGGCAAGACAGGCAGACCCTCTCTTCTGGGACCTCAGCTTTGACCCTCAGCAGGATTTGGCTTGAAAGATTATGAATACTCACTCAGATTGGCAGTGTGATTTTTCTCTTTTAGTTTGGGAGAGTCCATTTGACTTAGTGATGAAGATTTTAATTTTAGAAATTAGGCTGACATGAGTTCAAATATCCACATCTTGGTCATCCCTCCTGGATCATTTCAATTTCTTTCCTTACTTTTGCTTTCAAGTACATACATACACACACACACACACACACACATACACACATAAATATACACACATAAATATACATACACATATGTATTACATATTTATAGCTTATATAAATGTAATACATCTAAAATATGTTTAATATGTATACATATATGTATATATAATACATTTCATATATAATATATATTGTGTGTGTTTGTGTGTGGTACCAGGAATTGAACCCAGGAGTTTAACTGCTGAGCCACATCCCTAGTCCTTTTTTTATATTTTATCTAGAGACAGATTCCCGCTGAGTTGCTAAGGCTGGCTTTAAACTCATTATCCTCCTGCCTCATACTCCTGAGCTGCTGGGATTACAGGTGTGCACTACCACGCCCCCCAACTTATTTGTTATTTATTCAATAAAAATATATAAAGACTGGCTCAAAAATAAGTACAAAGCTAAGGCTCAGTGTTCTATTTATCTGTTGATAAGCAGAGAATATTGAAGAGTTAGAAGAGTTTTCTCCTTGTATCAAAAGCAGATAGTGACTGGAATTTCTTAGAGGCTCTAGAAAAGAGAGAAAAGGTACAGATACTACAGGGGAATTCAGAAGATAGATACAGCTACAAAGAAATATATAAGAAAAAAATGCTTTGGCCAGTTTCAATTGACATTTTGCAGGCTGAACGTCTTCCCCCTTGAGAGTTCACTTGGAAAAAGTTGATGCAGGGTCTTAGGAAGCCTTTGAGGGGAGAAAGTGATATTTCTCCATTTCTGTAATTTTTATTTTTCAGTCTGTCACAGCACTTTGGCACATATCATATCATGGTTGTTACAAAGAAACAACAACAAAATAATCAACTATTTGGGGCTGATGTAGCTCTTGGTAGAGCTTATCGCATGTGAGGCCCTGGGTTTCATCCCCGCACTACAAAAAAAAAAAAAAAAAGAGAGAGAGAAAGAGAGAATATAAAATATCAACTAATTTAAGCCAAACTTATGGCTTCTGAAGGCCACTACCCTATAAAGTCACCAGTGATTTTCATTAAAACAAGAGATTTATGAAAGACCCTTTTCAAAAGCTTTATTAATCCTTAGAGATGCTGACCTGGAATGATCTGTTTCCTGGAAGATTCCTTTTCCTAAAGACACACAATGAACAACCTTGACATCTATGAACTTGAAGGACAGGCTTGGACCAAAGAGATCTGATGTTCTAAGGCATTCAAGGGTTAGAAAGACCAGGTCTGCTCAGGGGCTGAGGACGCTGAAGGTTCACGTCCCTGCCTCTCCTCTGACCAGGTTCCAATGTGCGGCTGCCCTATGTACTCCTCATTCTTCCCATGAGGGCAGGTCCCTCCCCAGCAAGGCCCTCCCAGCCCCGTAGACTCCCTTCCCTGCTGCATTATTCGTGCTCATCACCCATTTGTGGGAGTTACTAAAACACTGGTGCCCAGTCCCACAGCTGAATGGCTTTGGGAGACAATGGTCTTATATTTGATGGCCTCACTTACAACTGCTTAAAGATGGTGCCAAAGTCGAGGTTCACAGGTTGACCTGACCTTCAAGGAAAAGACTGGACGTGGGCTCTGTTTCCAGAGCTGAGGGTGTTGGCCTCTATTTCAAATCGTGAGGCTGCACAAGTTGTGTGGATCTTTTCAATAGGTGTGGTGTAGTTGTCATGGTTTTAATGTCACCTACGATGACTATACCCCGACTCTGAACGCAGGAGGCTTTTGTGGCAGTGCCAGCTCCTTCCAGTCAAGGTGGGTCTCCAGAGGCACAGGAGCCTCCTCAGCTCCTTGGACACACCCCCAGTTGGTGGGTCATGGAGCTCAGTCCATTGGAAGGCACTTTTTCAAACACCGCCTTTTCAAGCATCTCACCTCCAAAGTGAGCTTTCTTTATTCTTAGTTTCTTTGAACATCTTCATGGAAAGAAAGCAAAATGCAATTTGCAGGGTGTGATGATCCTTGGAGAGTCTGCTTCTGACTATAGGAGGAGTTCCAGCTTTGATGGGATTAGTAGCTGTGTTGTTTGCTGGTGAAACAGTTTCCAGAACATCTGAAGTCAATCAAGCGTTGTCAGCATGGGGCAGAATTTTCTCACTCTTGGAGATAAATAAATAAAACACCATTGCTGCTTGGGCAGACAGTGAAGGCTAATGTTCTCAGGCTTCAGTACAACCAGACCAGGAGCTAATGAGGTACAACAAGGGCTCAAAGGAGCATTAGCATTCCAAAGCTGTCCCAGCACCAGGGCCAGGAAGCTTCTTGTTTCCAGCCTGGTATGTGGAGGGTGAGGTAAGGCAGGGTGTCTTTTGGTGGGCATTCTGTGAAAAGAAGGATAAAGGATAAAGTCACCTGCTGCCAGGTGATCAGGAAATTAACCTGAAGTCACATCTGGGTGAATCATCTGCTTGGATACAGCAGCTGTACCTGGGCAGCCAGGGAAGAGCCCTCCTGCGGAGCTGCCTTACTGGTTGATGTGTGGCAGTGATGCCGGGCCAGGTGTCTGTCTCACACTCTAGCTCCCCAGAGGAAATGTCCAGCCCAGGATCTGAAGGGTCACAATGGATTTAGGCAAAGCTGGACCAGAAGGGCCTCCAGGACTTAGTTGCTCTAATCTCTTGCTTTCTGCAGCATCTCCTTCTTTCTCCAGATGGATTTTTTTCCCTGTGTCCCCCACATGCATCTCCATGTCTTTTATCATTGCAACTTTAAGGCTCTGTGTCCACCTCCAGGGTTGTGCAGGATTAACTTGTCCTGAACAGGAAATATGCCACAACAGGGGACCTCAGGTCCTCTGAGAAAAGCCAAGGAGCTCTCTCCAAGGCCCAGGGAGGCTACCTGGAGAAGAGCCAGGCTACCCTTTGCACTGGGGGTCAGCAGGCAGAGCCTATCAGCACATGTCTTCCCAATGTCCCCTCTTGTGTGCACCACTCCAGGCATTGAAAGCGGATATGAAAACCTTGCAAGAGTTTTGCAGCCTGGTTGGGGAGAAAATTTCAAGACACCAAACATTTAATGTGCATCTGACTCCTGTGGGAGTCAGACCCAGACCTGCAGGAACTTAAATACAAGTGACAGACAAGGATGAGCAGCACACAGCAGTTGATGTTCAGCTGAAACATGGCACCATGCATATAAAAATACAGCTTCTGTGCTCTAGGAAGGGACAGCCAGGCCACCTCTGGATACACACAAGGTCCATCAAGCCTGTGGTTTGCAAGCATTATGTCAGTCCGTGGTCAGAGTGGGCTCCAAAGTTCATGGGATAAAATGAAAATGCAGTTCCCTTTCTTCAACGAGCCTGGAAAACACTTGTCAAAGGTTCTAAGTTATACAGTGTTTTTCTTGCTTCCACAGGTTCTCCTCTCTTGACTTGGCATGATGTTTTAAATTTGCTATTTAATGTTATTAAAGAATATTGACAATTTGAATTATTCATATGAATTTTACTATTTATGTTCACTTTGCACAGAGACAGTCTCAAAGACAGACATAACAATGTGTTGTACACACAGAACCTCTCAAATGCAGCAATTGGGATTTCATCTGCACATCTACATTTGCATTTTCTTCTTACTAGAATAATGGAGGCTTTACATAAAACGACTCCAATCAGTCCTGTTTCATTGCTTTGTATACGCATTCTCTACCTTTGTCTTGCTGGGGAAAGAAGAGGAACCCTGGGTTGCCCTGCCTTTCCCTTCCCTTCCCCTCCTGCAGACACCCTGCCTTGGGACCAGGTTGGGCTGCTGGAGTGGCTAAGTGAGCTTGAGGCGGGGTGGGAGGGGCAGCCAGGCCGCGATGCCAGTGGGTCAAGCGGCCCAGGCTGCGCTGTCCTCTGGTCCTTCTGTGGTGGTCCCAATAGGCTCATTCTCTCATTTAGGTGACTTTTGGTGTTGTTATAGCAAAGGCATCCTGGCACCCATGATGCACCTGGTTTTGTGGATGATAAGAATGTGTGGAGAGGAGGGTGAGGGAAGGACACACAGGGCACTTCTAATGGGCAGTAGGCCATAGGTTAAGGCCTTGGGAGCACATCTGCCCTTTGTCCCTACAGTGGGCCCTGTCTCAACATGGCTTAGAATAATGTTTCAGAGGGAGCAGCTGGTGGTGCTGTGGGCTTGGAAGGAAGTGTGCAGAACGTCCAGAAATGTTTGAAGCACCTCCTACGCAGACATGGCATTAAATAGAAATTCTCAAGAAAACTATTGCTTAATTTTTACTTCATTCAGTAATGTAGCCACCTATATTTCCTTTTTTTTGTATTTTATTTAGAGACAGGATCTAGCTAAGTTACTTAAGTCCTTGCTAAGTTGCTAAAGCTGGCCTGGAACTTGAGATGCTCCTGACTCAGCCTCGTGAGCTGCTGGAATTTCAGTCATGCACCACTGTGCCCAGCCTATTTTCCTTGTAACTGGAGATGTGGCCTGTGTGCTCGCTGGCTGGCTCCCAGACAACGTGTCCTTCTTCACCTTTTGTTCCTGCTGCATAGATTAACTTCAGTATTAAGTGTTTAGTTCTGGTTTTCCTTCCATTTCGGCTACCTCCAGTAAGAAGTAGCATTCCTCAGTGAAATCCCTGGACACAGTACCTTGAAGCTGCACAACCCTGGCTTCCTGTCGCTCAGTGGCATCACCACGGGTTCGCCTCCACCCCTTGGGCTCGTCTCACTTGGGGGCTTCCAGCCATCATGAGCTTGTCTCTGACCTTCCACCCTTTCCAACACTGTCCTCACTTTTGGAGAAAAGTGTATTTTGTGCTCAGGAAAAGACAAACTAGAGTCCTGTTTCAGGCTCGGCTCAGAGTATAAACACCAGCCATGTTCGGAGTTAGGTAGCTTCCTGTCCCCTTCTTCTGAGCTCCTGCAGAACATATGATGAAAGCAACAGGGATTTCTTCAGTTTCATGGGCCAGAAATGCAACTCAAGAGGGATGGAGGGAAGTGATGGGGCATCAGCTCATGTCACTAAATGGTCCAGACTGAGGCCCAGCTGGATCTCAGGTCACAAACAGGTACTCTGTCCCCAACATGGGCTCTGCATCCCCTTGGTTAAGATGGCCATCACCCTTGCTGGGGCCCAGGCCCCAGGCTGAGCACCCCAGGTTGAAAGGGACTTCTGACTCCTGGGAGTTTCAGCACCAGGCCTGGGTCTGGTCTGATAGGAGGATTCAGGACCTATACTTGACTCTAAAGCAAGTGCTTTGCACAGGGGCATGGGCGGTGCTTGATGATCTGACCCTGCCTCCTGGACCCAGCAAACCCAAACAGTGCAGGCTGAGTTGCGAAGCTGAGCTTCCCAGAAAAAAATCAGAATAATTTTACTCAAAGAAGCAGACATTAGTGGACAGTCAAACAATTTCTATTCCATCACCCCTGTGCTTTTAAACCTGCCACACTGGACAGCAGAAAGAGCAGGTGAGCAGATCACAGATGCTATCTCTGGATGATTACAGGGACCAGTCACTGCTCCAAGGAGCTCCCTTTCCAAAGGCCATTTAAGGTTCTATAATTCTGGAGGGTGGGATGGATGATGTCATTATCCCCATTTTATAGATGAGGAAATTGAGTGACAGAAGGTTAAGTTGACTGGGCTAGGATTTCCCAGGTGATAGACAGAGCTGGAATCAGGACCCAGTACCTGTGGTTCTGCTGTCCCTGCACATAACTGCTGCTTTGATCTGCCTCTGATACAGGGACCCAAGGTTCTCCTCCTGGCTCCTGACTGTGACCTTCAGCAGTCAATTCAACCCTGAGCACCTTGGCTTCTTTCTGTTACAAGAAAAGCTAAGCTTCGGCCACCTACCAAGCCCTGCTGCTATATAAATATGATATAATTTCATTATTCATCAGCAAGCCAGTCAAATAATGTTTGTGTTTTCGGGGCTCTTTAAGCAAAATGGAACACCATGGTGTTCGTACATGCAAGATGCAAATAATGAAACAGAAACACATAATTATTATCCTTGTTTCTCCTAGGAACAATTTTCTGGGCTCCCCAGTGTCTCTGCACTAAGTGAGGGCATTTTCCTGGTGCTCTGAGAGCAGAACGGTGAGCCAGCACAGCTTAGCTCTGTTCAGCCCTTTGCTGGATTTTGTAGGCCACTATTATAGTTTAAGGTTGTCAAATTTCCCCTTTGTGACCATTGTTGGTTGCAAAGAGTTGTTTGGATGCTCCCAGGCGAGACTGCCCACCCCTTCTCTGTTGGTACCTCCCTGCCCCCTCTGAGCTTGGCAGATTAAGCTCAGCTGACCTCTGTGGAGCTTGGTGCCCCTCTGCCTCCATCTGGAAGGGCCTGGTCTTTCCCTGGAAGATTTTTAAGGTTCAATGCCCAGCTTTAGAGGAGAGAGCAGGGTGCATTTAAAGATGTGTGTAGAAACCGGAGTTCTATGTTTGAAGAACTCCTCTTCTAGTTGATGATGAGCTCATTGGTGACCTGTCCCTTGCTAAATGTGGCTAAGGGATGTACAGAGAGCCCTAGAGGGATGTCAGCCCATGAGCCACCTGGACACATTTATATTTGCACTCTGCTCAGTTCTGAGAAGGCTGAAACCTGCTTCACCCTCATGTTCCCCAGGAGTCCCCAGAGGCATTTTTATTTGCTCCCTATTGGCTGGTTACATTGTCATAGAGGTTGTATTGTTTGAATCCCAGCCCTGCCCCTATCCACAACTCGGCTCCCCGCAAAACATGGCTCCCCACTGCTTCTTCTCTGATTCCGCACCCATGTTTTCTTCTCACCATCGGATTACAACACTTTTTTTTTAATCCCCCATTTCTGTTCATGTTGCTGATGGTGCATTTCCAACCATCTGTACAATGGAGGCTGTGTGTGGGTAAATAAGGACAAAGATGCCCTGCAAGACTCAGCCCAGTGCCACTCACTCCCAGTCACTGGGGAAAGTTGCTTAACACTTCTAAGACTTGCTTCTTAATCTTTTCAAAGTGCTTCCTCTGTTGCATTGGAGGGTGTTTGAGGACCACAGTGAGAAGTGCAGAGTTTCCTAAGCTCCTTCTCATGGCCTCCCTTTGCAGCAGCCAGGAGGGATTGCTAAGTGCAAGCCATGGCACAGCAGCCCTTAGAGATGAGCAAGCTCCCCTCCATTTCCTATACCAGGCCAAGGCTCCAGCCAGTGCCCCATGAGCATATTCTGGTATTAAGCAAGAAAATGGGCCTAATTTTCACAGCTCCAGAGTCTGTATTTTCCTATTCGTGAGCTAAATCAACCATTTCTTATTTGATACATTGAGGAAGCCTTTAATGGACCTCAAGGGATTTTTCAATCAGATGTGGTATTTGTGGGCAGGGCCACAAATCATGGGGTATGTCCCTTTCAAGATGGGTGCTGGAGCACTGGGTGGAATGTTCCAGGCCTACTAGTGTCTAGAGTGAGCTGGGATTGCCTGGTTTGGAGAGGAACACTTCTGCCTGGAACCAGTGTGCAGTCACCAAGAGCAGCGTGGCATTTCCCATCATGCTAAAAAGGAGGGCACAGAGAAACAGAACACCCCCAGGGACAGAAACAAAGACAGGACAGAAACATTTAGAGAGACGGATCCCTGCCCAAGCGGTGTGCCTTGAGTGAGCTTGAGGAAGAGGCTCCTCCTGTCCCCTTGGCTCTGGATCCTTAACCAGGGGCCTGCACCAATCAGTTGGACTTTAGGGACCAAAGTCTGATGAAGTCTCAGAGAAAGCAGCACAGAAAAGCAGGCCACTGTGTGCCAAGCCGAGGTCGTTCCTTGGTTCCTTGATGTTCAGTGAAGAGCCCACCCCCACACACAAGCCCACGGAGGTCTCCTCACCTCACTGTTACTGGGTATAACATCAAAGCTAGGCCTATGACATTGACCACATGGAGCAGAACCAAGAAAGGAAGCATTGTCCACGTCCACTCCAGTGAAGACAGTGTGCAAGTGACAGTCAGGACTCCTGACGTCCACCTTCCCCTTTGCAGGATGAGTTTTGGGGAGGTTCACACTTCACCTGGTGGGGGCCTCTCTGGGTGGGTGCAGCCTTCCATGCCAGGCGTGGCCCTCAGGGGTCTGGTACAAACGTGCCAGTTAGGATCCTTGTTGTGAGTGAGGAGTGAGGGGCTCAGGGTTCCTCAGCCTGCCATTTGAGAACTATGATTCTTGGTGTGTGCAGGGACCCACACTGTGCTTGGTGGCCAGCTGCCATCATGCCAGCCTCTGCCTGTTGATGCCAGTGGTAACACTCCTCTGAGCTGCGACAAAGCAAAACTGCCTCCAGATGTTGCTGAATGTCTCCCAGAAGGAAAACTGTCCCCAGATGAGAATAATGCAGAGAAGAGGTGGGGAGGGAACTGGGGAGCAAGGTCACAGGTTGGGCCTCTGACCAGAAGATCATGGAGAAAGCATTTCAGTGGCAAAGCCCTGGTTATTTGCAGAATGCCCAGTGCACTTGGGGGAGAGGGTAGATATCACTGTAGGGTGAGTGTCAGGCGGAGAGATGGGAGGAGCTGAGGGAGGAGGGAGGGGCCACCTCTGCAGAGAAAGCACAGAAGTGAAAATCCTCACTATATTGTCACCTGTTATATAGCAATGGCTCTGGTTTTCAATCTACAGTGGGCTGCAGAAGATCCAAGACAAAAATAATTTAACAATGAACAATGAAACAAATGAGAAAAATGAAATATAGGTAGCAGACAAGGGGCACGTATTGTAACAGCTAATGCCAGCAATACAAGAATAGAGATGGTAAATGGTAATAAAATTCTGGTGAAAAGGGGTAAATGTGAATTTGAATATTGAATAGATGAAAAAAAATAAACCTATAGCTTGAGTGTCATAGATTTTAAGTATGTCCAGAGAGAAGGAAACAGGGGGAGGCTGGGAAGGGCCTCACGAATGGTGCCCCCGAGCACCATGCTGGAAGTGGGGAGAAGCAGGGTCAAGGGACACCACTCCAGAGAGGGGGAAATGCCCTGAGTTTCATCCTCAAATTGGATTTATTTTGGGAAATAGTGCATAAGATGTGAAACTGCTGTGATAATTGTCTTTATTCCTCCCAAAATGCACTGTATGTACTGAGCAGTTGATCTCCAGATAATGAATTAAAAGAGAGGCCTGAGTTCCTTGGCAAGGTCACCTCCATGTGTGATCAGCTAGAAGACACCTAGCAGATAGGAGGCTTCCTGTGAACTATGGTTTGATATTTGAGTTTTGATTTTGCAATGGTGGAGAAGGGATGTGCCTTTGCAACTTCAGTTTTGATCTTTCCTGGTGCTAGACAGATGCCGTATGACCCATACCCTCCCTTTATGATGAATGGTGGCTGCCACCCAGCCACACAATCCAAGGTTGAACCACAGTGTCACTGAGCTATGATCTTCAGTAAGTGAGATATATTAAATTCATTTTCAACTCAGGATATTTTCAATTTGTGATGTTTTTATTGGGACACAACCCCCATTATAGGTTGGGGAGTATCTCTACATGTTCAACCACAAAAGCCACCAATCCATGAGCCCCTGTAAATATGTTGGTGCTTAAAATGAAACTTAAACCATGATCACTCCTTAATTAGTTGCCCCACATATATCCTTTTTCGGAATGCTCAGTGTTTCTCCAAGTTGAAGCATTACTAAATGACAGAGATGCTCCAGGTTTGACATGGATCTTGTACCGTCAATGCTAATAGGTGCAAGTTATGAAGCAGTTAAATGGCACAGTTGCTTAAGCAAGAAAGGCAAAGTGTTTGCATTACATAGTGAGGGTGTCTAGAGTAAGATTGCTCTTGAGTGTGATCTGACCAAAATTACAGAACCAGGCTGGGCTTGGTGATGCACTCCAGTAATCCCAGTGGCTAGGGAGGCTGAGGCAGGAGGAGCATGAGTTCAAAGCTTAGCCACTTAGGGAGACCTTGTCTCTAAATAAAATATAAAAAAAGGCTGGGGATGTGGCTTAGTGGTTAAGCGTCCTGGGTTCAATAGCTGATGACAGCTCCCTCCCCTAAAAATGAAAAGAAATTACAGGACTGACCTTCACAAGCTTCTTCCCACAGATCCACCTAAACTCGTCCACTGACCATAGCCCTGGAGTACCTGGAGTTCCCAGGCACTTGCAGAGGAGGCTGTGAAGGGAGCTGGTCTCTGAGTATTTCATTGGCCGAAATTGAATCAGCTGACTATTGCCAAACCAATCAGTGATGATAGGAGGATGCAGTGTGCTGATTGACCAGTCAAGGCCTGCCTCTGCTTATGTCCTTCAGACTTGAGCTTCCTGGGGAGAACTTGGTTCCCCAAGGTGGTGGTCTCTGGGTGGTGCCAATCTATACATGGTTACCAGTGTGTTTCAGTCTCACTGCTGACAGCCTACAAATAATCCCTGGTTCTCTTCAGAGAGCTCTCTGAGGGCTAGGAGCCACAATGCAGGGGCCCCAGAAGTGTCTTAGAAATGTTAGACACTCAGAGGGATCACAGATGGCATGCACAGCAAAGAGAGCAGATATGTTAGATCAGGTGCCTGAGGTTCGTGGACCACCAAGAAAATGTACATGACATTATGTCAAACATGTCAGAGTCCTCCAATGTGGATATTTTCCTTTCATTTAAACTTTGATTATCACTGTGGGATGTGAGAGATGTTATAAAGTGAAGCATACGTTACCTCAGCCCCAGGAAGCCAGAAGATGGCCACCAACTCATTCTGGGCTCCCTGCAAAGGTGTTGAATGGGACCCTGCTGTCTCAGTAGATTGGCACACAGAATCCTCAGGCTCAGAAATCTAAATAAGACTTAAATCCAGTTTCCAAAGAAATCTCTACCTTTGTATATTGTGCGCGCTATTCTGAACTGTTGAATGGTAACCAGACCTCCCACCTATGAGGCATTTAATTGAACCTGGGACTCTTTTGTTATAGGCAGGGTTTGCAATCTACTTTGACAAGCTTATCTGGGGCTGGTTAGAAAGGCTGTCTATATATTAAAGATGCTTATTGTAATATTGCATCATGTCCCGCTGTGAAAGTCAGACAATCAATTCAATGTGGGAAGGACAAAGGAAGCATCTGCAGCCTATGATGGTTAAAATAAGCTGCTACATATTGAGAGTCACCTGCTTCTATTTAGGGCAGATCATTCTGTCTCCAACTACAGTCACAATGCTGAGAGGAGGCCTTTCTGGCTCTCTGCAGCTTCTGTTTAGCCATAGTTCCTTGTCCATGAAGAGTTTCCCCAACATCTTCAAATGAGAGCCAGAGATCATCCACAGGAGGTTTCAAGAGAGCTGTTTCAACGGGGCATAAAGCTTTCCAGGAAAAAAAGAATCCCTAAGGCTGTGTTCCCTGTACATGGTTTATGCAACATTGGTGGTTGAAAAATGACAGTCAGATTGGGATTTGAAAACCTTCAGGACCAGCTAGGAACTTTGGACTTGAACTACAGCAGCCATACATGCCCATCCAGGTCTGTAGTACCTGTCCAAGGAGAACATCAGTAATCGTTCCCAGCATGCCGCATGCCTGACCCCAGATTCCTTCTCCAGGAAGGCAGAGCTTGCTCATCGACAGCTGTGATGAAGCATGCACTTGTTTATGTTCGAATCCTTCGAGAACACAATGTCCACAAGGCACCAATTTATGAGTTTGTAAGGTGGTTCAACACATTGGAAAAAACAACAAAATGAACAAAACAGAACCCACCTCAGTTTCTCCCTCCTGGCATTGGAATCCCACTGTCAAGGAAACTATTATGCCAGAGGCCAAGCAATGGCAGCTC
The DNA here is from genome assembly GCF_001458135.2 of Marmota marmota marmota. Lineage (NCBI taxonomy): Eukaryota > Metazoa > Chordata > Mammalia > Rodentia > Sciuridae > Marmota > Marmota marmota. Next base: position 514,340 of record NW_026000111.1, on the reverse strand, counting down.
TCAGGCCAGATGCAGTGCTGAGACTCACCTTCCTTCAACAGCGCCACGTCCTGAAGTTCCCTGTTGGCATGTTGTGCTGAGAATAGAGAGATTTTATGCACAACCTGAACTCACTGCTTCTCTTGAATTCAGCTGGGTGGGAGACGGGACCGACATTCACAGGTGGACAGGGTCTTTTCTGTCTGAGAAGCAGTTTCAAACTTCCAGTGAAATAGGCTCATTCCAGTTTGCTTTGACCTCAACCTTCCCAGCATTATCATGCACCAAGAGTGATGTTGTGTCACCTCTCCAGCCCGTACATAGATTTCTTTTGTCTTTGCTTTCCTAATCCTAGAAGTACCTGGTGAAATGTCATTTCTGTTAAGACACCTGAGGATAAATAGACAAACTACTTTTTGTTACTTGAATTACTTTGTGGATGCCGAAGAGAAGATAAGTGTTTCTGTCTGTCTATTGGTGACATAGATGTGGATTTAGGGTAGATGTTGATATCGTCAAAGTAAGGAACCCCCATAGTCTCGCCAGGGCAGTGGTGGGGAGGTTGTACATAAAGCACACGTGGGCAGAACTGGACTAAAAGTCATTTCTGTTGATTCAGAGTTTGCAGCTACAACATGTTATGCAGCTCATTACAGGGCTGGCATAAATAGACGTTTCATCTGGTGCTCGCCATGGTGAGGGACATCAAAGTGCGTCAATGATAAAACCTTTGCGAGGTTGAGTCATGACGACTGCTCTCAGCATTTCTCACAGAACACCTGGACTTGGCTGGGTTCTGGAAGCCTGGTCTCTAGAGAAACACTGGCTGAGAGGGTGACATGGGTGTCCTGCCTTCTCTTGGCAACAGAGAACTTATTCTGCATCAGACAGGTCTTGTCAGGTGGAGTCTTTTTAAGTCCCTCTTTTGCACTTTTTGTGGAAGGTGCTTTGAAGCCACCATTTGTCATTATTTCCTACTCTGTCCCTGAAATCACAGAGTTAGACAGTGTTTGGAGCTTTATACTTTGAGCTATAATACATAGTTTTTTTATTTTTGCAACTGTATTTGTTTTAGTAATGAAATTGTCCTAAGAAATTTTAATAGAAATTTGCAAAACTCTGCAAGCCCCTTCCTCTTATTTCCCCCCTAAAAAACCTCTTCACCTACCAAAAGCTTTGCCTTTTACATGACTAACTAACGTGCCCACCCTAAGCACCTAAGCTTGTTGCCCCAGCACCTGTACCCACGGCAACTACACTGAAGAACTGCTCCTCTGGTCACAACTCTGTAGGACACCAGCAGCACCATGAGCAGGGTATCAGCAGGGAGACACTCTGTCCTGGGGATGGCGTGATGCATGTGAGCCTGGGATCCTATCCTCAGCTTGCAAGCATTGGTGTTGCTTCTCAAATCTTTCAACTGGAGAGAGAAAATGCTTGAATGAAAACAGATCAGCATGTGAAGAACTTTGTACTGAGTTTTATTCCAAGGATGCTCTCAAATGTTGATAAGTATTAACTTTTTGGAAGATACTTCTCTGGCAACAGAAGATCTACTCTGAAAGCACTTTGGACTTAATTAATTTATTTTAGTTTAGGAACTCAGATAACTGGATAGTGAGAAAACAAATAACCCAACTAAAATTGGACAAAGGTCTAGAATAGGTTTTTAAATGAGACACACAATTGACCCATAGGTATACAAAAAAAATCAACATCATTGATCATTAGAGAAATGTATATTAGAACTCAAATGTATATTAGAACTTCATACCTGTTAGGATGGTGGTTATCAAGGATGTGGAGGGAAGGGACCCCTGGTACCCTCTGTGGGACTGCAAATTAGCACAGCTCTAATGGAAACACACGGGGTTTTTCAAAAGAGTAAAATTAGGCTTACCATGTGATCATGCTATTGCCCTTTTAGAAATGAAATCATTATGTCAAAGAGATATTTTGTATTTCCTATGTTGATTATAACGTTATTTACATTAGTTAAGATGGAACCAATCTAAGTACTCATCAGTTGATGAACTGATAAAGCAAATGTCACACTCACACACTTTACATATATACATGTGTATGTATATATTCAGTCTCAAAAAGATGGAAATTCTGTCTTTTTTGACAATGTAGATGAACCTGAAAGATATTAAGTAAAATAAGCTAGTCACAGAAATACTATTGCTGTGTGGAGTTACTTGTATGTGGAATCTCAAAAAGTTGGTGTAATAATTGATTTTTTATCATTGTGGCCAGAATACCTGACAAGAAGAACTTAGAGGAGGAAATGTTTATTTGAGCTCATAGTTTCAGAGGTTGAGTTCATGGTTGACCAACTGCATTGCTCTGGACCTAATGTGAGAAAGAGCATCATGGCGGAAGGATCTGGTAGAGGAAATCTGCTCAGCTCATGGCAGTGAGGAAGCAGAGAGCAGGAGGAAGGAGCCAGGGACAGATGTAGTCCTGGTCATGTCCCCAGAGACCTACTTCCTCCAGCCACACCCCACCCACCCAGGGCTACCATGAGAAGGCCATTCAAATTATTAATCCACTGAATGAACTAATCCACCAATGGGGTTACAGCTTTCATAACCCAATCATTACCTTAAAGCCCCACCTCCAAACCCTGCTGCACTGGGGAGCACACTCACAACACAGCAGCTTTCCAGGGAGTGTGAAAAAGCCAAACCATAACCAACTGATACAGCAGAGAGTAGAACTGCAGTTACCAGAGGCTGGGATGGAAAGGCTGGGGAGATGGTGGTCAGAGGACACAAAGTTTCCTTTAAACAGGAAGAACAAGTTAGTTTATGGGATTTTTTTTTTTTTTTTTTTTGGTCCATCATGAGGACTATCGTTAATAACAATATTTTGTTACTGAGAATTGCTGAGAGAGTATATTTCAAATCTTATTAGCACACACAAAAACTAAGTATGTGAGAAAATACACAATTTACTTCACATAGCCATTCCTCAATATGTGCAAATTTCAAAATATTATGTTGTGCACCACAAATACGTACAATGTTTCTTTGTCAATTAAAAATTAAAGGAATAAAGAGGAGCTCTGCTTTTGCATCCAGATGGTACACATTCAGATCCTGGCTGTATCCCTTCCTCACTATGCACCCTTGGCCACTTGGCCTAGGTGAGACTCATTTGTCTCTGTAAATCAGAAGTACAAGCTCACTTTACCTTGCAAGATTATTATGAGGATTAATTAGATAACAGAACACCCTGACTCAATTGGCCTTAACAAAATAGAAAAATCTTACTGTTTCAACTAACATGAAACACCCCAAGCGTTGGATAAGTCTGTGATCCCATTGTACCCACAGCCCAGGTTCTTACACTCCTCCTGTCACTGTGTCCTGCCACAGTCAGGTTGCCCCTCAGGCTATAGCAGGGATCCTCTGTGATGTAACATGTTCCATTGCCCCAGGGGAAACCTATTATGGCATCTCTTTTCATAGCAAGAAGTATGTTCCAGAAGTATCCTACAGCAGAGGACTGAATCCTATCCTATCCTCTTCCCTAAATCCATCTCTGAACAAGAAGGTAGGACATGGAAAGTGGAGGTGACTAGGCTATCTCAATAAAATTTTGGTTATTATGGAAAATCCTAGAGTGTATGCCTTTGTGTTGGGGCCTGTAACTGTGATAACTCAGTGGTCCTACATATGTTCAATTTTACCTGAGCAATTTTTTCTAAAAAAGAAAATTAACGGCTCATATTTTTTCAAATTAATTAATTTATTTTAACTAGGTATATATGACAGCAGAATGCATTTTGATTCATTGAACATAATTGTAGCACAACTTTTCATTTCAGTGGTTGTACACGATGTAGCATCACACCATACGTGCAGTCATACATGTACCTAGGGTAATGGTGTCCATCCCATTCCACCATCTTTCCTGCCTCCATGCACCCTATACACCCTCCCTTCCCTTTGCCCAATCACAGTTCCTCCATTTTTCCCATACCTCCTCCCTCCTCATTATGGATCAGCATCCACTTATCAGAGAGAACATTCAGCCTTTGGTTTTTTGGGATGGGCTTATTTCACTTAGCATGATATTCTACAACTCCATCCATTTACCTGCAAATGCCATGATTTTATTCTCTTTTAATATGGAGTAATATTCCATTATGTATATACACCACAGTTTCTTTATCCATTCATCTATTGAGAGGCATCTAGGTTGCTTCCACAGTTTAGCTATTGTGAATTGAACTGCTATGAACATTGATGTGGCTGTCTTACTGATTTTAAGTCCTTTGGGTCTAGACCAAGGAGTTGTATTGCTGAGTCAAATGGTGGTTCCATTCCAAGTTTTCTAAGGAATCTCCATGCTGCCTTCCAAATTGGTTGCACCAATTTACAGCCCCACCAGCAATGTATGATTGTGCCTTTTCCACCACATCCTCACCAACATTTATTGTTGTCTGTATTCTTGATAATTGCCATTCTGACTGGTATGAGATGAATTATTAGAGTAGTTTTGATTTGCATTTCTCTAATTACTAGATATGTTGAACATTTTTTATATATTTATTTATTGAATATATATCTTCTTCTGAGAAATATCTGTTCAGCTCCTTGGCCCATTTATTGGTTGGGTTATTTGGTTTTTTTGGTGTTAAGTAAGTTTTTTTAGTTCTTTATATATTCTGGAGATTAGTGCTCTTTCTGATATGTGTGTGGCAAAAATTTTCTCCCTAAATGGAGGTTGTCTCTTTACCTCATTGATTGTTTCTTTTGCTGACAAGAAGGTTTTTCATTCGAGTCCATCCCTTTATAAATTCTTGATTTTATTTCTTGCACTTTAGGAGTCTTGTTAAGGAAATCGGGACCTAATCCAAAATGATGAAGATTTGGTTTAAGTTTTCCTCTATTAGGCATAGGGTCTCTGGTCTAATTCCTAGGTCCTTGATTCACTTTGAGTTGAGTTTTGTACATGGTGAGAAATAGGGGTTTATTTTCATTTTGCTGCATATGGATTTCCAGTTCTCCCAGCACCATTTGTTGAAGAGGCTATCTTTTCTTTACTGTTATTTTTTGGTGCCTTTGTCTAGTATGAGATAACTGTATTAATGTGGGTTTTTCTCTGTGTCTTCTATTCTGTACCATTGGTAGACCATGTCTATTTTGGTGCCAATACCATGCCATTTTTGTTACTATAGCTTTGTAGTATACTTTAAGGTCTGGTATTGTGACACTTCTGCTTCACTCTTCTTGCTAAGGATTGCTTTGGTTATTTTGGGTCTCTTGTTTTTCCAAATGATTTCATTTCTCTATTTCTATAAGGAATGTAATTGGGATTTTAATTGGGATCGCATTGAATCTGTATAGTGCTTTGGGTAGTATGGCCATTTTGACGATATTAATTTTGTCTATCCAAGAGCATGTGAGATTTTTCCATCATCTAAGGTCTTCCTCAATTTCTTTCTTTAGTGTTCTGTAGTTTTCATTGTAGAGTTATTTCACCTCTTTTGTTAATTCGAAAGTATTTTATTTTATTTTTGAGGCTATTGTGAATGGGGTAGTTTTTCTAATTTCTCTTTCAGAGGATTCATCACTGATATACAGAAATGCATTTGATCTATGGGTATTGATTTTATATCCTGCTACTTTGCTGAATTCATTAATTGATTCTAGAAGTTTTCTGGTGAAGTTTTTTGGATCTTCTAAGTATAGAATCATGTTGTCAGTAAATAGTGACAGTTTGAGTTTTTTTTTTCCTATTTGTATCCCTTTAATTTGTTTTCTCTAATTATTCTGACTAGAGTTTCAAGGACTATGTTGAATAGAAGTGGTGAAAAAGGGCATTTCTGTCTTGTTCCAGTTTTTAGAGGGAATGTTTCCAATTTTTCTCCATTTAGAATGATGTTGGTCTTGGATTTTGCATAAATAACTTTTATAGTATTGAGGTTTGTTCCTACTATACCTAGTTTTTCTAGTGTTTTGAACATGAAAGGGTGCTGTATTTTGTCAAATGCTTTCTCTGCATCAATTGATATATTCATATGATTCTTATCTTTAAGTCTATTGATGTGATGAATTATATTTATTAATTTCCATATATTGAACCAACCTTGCATCTCTGGAATGAACCCCACTTGATCATGGAGCACTATTTTTTTAAATGTATTTTTCCATCTGATTTGCCAGAATTTTATTGAGAATTTTTGTGTCAATGTTCTAGAGGTAAATGAGGACTCCGATACAAGTTATCAAAATCTCTGGGACACTATGAAGGCAGTGCTAAGAGGAAAGTTCATTGCATGGAGTTCATTCTTAAAAGAAGAAAAAGTCAACAAATAAATGACCTGACATTACAGCTCAAAGTCCTAGAAAAAGAAGAACAAACCAACACCAAAATAGTAGAAGACAGGAGGTAATTAAAATCAGGATGAAAATCAATGAAATTGAAACTAAAGAAACAATTCAAAAAAATTGACACAACAAAAAGCTGGTTCTTTGAAAAAATAAATAAAATTGACAAACCCTTAGCCACTCCAATGAAAAGAAGGAGGGAGAAATCTCAAATTACTAAAATTTGCGTTGAAAAAGGAAACATCACAGCAGACAATATTGAAATACAGGGGACAAATAGAAATTATTTTGAAAATTCATATTCCAATAAAATAGAAAACCTCAAAGACACCAAAAAATTTCTAGAGGCATCCTGATACCAAAACCAGGCAGAGATGCATCAAGGAAAGAAAATTTCAGAGCAATATCCCAGATGAACTACTCATATATTAAGAGGAGATTTCATTTGAAAGCCTGCATTTCTGCTGACAGGTTGCAGATGTGGTGTCCTGGGTGTGAGGGGGTGGGGGTGGCCCATTCCCTCCCAGGTGCTGGGATGTGGTCAGCTGCAGGTCAGCTTTCCCAGTTGCTGCTTCAGCAGCTGAGCTCATGTGCTGCCTTCAGCCAAATGCTTGATGGGAGACATTCAGTGGCCGGATTAGAGCTGGGAGCTCCTTGGTGGGGCATTGCCACAGAGCAAATTACAATAACAGAAATCCCCTTTAGTGATAGCTCTTACCAGCTTATTGCAGTCTATAAAGAGACAGAATAAATACCCTGAGGAAAAAAACAGAAGGAGAAGAAAGGAAGAAAGCCTTCCCAAAGACCATCATAAATAAGCGATTTTGCTGTTGTAGTTGATTTGCTTTGGCTTTAGAAATAGTTATCAGCTCAGAAATCAAGAGTTTTTGAGGCAATGAATTCCCCAACATGGGGTCCTAATGAGAAAACCCGCAACTGCCTGGGGCTGGATGTCTGATTTTTTTTTTTTAATTTTTTATTGTGGGTTGTTCAAAACATTACAAATTTCTTGACATATCATATTCCACACTTTGATTCAAGTGGGTTATGAACTCCCACCTTCACCCCATACACAGATTGCAGAATCACATCAGTCTAATTTTTGAGGCAGAAAAAGCAAAGCTGGAATGGAGGGGTAAAGTGCCTATCCTGTTGTGTAAACAGAAAGTGGATTAGAGAGGAGAGTGTTTATGTCCTGGGAAGTCTAACAGCCACTTAAGTCCTCAGTGTGATTGGAGAAGACAGAGCTGGCTGCTAATGCTGCTTGTCTCTCTCTTGGCAGCTGCTCAGCCTTAAGGAGGTAGAAGAGCAGTGTCCCACTAGTGGGGCTGAGTGCTGGGTGACCCCCGTGTCTCTGGGGAGGCCAGAGATGGGGCATCCTGGGATGCATATGCACCAACCATGGTGGCTAAGGCTTTCCATGAGAATCCCGCCAGGTGGTTCTGCTGTAATCCTGCTCCTGGGTAGAGATGGCATCAGTTGTTGACTCAGGCATGGTGAGAGATGCGGGCCCAGGCAATGAGGCGCCAGGGCTTATGCTGGCACAACATTGGGTAGAGGGCAGGAGAGGCAGCAGTTGAGGCTGCTGCTGGCCAGAGACCTGAGGAGCCAGAGACCTGAGAAAACTAGGAAGATGCAGAGGCGTGGGTGTGGACGCCTTCCAACAACCTCACTTACAAAGCCAGTGAGGGTCAGAGTGCAGGCTTCTATCTCAGCTGCCACTGCCCATTGTCCTTGTCATGACCTGTAATCTCCTGCCTCTCAGACACCATCCCACAAGGAAGGACAGATGCTTGTCCAGGGTTCCTGGCACTTCCAAACCTGTGCAAGGCCTGTTGTCATCTGGTGTCCCTCACTGCTCCTGACTCCCAAAATATAGACAGAAGTCCCCGCTGGCTACTTTTTCCAAAACCTTCTTTCCCTGGGGGTTTTGAGTAAGGAAAGCTAAGTGAATACGTGTTAATTTGCCAAAAATGGAGGAATCTTCTTCTGAGACTTTTGTTTCTCCTTCCCTAAACCTCCCTAAGCCCCTGGAAATGCTGCTTTCATTGAGAAACAACACTCCTGCTCTGGGTAACTCCCAGTTGGTTTAGATGCCTTAGCAAGTTAGTTGAAAGTGCAGGGAAACCAACCAGCTTCAAGACAACACACACAGAGGCAGCCTGTCACCTCACAGCTGCCAAACAGATGGCCCAGGTGGGGGGCAGGGAGCACAGGGGTGGGGCTCACACATGGCCCCAGGTAGGGAGGGGGCAGAGGAATATGCGAGTGGGGCTCACATACAAGTGTGGAAGTTCTGCTCCGAGGCTCTGCTCCGAGGTCCTCTGGTCTGTGGACTTCCAGCTGGGGCCATTCTCACTAGCCCACTGCCACACACAGGACCTGGCATGGAGCTGCCCCAAGGATTCTTCTATCTAGTCGCCTTCCCCTCCCTCCATCTTTCAACCACAAAACTATATTTGCTTAAGAATGAACTTTACTAAATACCAATCTGATTAACCCCTCACTTGCTGAACACCCACCAGAGGGCCCCATTTCTGGGTGGGGAGCCTGGACCCCTGGCTTGGTGAGGCTCCAGTGAGGTAGTGCCTGGGAACTGCCCTGCCCGTAGGACTCCTCCTGGTGCTTACCCTGCTCTGGGAGGCGGCTCTGCTTTCCTAAGGTTGGGTGAGCCCCCCTTTCTCTGTGGAGTTCTGAGAGCTCTGCCAGCACCATTAACAAGGACACTTCAGTTCTACTGAGCACTTCAGTGTGTGGCCTCACACCAAGTGCACTGATGGGCTGTTTCTCTAAGGGCTGCAATGGCCTGTGAGGGGCAGGAACCTCCTCATGTCACAGGGAGGAACGTGAGGACACAGGTGCCCAAACCCTGCTAGGAGTGCACATTGGAAGTGTCAAATGCTCCTCCAAACATCAATGACTGGCTCCAATCCCGGGATTCTGGGTTTAATTGCTGTGGACTGGCATATTGGCAAGGGGATGTTCACAAGCTCCCCAGTGTCTCAGCAGCACAGTCTGGGCACCTCTGACTCAAGTCCTGGTCCTATAGCTGCCCCTGGAGTGAAAGCAGGTTGAAGACAGGAGGCAGTGCATGTGCCTCCTGGATTCTGGATGAGAAGCAGCAGCTCTGCACACAGCAAACACTCCCAGGAACTGTTGGGTGATCTGTGACACATGGGATGGGGGTGGGAACACCCAGGACCTGCTGGGTGGCCAGGGACCCACAGAAGAAGGCTGGGCATGCCCAGGACCTGCTGGGTGGCAGAGGACACATGGGATGGGAAATGGGAACGTTGGACACAGCAGAGCCTGAGTGGATCATTTTGCTCTGGACAGCCACACAGTCTGAAAACCAGTGGCATGTAACTCTCCTTCCCAACAAAGGAGTTGTGGTCTGGTTGATATCGCTGACCTTGCAATGGAGTTCCTGAAACCAGGGAATCACCCAGGGAGAGGAGGGCAGGGCCCTGGTTGTTTGGGATCCAGGAACTACCACTGTGTAGCTGTAAACTAATGGACACTCCTCCAAATAATACCCACCATTTGTACAGGTCCATCTAAGTATGCATCTGTGAGTAACTCCACGTGTGTACATGCTTTTGTGTGAAAGAAAATAATAAAAACAATACACAGGAATCATCCATCTTCATTACTCAAACACTTTTTAATGAAGGAAACACAGAACAACTTTTAATTATTGGCATGAATTTTCTTATTTTAACCAGCAGACATTAAGCTCAAACTTCAACTATAGACAAGGGTGTGGTTCAGTGGCAGAGCCCTTGCCCACCAGGATCAAACTCCAGCATCACACACAATCACAGGAGAGCAATCTGATTTCTCCCTGTGGGAGGGTGGTTAGCATCTCTGGGGGACACTTGGCAATGTCTGGCCATATTATGGATGTCCCCAGGCAGAGGGTGCTGCTACTGGCATCTGGTGGGTAGAGGTCGGGGATGGTGCTCTCACCTCTCTCTGACTCCATCCTGGCTGAGGAGACAGTGATCGTCCTGGATGACCGTGTCACCATCATGGAGCTGGGCGTGCAGATGGTAGCTGGCTTGTCCCTCCCCTGTAGCCTCACAGGGTGGACTGGAGGGCCACTGTCTCCACAGTGGCTGCCCAGGATGTCCTCCAGGCCCCACAGCAGGTGAGAGCCTAGAGGCCTGTGCCCTGGTCCATGGTCAGCTCTTCTCCAGGTCGCTTTGTCCCACACAGAGAGTCAACAGAGCCTCACAGCCCCTCATTGAGTCTGAGGGGAGCTTTCCTCCCAGGAGACATTACGCTGACCACGTGTCCACATGCATTTGCTTTCTAGCAGGTGTATGTGTATGAACCAAAGAATTACATCTTCACTTTTATAAAACAATATTTGGTACTTGGGAATCCCATTTCAGCCACCTAAAGAAGTGTGGCTGAGAGGTGCAGGATTTCTGCTGGCTCATGTTGATTTGGGGTGGCTCTGAACCTCCATCTTTAAACTTGTAGCAAATCCTCCTAAATTATATCAAGGTCACTGTGTCTTTGAGGCTGCCAATCCCCAGAGGGCGTCTTTTCTCAGACACTTGGAGCCAAGCCCATCTGCCTAATAAAGAATGCTTGACATGAGAGCATCTTGAGCAGCAGCCTGATTAGTTGCACCTGAAATTGAATCAGATGTGTCATGGGATCTTTCAAACTCTTTTCAGAAGCATCAAAGTCAAATTCTGTTCTATGAAAATCAGCTAATACACACATGACCACATCCATTGAAGTCATTCTTCTGTGGCCCACACCATGGGGGCTGCAGCACGTTATTGATGCCATGTCCATGTAGAGCCGACCCTGTTCCAGACTTTAAAACAGAGGGGTTGATATATCTCAGTCCTTAGCTTGAGAACCTATTTTATAGGAAATCGCACTTCTTACATGCTTACAAACAGGAAGGGAGCTGATCATACTCTGGTTTCGTTTTCCTCAGGAAGCCATAGTCAGTTCTTAGATTTTGTTCAGTGATGGCTCCATGACACCTTTAGACATTTATGATCCCAAGGATTTTTCCATAACTGTCTCGTCATTGGATGAAATGGTGGTGTCTGTCCAGCTAAACCTGCAGTCCCAGTGGCCGGTTGTGGTTGCAGAGGGTGAAGGACAAGGGCCCCTGATCAAGTTGGAGATGATGATCAGCAAGTCTTGCTAGAAGACCAAGAGGAAGAGTGTTCTTGCTGTGGATAAAGGAAGCGCCAAGGTCAGGTTTGCACTGGGCATCCAGGAGGAGCACCAAGGAGGCAGCAATGACATCGAGGGCGTGAATACCATGTTTTTTTTTTTTTCATTATCCAGTCTGAAATCAAAAAAATGGTATTGATATGCACAAAAAGGTAACTGCCTAGGAATCACCTACAGATGAGGCTCGCCATGTGCCTGAGCACAGGTAAAAACAAATAGATGAATAATGTTACAACTCCCGCACTGTGGTGGAACCATCTACAGCTGGCCAGAAAATATTCACAATTGTTTTTCTGCCAGAGAGAAAACATTCAGGGGATGCTCACTGGGGAAGAAAAGAAATGTGTACTCTAAAATATAAAATAAAATAAAATCGTAATAGGAAATGGCTATTCCGAAGGTGGAGAAGCAATTGTTAGGAAAAACAGACACTGTAAATTTAAGTGCAAAGAGAAGAATCACGTGACTCCCGAATGGCTTTTTAAATATCAAATGTTTGTGAGTTAACCGCAGGAAGAGTTTGAAAGGACAGTGAGAATTTGAGGGTAGGGAGATTGAATACAGCTTTTATATATGAAGATGGCCTAGTCGCTGAAACAGATATTGGCCAAGAATGGTTCATGAAGGTCTTCACTGAGCTGCTGCTTCTCGAAGAAACAGAGATGTAGGGCAGGAGCGTCACAGCCAGCCGCCTCTGTGCTCCTCACACTAGCTCCTGGGGTGTTCTTCCTGTGTCTTTTTGTCCAAGGGGCTGGAATATGCTGTTGTTGTGGTTTGGGTGTGAGGTGTCCCCCAAAAGCTCATATGTGAGACTGTGCAAGAAGGTTCAGAGGAGAAATGATTAGGTCATGAGAGCCTTAACCCAATCAGTGACTTAATCCCCTGATGGGGATTAACTGAGCGGTAACTGAAGGTGGATATGGTGTGGCTGGAGGAGGTGGGGTTGGGGGTGTGCCTTTGGGGTACAGATTTGGTATCTGGCAAGTAGAGTCTCTCTCTGCTTCCTGATCATCTCATGAGCTGCTTCCCTCCACCACACTCTTCCCCATGATTCTGCCTCACCTGGGGCCCTGGGGAATGGAGCAGCTCTCCATGGACTGAGACCTCTGAATAAGACCACGAGCCCTCAAATAAACTTGCCCCCCCTACAACTGTTCTGTTGGGTATTTTAGTCACAGTAGCAAAATCCTGACTAAAATACCTGGGGACTAAATACAGGTGACCAGGAGTGGGGTCTGTCCCAGGACCTGGGGCTCAGTGAGCCCTGCAGATGTTATAATCGGGGTTGAGAAGAGAGGCTACTAAAAGTCGATTCTCTTTTCTTTTCTTTCTTTTTATTCGCCCTTAGTCCAACTGGAGAACGGAGCCAGGATACCCAAGTCATTTGCTATAAAATGATACTCTGGAAAGATGGCCGGCACAGGTTCTCTGAGCTCCTCTGTTCCAAGACACAGCTTGGTGCCCCTCTCCACTGCACAGGGGAGGCAGCCCCTGCTGTAGAGAGAAGGGTTTGCTAATCCAAACATAATTATTCAAATGAAGCTGCTCCTTCTCAGGGTACTTGCAATGTTCTCTCCGTTCTGATGCTTAACTTTTGGCCCAGGCTTAATGGGAATCCATTTCTGAAATGGGAACATCAAAACTCAATTACAGGATGAGTCATACAGAGGCAGCAGGGCGACCATTCCTTGAGGACAGGGAGATATGGTCCTGACTGAGGCCGGGTGGGGGCCTGCTGTGGGGCCAGAAGGTGACCTGCATGATTCTAGAAATGATGAGCCCAAGGACAGCTGCAAGCCAAACACGGAATCCTGCAGCGAGGTGGCTGGTGGCCAGAGGAACCCAGCCAGAGCCAGGGAGGTGAGAGAAGAGATGGCAGTAAGAACTGCGACCACATTACCTCCCCCAGAGGGCTTCCCACAGGGAGCCTCTGAGAACAGAAGAGCTGTCTTCAGACATCGTCTCTTCCCAGAAGTCATATTTTTTTTTTCTTGGTGCTAAAACTCTTTCAAGCTCAAAGAGAAAAACCAAATGGCCAAGTTTCCTTGTACATGATTTTTAATTTTTCTCAGATTTGCCATTGATACGTCCCAGCTTACCAAAATATAAGCGATGTTTCCTGTGCTTTGTTTCTTGCTAATTACAAGTCACAGATTTAGTCACCCTCATTTTCCGTATAGTAACAGACATTGCACTCTGCAGGGCATAAACCAAAGTGGGAAAATGAGCAGGAAGATTAGAATAAGAAATGCCACTCCCGGGGGTCCAGAGATATTTGCCTGGATCCAGGAGAAGTGAGTTTAGTGGGAAGCTGTCCAACTGGTGGGTCTGAATACAGCAATTGCACCCACATTCTTGTAGTTGCAAAGGTCCTTCCCCTGCCCAGGATGGAGTAGATCCCTCCTGAAGCCATCCCAGGGTCTGCTCCTGAGAGCACCAGGTCTTTGAAAGCATTTCAGGGCACAGAAGTTCAGATGCTTCTATTGCTCCCACCACTTGGGGCTGAGTGTGCGAACCGTCAGTTTCCAGGTTTGACATTCTCTGTTTCAAAGGCCAAAACACAGGGATGCAGAAGGAGTGGCTACTGGAAAGTGCTGGAGTTTGAACCCATAGGTGCATTGAGGGGAGAGAAATCAAGAGGAGAAGAAATAAAATGACCTCATTTTCCAGCAAATAGATGACATCCACTCATGGAGTACCATCAATTTACACATGGAAATAAGAACTGAAATGTGTTTCAGCTTGATTGCATTATTTGTACACACTCAATATGTTTTTTTTTTTAACCTGTGGACATCCAGAGGCACATCACAATTGGGACAGAGCCCTTGTGCCTCCCCAAGCTCAGGGCTCATGTGAAGGGGTGGAGGTCACATTCAGACATTTAGATGGAAAGACAATCCATTCTGTGGTGGGTGCTGGTCCCCATGCTAGGTGTCATGCTTCCTCTGGGCTTCTCTGAAGAGGTGGGGACACACACCCTGTTTGCCCCAAGGTTTCTTCTGGTTGGTGGACTGAGAAGCTCACCTTGTAGTTGTGGTGTGCAGCTGCATGGTGTGGGGCAGAGGCGCATCTCCATGGTCTGACAAGACTGCCATCAGAAAGCCTGGCACTGGTTAGCGATCTGAGAAGGCACCTGTGAGCTTGAAAAGTCTGAAGACCACTGGGAAATCTCACTTTCAAGAAGCAATTTTCTTCTTCTAGCACCCAGGGAAGGTTGCTTCAGGTAGAGTCCCAGGTGCTGAAGACGGGAAAAAGTCTAGTACTTCTCCCGTGTCATGTAGGAACCAGATGGCACGGGGACCTTCCACACCTATTAGATGGTCGTTACTCTTCCTGTTTTGGGCTGTCCTTGCTAATGGTTTGGATATGTGTGTGTGTGTGTGTGTGTACATATGTGAGTTTACATGTAGGTCTTTGTGTGAGTGAACATGTGTTATAGGTTGTGTGTGCATTTATATGTGATTGTGCTTAATGAGTGTTATGTGTATATATTTCTGTATTTATGTGCATATACATATGTCTATATGTGTATGTTTATGTACATATGATGTCATTTGTGTCCATTTGTCTGCATTTATGTGTGTGTTTGTGTGTGGGTGTATGTGACTGTGGGTGATGGTAAGCTTGTATTTATCTGTGTCTATATTGATGTGCATGTATGTGGGCTCAAGCATATGTGTATGTCTGTGTGTGTTTGTGTTGTGTGTGTGCATGTGAGGGGCAGGGACTGGAAGGGGTCTGCATTCCCAAAGTGATGAAGCTAAAGACATGAGACATCACAGGAGGTCTGGGGCTTCTGCTTTGCTCTTCCAAGGCTTTTGCAGATGCTTCAGACAGTGGGCGGGTGAGCTGGCCTAGACCCCCAGGCCTCCCCTTCAGGATGCTTGCAGTCTGTGAACCTGGCAGCATCTCATGTCACTCCAGCAGGTGCAGAGGAAAGAGACATCTTGGCAACCCTGGCTAGAATTTCTGGATATGTCTTAATACTTCTGCTCCCCACTCCTGCCCTTTCTACAAGCCCCACTGGGCATACGGATGCAGACAGAGCAGGCAGGGCCGACTCTGAAGCAGCGTGGGAGCTGGCAAAATAGGAGTCAAAATGCTTTTCCATATTCCTCCCCGTCAGCACGGCTTCTCACAACTTCAAAAAAGTCTTTTTCTCTTAGGAATTCACCCAGTTCTTTCTCTAATGGAAAACCGAGCTGCTGGCCGCTGGAGCTCTTCCCAGATCTCTGTGTGTATGCATAACTTTTAGTATAATTGACTCAAAAATAAAAGGCACACAGAATGTTTGAAATGAAATTGAGAAAAGAAAAACACTTCTTATTTAGCAGTTGGTTTGCAGAGTGCAAGTACTGCATTAGTGTTTGATCACTGGAGTTCTTGGTACCTTCTAAATATGTTTTTCCTGAATTTATACAATTTATATTGGCTGTGGTAAGGTGTTGTTTTGGTTTTAGAAAAATAATAAAATATACAAGAAAGTTCAGAGGAGAGTTTAAACTCTCCGCAGCTAGACACAGCAGATGCCATTACTGTGTAGCTAGAAAGTACTGGGCCCAGCTGCAGGCCAGCTGGGGACCACCCCCTTGCCCTAGGTAGGCGGATGCTGCCCGCAGACCAGACAAGCCGATGCTGGTGTTTGAAGAGATCCTGGAATATCTCTGGCTTTAATTGATGGTCTGGGACATTTGTTTAGATGAATTTCTTTTTATTCTTGCTAAAGATTTTCACCTTGGATACTGCAGAGACTGAGCGTGGAGATAATGATTTTGCTCTCTGAGAACAAGTATTTTCCAAGGAGGTGCATGTTGGAAATGGAGGGTCTGCAGGGCTTTTTTTTTTTTTTTTTTTTAACTCCTGAAAAGTATTTCACTTCTTTGGGTTGCCTGACATCACAAGGGACCTGACATTGTCCCTGATATTTTTTTGCTCTGAAATCATGTAAAAAACTGGGGACATCCACAATTTAATATTTTATTATGAGCTTGGAATGAAGCAACCCATCACCTGAGCCACTAAGTGCAGTAACAAGAGCCTCAGAGTCTGCTGCCGGCTTGACACACTGGTCAAGCCTCTTTTGCCTCCTTGGGGGCGAGGGGCGATTTCTTCCCCTTTCAATCCCACTTCAGAATGTTCTTTTCTTCTAGATTCTGTGTATGCTGCTGTGCTTGGGGACCTGTCTCAGGTCGATATCAGGCTGTGGGGTGAGCACAGTCAGCACAGGGAGTACACAGCTCCTGCACTCTTGTTCCTCTGTCTGTGGGTGACATTTCCAAGGGCAGGTCTGGATGACGACCTTGACCTACCAGCTCACTGCTGTCCCCAGGTGACCCTGGTGCAAGGCTATGGCAGCCCAGGGCACTGAAAGATGCTGGACTTGGCAGATGGAAGGACTGAGGTGTCACCTCTTCACAGAGGATGTATAGTCACAGCCTTGTCCAAGCTGTTCCTCTGTACCCACGCCCCTGTAATACTCAGCCTGCATGGGTAGGGGGCTTATTTTCAATTTCAACACTTCAAATTATATGGTGGATTCCAGAAACAATTGCATCTTGAATTCCAGAAACAAATTAAGGAGCCAGCCCTCCTTTGGGGGATGTCTCTACAAGCCTGCATGTCTTTGGAGATGTGGTCAAGCCCCAAGATAGAGGGAAGGTGGGTGCTGGAAGAGAAGAGTTAAACACTGAACAAGGGAATCCAGCCCAGGAAGCACCGGGAGGACAAGCCAGTTCCTGCATGTACTGCAGTGCGGGGGCCCAGGCTCTCAAGGGGAAGAGGCGTCACACCCTAGCAATGGGGAATCAATGCTGGCACCTTGCTGGTCTCTCACACGTGTTTAAACAGCATGTCACATTCCCACAAGTTCATGTGTGTGTCCATCATGGACTCCAGCTAGACCACTGTCTTGGAGCAAGTAGACTCACTCTGAGCTCCTGGGAAGATGTGGGTTTGAGTGAATGTTAGGGCATGGTCCCCTGAGCCTTGCTGAGGAGTGTTGTGCAGGGAGGCGGACGCAGAGGAAGGAGCCTGAGGTGGAGGTCCGTGCAATGGGCAAAGGAGGCGCTCACCACTGCCAGTCCACCAGGAACTTGTCCACTCAGCCCCCGCGACTGCAGGAGATGAGCCTGGCCTAGCAGAGAACTTTGAGGATACCAAGCGGCAGGGTCAAACGTGCTAGGTTCTTAGAGCTTGATACTCTTCAACCAAGTTAACAGTTTAAAGAAGTTCTCCTCTCAATTTGACCTATTGCTCCTCAATTTCCTACACACGTTCTAGAGGTCAACAAATGTCTAAAAGGCCAAGGGATAGAAAAGAGAAGAATCAAGAAGTCCTCCCACTACAGGGTCCGGCCCAAAGGCAGAGAGAGGTAGTTCAGGGGGAAGGGTGCTGTGAAATTAGTAGTACCAGGCTGATTGGGGACTCCCAGGGAGACTCTGGCCGTGGATGGGAATAAAGAGACAGGCAAGCATCACTGTCCACGGCCTGTCCCCAAAGGCACTTCAGACAACAGCTGCCTATGAACCACTCTCAGTTTTGAAAGCTCACTGGAGAGACGCTTAGTTCTCCGGAAAGGTGCTAGTCCCAGGAGCTGTTTGATAAGAGCAAATGATGCAAAGCAGAACCTTCCAGGGAACAGACGCTTAGGAAGGGCTCTAGTGGGAAGTTCCTGTCGTGCCCCCTGGAACTCTGGGCAGGGTCCCCCCTGCCAGCTCTGGAATGTGACCATACACAGAGGCCATTGTCAGCTGGGAAGCTCACCAGAGCCTCTGGTCTAGAGATTCTCCTGGGGCTTCATTTTGTCTGCATGCCTCAGTGAACCATGAAGGAACTCAGCTCCCAGCACCTCCCCTGCAGGGAGCGTGGTGCTGTCACCTAGCTCCAAATCCCAAACCTTTAAGCACTGGCCTTTTTGGCTTGGCCTAGCCCTGCATAATCTATCAGAGGGTCCAATGGGCCAATATAAAAAAAACAAGATACTCTGATCACTCCTGAGATAGAAATCTCACTTCAGGGGCTGCCTCCCAGGTATGAGGGCAAAGGACAGACCTGACTCCTCCAAAGGGAATTGTTTACTCCACAGTGGTCAATTATTCAACCAGGAGAAGCAAATCTCATTTATGTCAGGGCAGAGTAGAGTTCCCCACTGCTTAAATTGGAAAGGGACCCTGAAGAGAAAAGAGAATTAGTTTTCTTTCCTGTGTCACAGGGAGGGTGCTCTTGCCCTCCCTGTCACTGGTGGGGAGCAGATTGGAGGTGCATTATTCCAGGGACAAAGCTCAGCCAGAAACCCTGATCTACTTGTTCTCTCAGGGAGGGCTTGGCCTGTCCTCGAGGCGTGACCTCACTATTGGCAGGGCAGAGGTCCACTTGAACTTGCAGGTTCTTCTTAACATGTGCAGTGTTTACCATGTCCTGTATTTTCTCATTTCAAGGAAGTCAGAATATCATTGTTTCACTCTGCAGTGGGAATGCTGGCTCCTAGAACCTGCCCTCCACCCAGTGGATTGGCAGAACTTCGACCAGGATCCAGGTCTTCCTCCCAGCCCAGGGCTCATCCCAGTGACCCCAAATGCAGGTCACATCTCCGCCCTTTAGACAGGAGGATGAGGCTGCTTCAGCTATGAAAGGTAGTGCAGGGCCGTGGCTTCCTTCTCTGTGTCAGGCCACTGCTTTTAAATACAACCTCCCACCACCCTACTGCCCCTCAGCTCCCTGCCCAGGGGCCAACAAAGAGCTAAAAGGTTGAAGGTTGGAGAAGAGAAGAATCCAAATATACTCCCACAGCAGGATCCCAGCCAGAGGCAGACCCCCCCTTGGGGCAGGGGAGGAGAGTTGCTGCACTTTTGCTGGGGGAAGGGACAGGGTCATTTCCGCTCCTGCCAAGTAACAAAAACTTAAGGTCAATCATCTGTGGCTTAAAACCTTGGAAGCAGCTCAGAAGCCATTGCCAGCCTCACACACTCCCCCAGAAGACAGAGGGGGAAGGAGAGCAGGGAAAGTAGTTGAGCCCAGAGGTCCCAAGGCCCTGAATGAGAAAATGACTCAGGACTGATCAACATTCCAGCAAGCAGCTCATCCAGTTGCAGCCCATTTAGCAACGAAGGCGTGAGCAGGGAGACAAGAGCCCAGGAGCTCATTATCAAGAGCTCAGTTGAAAAAGTTTGGAGCAAGTTATGGAGTAATTAAGATTGCATTTGAATAATGTAATGAGCCTGTGTATTTATTTTATTGTGGAGCTGCTCAGAGACACCCATGGCACTCCCTCCGGTGGCCGGCCTGGTGGCAGCGGGCCTGCCTGTCATCATTTGGAGGAAGGATTAGAAGTGTTATTTTTAACTCCCCATTATTAGAGGAAAACACACACATCTGGAACATTGTAAAGACTAATTATTAGCTGCTCAGCTGAAAAATAGCCTGGTGTCCACAAGACATCATTTTCCAATTATTTCGATATTTTTCAATGCCTTAAATATGAGAGGCATATAACATCCGGCTCATTTAATCTCCCTAAATTATACTTTGTCTGCCATGGTCTACAGTTTAATAAAACCTCTACATTTTAATAAGCTCAGTGAAATCATGGAAAATATTGAGAAAGCTCCGTTTCAGCCTTTTTTTTTCTTTTTTCTTTTTTTTTTTTTTGTTTTCTTGGGGGAAGAATGGATATATTAGAACTAGAATATGATTTTTATATTTTCAGTTTGCTAAAGGAGTTTGGGGTTTGTTTGCAGGCCACTTCCAAAACTGACAATAAGAAATGTATTTTTAAAAATATTTTTCTTATGGGAGATTCCAAAATATTGTGGAAGTTGTGCTTTTCACTGGAAATAGAAAGAAATAGGCCAGATGTCTCATTCCCATGATTCAGTAGTAGATCCCTATGGTTTTGACTATATTCATCAACCTCTCCTTATTGAAACGGTGGGCCTCACACAGCCAGGTCAGACCTCTGATGTGGTGAATAGAATTGGCAACAGGATGCAGGAAACGCCCTGAAGTAATCAAGGTTGCACGTGCCTGAAAAGGGCGAGGAACTGCCATACTTACTCATGAGGCTGGTTTGAGACACCAGTGGTGGACTTTACCCAGGCAAGGAGAGCACAGTTGGCTAGGGGTCACCTTGGTGCTGAAGCCGGAGGAGATGCTCTACATACCTATTTATTACAATTCCTCTTCAATTTTTAAGATCTCTAGGGAAGCTGCATGGAAACTCAAAATACGTTCCACACCTGCTTGTGACAGTACTTGGAATTTCACCTTCAGAACTCAGGTGCATTGGAAGTCCTCCAGTGCAAGTGAGCATTAGTGCTAAGAAATTAGTGATAGAAGGATTCACAAAACAGGGTTCTATGACCTCAGATGACAAGACATTTAAAGCCGTCTGACTGCGGGTTTCTTCCAGAAGCTCTGCGATGTCTTCAGGCACCCAGGCTTTTCCGTCCTTCTGTTCCATATTATTTAGCTATGGTCCTTTACTGTCTTGGTCCTTGCCCCCAAATGGCTGCCAGAGCTCCCAGCAATGTATCTTCATACAAGCACATTCAAAAGAAGGACAAAGTCAGATTTCTACACGTATCTCTCATGAATTATGAAACAACATAGAAGTGCCCGTGAAATCTCCCCACAGGTACCTTTGATAATGCATCTGTCATAGGCATTGACCAAGGAATTCGGAAAGCCTATTCAGCTGGTGAGTTCTACCAGAAACGAAATGTAGAATAGTTGAGGAATCACCAGACAGAGTTCGATATACACCTAGACTTGATTACAGATTCATTTGCTCCCCAAAATTCCTTTATGATCCACACATTTTTCTAATTCAGATGCCCATCATTTGAAATTAATACTAATTTGCATAATGTATAAATCAAGAAAATATCTCATAAGAAAGAAAATATTTTCAAATTCATAGATAAAATGTAAAAAGCATAGAAGTACGACAACAATTCCAAGGTGTAAATAAACAAGTCCTGTTTAATTATGTTGACCTTATATTGATCTGGTAAGATAGAGACAATTTCACATTATCTAGTCATTAAACAGGTTTATTAAAAATTAATGTGGTGTGATGTTTTTAATTTTCTTTGAGACATAATAGGCACCATATTTGAGTTATTATTCTATATTTGATTTCAAATTTTTAATAATTCAAATTACAACTAATAGAGAATTAATGTTTCATCAATTAGAATGGCAGGGAATCTCATTACATCTCTAATCTCAATTCTCAACACAGGTTTAACTGAAAAAATGAAAGTGAACAGACAGGGAAAGGGTGCTCTGACCTGGGTTTGGATGGCCAGCGAGCGCTCCTGATCACCAAAGAGGAAAAAAAAAAAAAAAAAAGGAGCTTTACATCAGGATCTCATGCCAAACAGGAGCACTGAGCTGTCATTTGCCCTGGGGACAGGTTAACTTGGGCACCTGCACAGCAATGGCCATCCCTAAGGTACATAATTATGCCCAAAGCAGAGCTGCTTCTCCATCTGGCCTGGGCTGAGTGGCTTTCAGTGGAGATGCAGAAGAGCTAAGGGCAGCTCTAAGTGTCTTCTCTCTCTCCTCTGTCCTGCATTCTGCTCTAACAGACTCACTCTTCCTGCAGAAATCAGCCAAGAACTAGGAGTCGGCCTTCAAGGATCCTACCTGAGACTCTGTCAGTGGCTCTTCTGCTTCCTATTATCCTTGTAAATAGAAAATAAAGTACAAACAAACAGCCCCAAGAGATGACACCTGTTTGGTTGGAGCCAGACATGTGGTACAGGTGCCCGTTATCTGGGATTGGCCTAAGAGCAGGCATGTGACCTGGTACTGACTAATGAGGTAAAAGCAGAAGTCACAGATGGCACTTTTGGAAGGAAAACAGACAAAAACAATCATAAGAGAAAAAAAATTAAAACAGATATAGAGAAGGCAACACAAACAGGAGAAAGAAAAAGCCTGCAAGAAAAGCAAGAAAGGTCTTTCCAGAAAACGTTCCTTTCACCTTTTCTAGGCACACTCTTTTCAAGGTTGGGATACAATAGATTTGATGTCTGAAGCCCAGGAAGCTGTTTTTGACTAAGAAAGAAAGTCTTAAAGACATGCACAGAGTGCCCTTGGCCACCAGAATTACATTTCTCCAGGCGCTGGTTGTGCTGAGCCCCTTCTGCATGGATCAGCCCTTTCTGCTGGGAAGCCTCTATCCAGGGCAAGGAGGCATCTGGGCCAGCTCCAGACCAGGGGTGCTGGTCTCCACTGCTGTGATGCCCGTGGTCACAGGAAAGGGGGACTGTCAGTGGTAAAACATGTCATCCCCAAGTGAGACTGGGCATTACCAGAGGTGCTGTCACACATTGCCAGTGGAATCACTGTAAGCCTGAGTCCTACCCAGAGCCAACTTCTATATGCCTCCAGGACTGTTCCAGTTCCACAGTGTGAAAAAACAGAAGGCTTTCCTGGGTAGGAGATACTGGGGATGCCCATGGATTTTTACAGATTTAATTTGGAAGAATCAAAGTTAAAGAAACATGATTAAAATTGCGTGTTTGTGTATGTCTGCAAAGGCACATGTTGTATACACACAAAGATCAGCCTCTGGATTCATCTGTCATTCCAAATTTGAAAACAAGAAATCAATAGATGGTTGATAGGACTTGGAGCATGTCAGGCTGTTGTCAGAATCCTGCCATAGTGGCAGCCGTTAAAGGAAACTGCCAATGTTGGATCAAATAAATTTTGAAATAACCCAATATTTTGATGATTAAAATCACAACAATTTCTGTGTTGGGGGATCCATAGTGGAGTGTCAGAATACTGTCTGAGGGAAGAAAGACCAGGACAAGGCTTGTTTTTTCATATTCGTTGATCTAGAAATTAATCAGAGATGGTTTCCTGCTGTCCTTTAGGTCTACTCACATCGTAAGCCCGGGACCCACCGGAATCTTCTCTCCCACTCTTCCTCAGATGGCCTTTTCCTATTCCCAGTCTTTGATTGAACATTCTTATAATTTTCTCCACAATTATCATAATTGTACTATTATCTCCTTAATATTTATTCTAAAAGTCTCATTTTACTTAAATTTATTCAAAAAAGACATTTTAAACTATATCAATAGTATAAATGGGAAGCCATTATCACTTGTCAAGAACAGGGTGTAATTATGGAAATGAATGCCGTCCATTGAACAAAGCAGGAGGTGCACATGTGTGGAGTGCCTCAGAGAAGCCCGTTCATCTGCATAATTAATGTGAGTTAACCATTTTAATATGTAAAAATAGATAAATCCAATAGATGAACACGAAATACCTAGCCGCCTCCAGCTTCAGACCAGAGTTCTGCTTCCTTTATGTCAGAAGGGAGGATCGGGAGGCTTTGCAGATAGAAAATCATCTGACTACTTCTTGGTGGGGCAGAAGAACCCAAAGGCCTGTGCAATGGGAAGAGCTGTCACCGTCAACATGTAACTTGGAGCTGGTTAAGCTCCAGTGATTCTGTCACCCAGGTCCTGGTGTACTGCTGTCCCCTTTGCAGGTAAGCAGGTCAAAGTCTGCAGTGAAGGGCAGCACCAGCCTTGCTGGCACTCCAGGGGATGGCTGCGATTGGCCTCATCCAAGTGACATCACACTACTCCCTTACTGTTAAATGGCCAAGGATTGGGGCATATGACTCATTTTGGCCAATCAGACATGAAGGCGTATCTTCCACGGCCTTCTGGAAAACGTTTTCCTCTTTGGCAATAACTGCAGTGTAAATGGGCTCCCGCTAGGACCCCCTCCTCTATCCTTCCTTTAAGGTCATTCTGCGAAGGAGGGTCCAAAAGTTGGCAAGGGTCTAGACTGTTGACAGCTAAAGAAGTTCTGAACTCGCCTTCAGACTTTTTAATCCAATACTGCACATGCTTTTGATGTTGGGGACTGTGTCCGGAGGCGTCCACGCCTTGCATCTGCAGGTGTGCACAGTGAAGTCTGTTGTCCAGTCTTATTCCCAGTGTTTATCTTTGCTCATCCAGTGCCTTCCACTAACACGGTCTTATTCCCACTGATTCATACAAATAGCAGCTCAGACCTTAGCACCACAGCTAGTCCCAGCAGACAGGTGGAGGTTAGACTATTTGGGGAGGAGACCCCCATAGAACAAACATGTTACATAACGTTATACAAACGGGTCCCTTGGGGTGGTGCATCTGCCTGCGTTCCATCAAGGAAAGGGAGTCATCGCAGTCATTAGAGGTGTTTGAAGTCACACCAGGTTAACGCGGAGTTAGACCACAGGTGTGCTAGAGAGGGAAGGTCTGGGAACTGCAGGGGGTCTGAGAAACCATCACCCCTGACTTGAGGAGTAAGCAGAGGAAAGCCCTGGCTCCCAGAGCCATCTCACCAGCTGCCTTGGGCTTTGGAGAGGATGGGGAAGTCCACATATCTGCCCTTCTACCTGCATGGACTCCTTGAGGATGGTTATCATTTTGCTTTTCTTAGACATCTCGATTTCCTGTCACTGAAGGGATTTCTGAAAGTAGTCACTGGGTTTATAAGGGAGTATTGGTGGGACAAAATCAGCTAAAATAAATAACCTAACACAGATGTGTTTGTCCCAACAAAAGAGGAAAAACAAGTTAGAGACTGTCTCTGTTTCTTTCAATCACTCATGGATTATTGAATGACCAGCCACATGCAGTACCTGGGGCTGCAATTGCTATTGTCTGAGCTGTGCCCTCCTTGAGATTTATGTATTCAAGTCCTGCTTCCAAATGCGGTGGTATTTGGAGATGGGACTTCTGGGAAGTGATTAAGTTAAGATGAAGTCATAAGTGTGGTGACTGTGTGGCAGGATTCCTGCCCTTCTAAGAAGGGACAGCTTGCTCTCTCTGTCTCTTTGTCCTCTGTGCAAGGACACAGCAGGAAGCCTGCCACCTGCAAACTAGGAAGAGGTGCTCACTAGAGCCTGACAGTGCTGGCACCCAGGTCCTGGACTTCAGCCCCCAGAGCTGCAAGAAAGACCTTTCTGTTAAGTCACCTGGTCTGGGCTTTGCTGTGACAGCTAAGCAGGCTGAAAGGCAGAGAGCAAGGAATCCTGTGTGTGCTCACCACTCTCCACAGCCAGGTGTAGGTGGTGGCTGGGGCCTTCCCACTGCATAGGGGGAGGGCTTAGGGTGGACCCAACTTCCCCAGGGAAACAGACTGCTGACGTTTTTATGGGTGGTCACTGTTCAGAAAGCCAGCTGAGGACTGCTCAGGTGCACACTGCTCTCTGATCTCAGGTAGATGGGGGCCTGGAAGGGGTGAGAGGATGGAGGAGAAGGAGGAGACACAACCACATAAGTCATTGTTTCTTTTTCCTTCCTTATTTTTCCCCTGAAATTAGATTCTGGAGGCCACAGTTTTCCCTGGACGCAGGGAAACCCCACAGCATTGCTTGGGTTGGTGTGATAGTTAGAGACAATGTCCAGGTTCAGGGGCTGTGTGTGGTGGGAGGGCCAGATGCCCAGCATCCCAAGGGTCTCCTTCTTTACACTGCTGCTCTTCAATGGCAGTTAGATAGATGTGCTGGGACCGCTGGGGCCGGGGCTCACATCAGTGAGGAGTACATGCCCAGTCTCAGCTCTGGGGTGCCCTGCTCCAGGTGACCCCCTCCTTCCAGGGTTAAAGTCATTAGGAGATGTAGGCATGCCCAGGGGTGCTACAGAAGGGACCTGAATGTCCTTCTTCTGTCAGGGGCTCCGTTTGCCTTGCCATTGTTACTGTCCCCCTCAGCCACCCTGGGTGTACAAGCCCTGTGTGCTCATAGGGGGCGCCTGAGGAATCCCCCATCCTTCAGAGTCCCTATTCAGTGTATCCAGGGCACAAGGAATGGGGCAATAAACATTACAAAAGAAACCTATGCTAAGTGAGAATGGCTGGGGACAGGAGCGCCACCATTTGCCATTGACTGGGTTGGTGAGATCCTAACCACCAGGCACCTGAGGTGTTTGCTCTGAGGCCAGTGAAATGAGAAGGGACATCCAGGGAGTGCCAGGCAGCACTCCTCTCCTTTCTTCTATCTCATTTCTAGTGCTGGGAGGAATCTGCCACTCAGAGCTGGAAATGAATATCATATTTGTGTAATGGAAGAAGCCAAGGGAGGAAATGAGGCAGAAACGTTTCGGGCTCAGAACAACAGCTCCGTTGATTGAGTTCAATGAGTCCAGCTTGGGCAGAAGTCTCACTGCCCTCCGGGATCCGCAACGCTCTTGCCTGTGGCACCAGGGGACATGAGCCACAGCCGAGCCAGAAGGGGACGGTGGGCCAGATGTCCTGGGCTCCAAAGGCTGTGTATTCTAATGTTTCAGGATTATTTGTGAATATCAACAGATTGAAATTCATAGACCTCTCCAACTCACAGATATTCTGGGATATTTCCAAATTCCCCAAGTTAATTTATGACTGAAGATAAAATTTCCGTCACTTGCTCTGTGTGGTTGGAGAGGGAGTTAGCAGACCCACACACGTGCTCCTAGGAGGCCTTCGGAGGACATTTACGGAGAATTACAAATACTTCTAGTGATGTTTCCCTCCACATCCTCAGGTGCATTTCCAGGGCACCAGGACGGGCAGCCTCCCATCTGTCCAGCCACCTGTGAGTTGAACAGAAACCAGTGTTTTGCCTGAGAGGGGCAAGGAGGGGAGCACGTGTCATGAATCTCCGAGTCACAAAAAGTGGAGACGGGGACTTTTAAATTTAAAAATATATAAGGGTTGGGGATGTAGCATGCCTAGCACATCTGTGTTCAATCCCCAGCACCAGGAAAGAAAACAGAAGACAGATGGAATGGGACTCTGATCCAGGGAATTCTCTTACTGCAGGGGGTCCCCTTCTTCCCCTCCCTTGGGGCGCCCCAGCACAGCACTCTCTTCTACAATGTGCCACTAGCGCCCTGGAGTCTCTTCTTAGTTGAATTCTTTATCTAGTAGAAGCTGCCATCAGTGTACACAAAAAAAGCAAAATAAAGGCTACTGGCCTGGGAAACATCATAAAGGTTCTTGTGGTTTATGGGGCTAAAGGGAAAGGCCACAGGTGTTGACCTGGCTCTGTTCCTGTGGGCCCCACTCAGGCTGACCAATTCCTTCTCCCATGCTCAAATTATCTCTCATGTAATTTGGAAAGAATGGATACCCTGGTAAAGATAAATAACTAGAAGGTTGTCTTCACTCTTAAGGGTTTATTTATTTATTTATTTATTTGTTTGTTTATTTATTTTGCCTTTTGAGTGTTTTGTTATGAGGTTTAAAGTTCTTAACCCTCACATTTAAGTGGGAGAAGTGCACTCAGTGGGGTCATCCACCACCACTGTCAGCTCAGGAGTGCAGGAGGCCTAGCCTCGGCCCACCGACTGGGAGGCTGATGATGAGAAGCCCTGCAGCGCACCTGGGAGGGCTCCCCGCACACCTGGGCCCCGGCCCTGCTTTCCCACGGGGCTGTGATGTGAGCTGAGGTGGGTCTTGGCTACCGCATCATAGTCACCAGAATCACCTCCCTGTGTTCACCTGTCCTTCCTACATCTGACCACTCCTGACACACTCCACAAAGACATTTCACAGCCTAGAAATACCAGGGACAGAGGGAGTGGGCATACCTTCCATGGGATGGGGCTGCATACCCACCCTTCTCTGTGCAGCAGGAGCCCAACCTGTAATTGGGAAAGAAGCTAGTGGCTTCAAACTCGCATGCCCGTGGACAGAAGCCGATGGCCAATCTTTGGGTTTCCCACATGCTGTTCTCAGACCCATCCCCTGCTCCTCTGCTCTGGCCCAGGTGAAAGGGCTGGTTCTCGCTGACTCTGTTTCCCAGGCTTCCATCCCCGTGCTGGAGAGGTGTCAGGGTCATCAGTGGAAAGTGGGAAGATGTGACAGGGAGAATCCACAGCGTTTCTCTTCACCTTCTCCTTCTCCTTTGGTGATGATTTCCATCTTAGGGACCTGAGCATCCTAAATCTTAGCATCCCCAGGGACACTAGTACCAATCCCTCCCGAACACCAGGGCCAAGGTGCTGCTCACCACGAGCTCAGGCTCTCCAGCAGGCTCTGGTCTTCCAGCTGCCCCAGCTGTTGCCTCCACCACTGCCCCTCTCATGGGCACCCATGCAAGTTTGGACTTACTGTGCACACCCTCTGCTGTTATTTTCTAATTTTTTTGGTAATTGCACCTTCCTTTACATTTTTAAATTTACACAGAAAATGTATACAGCTTGAATTTTGCAAATTCTGCACATTCCTATAAAAATGCAGAACACTACCAGGGCTCAAAGTGACCCCCTGATGTCCCCTTTGATCACGTGTGTTTCCAGATCTTCTAGACACAGATGGGGTTATAAGGACACAAGCTTCTTCCAGAAGTAACAGGAAACCCAATGGGAAAATGAGCCAATGACTTAATGGCCACCTCACCAAACTGGGTAAGTGACCAAGAACACAGGATGGGCTCTCAACTGTCCCCAGGAAATGCAAAGCAATACCCATGAAAATGATGGAACTGGGAATACAGGCACATGAGAAGGGTGGCCAGGACATACAGCTGCAGGATCCTTGCATCCATGATGGAGAGTGAATGAGAACAGCCCCCTTGACTCTGGAGACATCCATTGGTGCCACGCATGTGCGCACCCCATGGCTCTACAACTGCAACTCTACCCATAAGTGCACATGCACCCCAAAGTGCACAAATGCTCCCCAGAGACGTTCTCTGGGTAACCCACCCCAGCAAGGGCATGCTTGTGAAGCCAGATTTAAAATTAGGTAGTCAGTGTAGTTAGGTAAATCAGGTCTAATATCGAGTGAAATCTAAAATGGAGGCCATGCTGAGAATGATTCCGGGGAAACACAGGACAACTCCTGGAATGTTAATGAAGTCGAAAAGTCCCTAGGCCAAAGTCCACCCCAAAGAAATGTTAATGGAGCCCAGGAAACAGCCCCCAACAGATTTGGAGATAGCCCATCCCAGAGAAGTGATAAGCCCATCCCAGAAAGTGATAATTAAGTCCTTCCTGCCCATTTGGCCCACTTGTGTCCTAACCCTTCCCCCTTGCATTCCATCACCAAACCTATAAAAAGGGGAACACATTTGCCAGCCAACTGGATTCCACCTCTTGGGTCCCCTTCTTCCTCTGGGAGAAGTCTTTTCTGCTGTCCTTTAATAAACTTCTAATTTCTACTCTGACCTTGCCTCTGCGTGTGCTTTTCTGGTGTTATTCTTCAACATCTGGGAAGCAAGGACTCCTCACCAGCCAACAGTGGTAACACTTGCCTTTTCCTAATAGGAAGCATCAAAGGTCCATCTGGTCTGTTCACTTAGGGGAATTCTGCACAGCAAGGAGAATGACTGAAGGGGACAGGATGAGGATGAATTGCCAAACGTATTGTATAAAGGAAAGTGAGTACAAAGGGAAACATGGCATTATGTGAGTGTGTAGTTCATGTACAAAGTTGTACGTCTTGTGGAAATATAAATATGACCAGTTGACCTGGAAAAGATCACTCCTCTCCAAATACCCAATGAGCATAAGCAATGCTACTAAGTTCTAGTTCTATGTAATTAGTGTAACCAAATCTGGCGTTTGGTTGCCAGAGAGTGTTGTTACAGAGGTGCTAAGGAGGTATCAGCATCGAACTGAGACTTTAGTTAATGTAATAAGAAGAATGAAAAGGTAATTGGGTGTCAAATTTACTATGATTCCTTTTTTAAGTCTTGAATTGTGACAGAATATAAAACTGTCTCCTTCTCCACAGTACTGTGAGCCTTGAGCCTCATAGAGCGGAGTCTTGGGGACACTGGGTCCTCACTCTTGTTTCCCAGGGGAACCTGGTTCTCCCTCAGATGAGGGCAAATGTCCCTGACAACGCAATGGAGGCTCTGCCAAGAGCCCAGATGTGATCTTTGACCCTCCTATAAAACATTAAAATATTATTTCTGATAACACAAGTTAGTTTCTTTTGGGGAGCAGATATCATTAAGTCTTGCCTTTGCATAACCTGAACATATACAGTCCGGGCATGATGCAGCTTTACCTTAGATACACTTCCCTCTGGACATTTAATTTTCCTGTAAACTCTTTCCTAACAAAAGAGCTCTCTGGAAGGAAGGCCAACGTTGGGGGCTGGGGAGGGGCTGCCTGTGGTTCACACGGCGTGGCCACAGGCCCCCAGTGTCCTGCATGGGACCCGGGTACAGTTAGAACTGCAACTCTCATTCATTTGTGCAGCTTCTCTGACTTGTTAGATTTTTTTAAAAAATGCTTCATCCTTATTATGAGATGAAAAATTAATGACATTAGTCAGACTCCTGCCCTTTTTCTTTCAACCCCCACTGCATCTCTTTCCTTTCATGTACCGCTTTTCCCACGTTTGAACCCCTAGGGGAAGTTCTGGGAAAGTTAATAATTTTAATCCAAGGTCATTTATGAAAACAAAGCTTTTCTGTCTCCCGTGTCAGGCAGCAGGAGTTTCCTTCGCTGCTCCTTAGCTTGTGCAGGAGCTCTGTGCAGGAGCTCGGTGGGGTGGGGGTGGCTCCTGCTGGGGTGCCCTTTGTGTGTTGTGCTGAAATTTAATAACAGGATGAGGAAGAGAGGAGCTTCATTTTCAGCTTAAGTAACCGAGTGGAGAGGAGAGTAGCCCTCATTTGAATAAAGCATGTGGTGAACACATCTATTTGTCTGGGAAGCTGCTCATCACTCAGATATCAAACTCCCACGCTGGACAAACAGACTGGGCTCCACTGTTTAAAATCTGATCACCTACAGGGCTTCCAGCATGGTGGGCAGTCGGCTCATTATAGGAGGCCAAAAAAATTGGTAAATAAGAGAAAAAGTTATACTAAAGGAACAAAGTTGATGTGCCACAGAGGTGGCACTAAGCAGGTGACAGCGTGGGCTCCCTGTGGTTCAGTGGCTAGTTCTCCATTTGTAAACTGAGGGTTATGATAGTGTTTACTATTACCAAATCCTACTCTTTAGTGTCTTAATGTAAAGTAGGTAGTTAGATGTGAACAGGGGAATGGACAGAGGAAAAATCAGGCTCATTCCATGTTGAGTGACAAAGATCACTCCACCTCCGGTGGCAGGAAAGACCCACCATAAAACCACCTCCTTCACAGGTGGATGTAAAACTGAAAAGGGTGAGAATGATCAAGTCCTGTGAAAATTAGAGCATCATTGCATCCTGAGTCCCACTAGTATGTGTGATTACAATGCAGGGAGGGAGGGAGGGAGGGAGGGAGGGAGGAAGGAAGGAAAGGAGGGAGGAAGGAAGGAAATGAGGGAAGGAGGGAGGGAAAATACCTAGCACNGAGAGGGGGAACAGGGAACCGTCACCGGAATGGAGGAAGGAAGCTCCTTTAAGTAGGGAGGGCTGGTTAGAAAAGGGCTTCCATGGGGGGCAGTGGTGGGGGCCCCCATGTGCCTGTCCTTCACTGCCAGCACTTAGCATCAATATGGGCACAATGCCCAACACTCATGGCCACCAGACTCTCCATGCCCTCCTCTGCTACCTTCTTTCCTACCACCCAGGAGCCAACTGAGGGGTGAGAAGCCCAAGTGCCCTCTGCAAGGGGAGCTTCCATAATGCCCAGTCCCTCCCCCTACCATCCACCATCATCTACCTGGAGCTGAGATGCTATGGCTTTCTTGTGGTCTCATTTCTTGGGGTAGGGTTAAGAGGAAGGTTAGACCTTTTTTGAGAATTATGCTTTATTCAAAGTGGGGAAGCCAAAGATAGGCTGAGAGAGCCAGGTATTTCTACAGGAGTGGGAAAGCCCATACTTACTTTGGAAAGTATTTAAACGATAAATAAAAGTGTGGGCCCAATGAGGCTCCCCAGCCAGCTTCACCTCTTCCCATCACCTATGTGGTCCCCTGCACGAACCTGGATTATGTCCAGGCAGTGAGGACCATCACTGCAAATCATCTGAGCACTGGAACCAGGGGAAGAAATGTTGCTGGCCACAAAGTCAGGACAAGGTCAAGGCTGTGACTTGCTTTCCCTGGGAATCCATGGAGCCCCCTTTGGGAAATTCTTTTATATGCATAAGATGTCAGAAGGCCACATGACCCCAGAGCAAGTTCATAGGGGCCATTGTTGTCTTGCCCAGAGTGAAGCCTGCTGCTGTGCCCTTTGTCTCAACTCTGCTGTTCCCTACATCTGGAAGCTTGAAGGTTTCATTATTTGGCCCCAGCCTTCATTTTACCTCATTTATGGATGAGCATTAAGAAAGAAAAGTAAAGTTGGTAAAAATAAAATCCCTGATTTTGCTAATGAGAGACATCTGTTTATTCCTCTGCTTCTTCGTCTTTTTTTTTTTTTTAATGTGTATTTGCTTAATTGTCAAGTTTTTGGGTTTTTTTTTTTAATGCCAATCAAGACTGATAGGGCTTGGGAAGCTTTTTAGTAGCACAGCCATCTTTTTGTAATTGTAGATACATCTTTAAAAGTCACTACTGTTCACTAAGAGGAGAAAGACTGGGGAGGGGGGAGCAGGTTGGGAGACAGGAATGAAACTAAAGACTGAAAGTCAGTGTCCATGTGGTCATTTAAGAGTCCCCTGAAGATGTCCATTTCCTACCCCCAGAACCTGTGAGTGTGCTCCCTGACATGGGAGATAGGACTTTGCCCACGTGCTTAAGCTGAGAACCTGTCCACGGGGAGATCTTTCAGAGGCAACTGGGAGGGCAGTCTGATTGGTCCTTCTCACTGGAGGCAGCAGGGCCCATCAGAGAAGGACACTTGGCAGTGGACACTGAGGTCTAGAAGCTGGTAGGAAAAACAAAGGGTCTCTCCCCTGGAGCCTCTAGAAGACAGCAGCCCTACCTACACTATGGCCCAGGGATCTCTGACCTCCATAACTGAATGGCAAAAGCCACTGAGTTTGTGGTGACTTCTTAGAGCAGCAGTGGCAAACGGTACAGTCCCTGAACACTGATCCCCAAATGCTAGAGAGCAGATCCACTGCGAAGGTGTTTCCTTGGCAGACAGACCAGGGGTATGGCCATTCACGACATTTTGATGAAAAGGGATACTAACACATTGAAACTGATCCTTTTTTTTTTTTTTTTTGTACTGGGGATTGAACCCAGGGGTGCTTAACCACTTAGCCACATCCCCAGCACTTTTTATTTTGAGACAGGTTCTCACTACATTACCTAAGGGCTTCACTAAGTTGCTGAGGCTGGCTTTGAACTTGCAATCCTCCTTCCTCAGCCTCCTGAGTTGCTGGGATTACCGGCGTGTACCACCGCACCCAGCAAAGCTGATCTTAATTGGGGCTTCCTGAGAAGATGGGCAGGGACACTCTTTGTTAATACCAGCTGTTTAGCTCTCATAACAAACCTGAAGGGTGAGGCTCATCATCACCCCCAGTTAACCAAAGAAGAGGCTGAGGCACAGAAACCTCAGATGTGTGGATCCAGTTCACAAAGCGAAAGGGAGGGAACAAGGACCTTCCATGGATTGTCCAGCAGCAGCCAGTGCCTGCAACTGCATTTTCCAGGAGATTGGGATGTGAGTACAACATATAGACTAATGAAATCAGAAGGCCAATTTGAATGAGCAGAAGTCTGAATTATGGAAATTGCATAGAGAAATGCATGCTGGGAGCTTTGAGATGTCATTAAGACTCTGAATGTGCATTAAGACTTAATAAATGCTATCCAGGCAGAGAACCTCAAAATGCTTTTGGGGAGAAGGATGAACAGAACCTTTTGCTTCTCCAGTTATGATTATCATTTATGAACAAATAACATGCCATTTTCCAACATGTTTTCATCCTTATTCAGTTTAAATCCTCCACTTCTTTGTTCCTAGCACAGGGAACCCTTTCATCTCAGACAAGACAAAAGTGCTGTTGATTCCACCTTAGCATAAATGTCACACATTCTGCAGAAATAATGGATTCTAAATTAATGTGGCTTTATTGAATTTGCAAAATAATTAATGATGATTACTGGCTTGAATCTGACATGGAGACTTGTGGATTATTGGGAGAGTGGTCCCTTACGTTTCCTGGGTGTTCTGTTCATCTGGGTGTCACTGAGTGTCTGTTTGGAGCTTGTTTTCTCAGGGTTTGCAGGGACCTCTTTGCATGGCTGTCTGCTGCACGTGTGTGGGCAGTGGGCATGGCTGATCACTAGCCGCCTATGACCCCTCGTCAGAGCTCCACCGGCCCTGCTTCTCCTTTGAGAAGATGGCTTCCCAGGCTCTGTCTTCCTCCCTGCTCCCTGATCTTTATCCCAGGAGGTGGGAGGATATGGCCTCTGGACACAGGTGGGAGAGGACTCCCTTAGTGTGAGTCTTCCCAGCCAGCTTCGGTCTTGTGGCCCTGATCACCTGTCCCTTACTGGGCTCCTTTTTCCAGAGTTGCTGTGGCTGTGCCACCTTGGAGCAAGTCCTGGTGTTGAGCATTCAGCGTCAGTGGTCCCCTGCCACAGCCAGGACAGCTGTAGCCTGACTTCTGTCCTGGAGACTGGCCTTCCACAGGATTCCGCCGGGCAGGTCTCATGGTGCCTGGGTGCCATGGTGCCACCTTTGTGGATTCAAAGAACAGAGGGTACTGCCTGGATTCTGGGTGGTCCAGGAAGGTGGAAAACACACAAACTTGCCCATGAAGGGCAATGATCCGGTCTCTAAGTCTCACGGGTAAGGAAGGAAGGACATCAGAAGCATCCTTCCAGCTTTAAAATGGAAGCAGCATCTCCTAGGACAGACCCTTTTTTCTGTGCTTCAAAATCAGATGTAAAAGAATCCATTCCTACTCCCACTCCCTGGGTTCTGGAGGGAGCAGGAGCTCTTTGGAATGTGTATTCCCTTCAACCCTCTCTGTTCCCTATGCACTGTCACAGGCCTTCCCAATTCTGGGCTTCTGGGCTAAATAATTGTGCCTTAATTATTCCAGAATTTGGGAGAATTTCTTTCCACCTATGTTTGGGGAACTTTTATTTTCTGCACTTTTTCTTTAAACTTAATTATATCCTACTTGGCTCTCTTTAATTCAAAGAATTATTTCAAAATAATTGAAGGCATTTCCCCTGGGCCCAGCTTTGTGCTAGGCTGGGGGGACAACTCAGGCCCAGGATGCGCCCCAGTGTGCTTCACTGTGCAGGGAAGCAGCTCCCTGAACAAACTTGAAAATCCACATTCAGGGGCTGTGGCCTCTGTCTTTTTACTACCCCAGATGGATTTCTCTGTAGTTGTTCTATATTTATTGCAATTTCTCTTTGCAAGATCGATTGGGTAAGACTGAGTGCCTAATAAATCAGCAGCCTGAATGTGACAAGATGTCCTCACATCTGAGTAGGCTGTCACCACCAGGGCCATGGTCATTGGCTTTTCCTTGACCATTCATCATGGCTCATAATTAATTACAGCTCTTAAATCCAAGGCGTCATTACAGAGATTATAAATAATAGAACACTCTTATGTTGGATTATCTATTTATATTTTTGTAAACGTCTCTCCCTTCCCCTCGCCCCAAGGGAGCAGCGGCAGTGAGTCTTTGTGTGAGAAATTCTAATTAACATTCTTAGGTCTCACATGTTTTTGTTCTCTCCTGCACCAGGAAAAAAAAAATTCTTATGTATCGTCTACTATTCCAACACAAAAAGGAGACACTGAATATTGACCTTGGCATGGGCAGAGCATTAATTAGCATGGGACAAATGCCAGGGCACCTCTAGGTGCCATCAAGGGATGGCTGCTTTCTTTGAAGTATCAAGTTGCTCAGAACAGGGGTCCCCAGTGTGGAATCCCAGAGCTGGAATACTGCCAGCTCCGAGGATGGCTTCCTTGCCAAGGCATTCTGCTAGGGATCAAATAAGAGATGTACCCTAATTTTGTTATGATTTGTGGTTTTAATGCAACAGAACCCAGTAGCTGGAGGTGGCTGCTCCTGAAATAGCTAAACAAAAATGAGTAGCTAAACAAAAATGAATCAAATCTTGCATTTAAGTGAATGCAACAAAGGTTTTTAGTTCTTATCCTGCAACAAAGACCTGGGACTGGTATCATTCTTGCCTCTGCACTCCATTTCCCGCTGTTGGTGAAAGGAGAGGCTGGGGTAAACCCAGGCTCCCCACTTGTTTGTGGGAACCCTGTGGTGGAGTAGCATCCTGGACAAACCCACATCTCCCACAGCCAGCTGCAACCAGTCCACAGCTCCAGGCTCTGCAGCTTTGTGAGTGGAAACAAAATAGCCATGACTCTGAAAAGTCTTGCAACAAACCCTTTTAAATTCACAGGCTTTCTTTGCTCATCCATCCACACCCACCTCTCTAGGAACATAGAAAAGGAGGGGTGTGAATAGAAGGCTCACCTACAACACTGTTTACCAAAGCAACAGGCCAGTGGGACTCCCCCTGTGGGCTGCCATCTCAGTCCCCTCCTCAGCCTGTGCCTGGGGGCTCTCCACCCTTGCCTGGCAACTCTGGTGCACCCCAGGGGTCAACAGAAGCTTTGTCTCCTGAGGGAAACCTGCCAATTCAGAAAAGCAGGTCAAGTCCTACACTTTGTACCACACGTGTGCAGTTTCCTAACTATTTCATGGTTGTGCTTTTCCCTATAGTTGTGTGGCTTGTTCAAGGCCGGTCTCTCCTTTGGGACTGGGGACTGTGTATTTGTACCTGCCATATTTCAGCTCCTAGCAGAAGGTATGGCATATATAAGCAGCCAATAAACTATTTTTGAGAGGCTTAATGGAGGACTTAGTGGCCCAGGACACTTCCCTGTCACTAGCACCTTGAACTAGAGAACCCTCTGCATATGTTAAAATTGCTGAGGTCCCATGCATTTGAGCACAGCATGTCTGCTGCCATCACTCTGCTTAATGTAGGATTTCCATCATCTCCCCTGTAACTTCTTCCCATCTCCCTCCTTCATTTCAAAGAAACCTTTGCTAAGTTTCTCACCCAACACATCCACTCATGCAAGACCACACATTTACCCTAATGAGGCAGTGTTATGCTCGAATTCGGGACCCCCAAAAGACCACCAGAGACCAAGATCAATGTAAGCAGCAAAGAGGTGTTTATTTCGAGCTAGCTCGGTCCTCTGTGTGCACTCACAGCAACTGGTGACGCTGAGAGGCCCCGAGCCCAGGGTTTGCAGCAGTTTTATACACTCTTTGGGGAAGGCAGGGACCCCCACATACATCATAGCATCTCTTAGCAAATCATCACACACCGTAGGAAAATCAAATAACAACTCTAAAACATGATTAGCACATTCACTGGAGGGAACAAGTTGGGTAGGGGTAATTGGTTACTACAACAGGGGGATTCATTTGAACTGATTGGTTTAAGCCAAGAGGGGTATTCGTGCTGAAATACATGGTTTCCCAACACCATAAACTACTGGAAGGGTCATCTGGCATCCCAGGTATTTCCCTGTCTCATGCTGATTGGTGGCTGCTAGGGGGTTGCTATGGGTCCTCACCTAGCCTGACTGAGTCAGGGACACCTGGCACAGCAGATCTCTCCTGTTATTTGTAGATAAACAACTTAGCAAGGTGAGAATGTGCCTAGGAGTGCTCTGTGGGTCTTTCCAAGGACAAAGGACATGTCCCTTCCTTGGACAGGCTTTGCTCTGAGGTAGAGGCTGGTTTTTCAGCAGCACTGAGTGGGCCTTGAGACATGTGTAAGAGTTTTCAGAGAGGAGAGAAAGTCTGTTTCTTTAACTGTCTGATAAACTCAGAAGTCCATCACCTTATATTACTCCCATCTGAGAGTGTGCCCGCCCCCTTAGAAAGCCTCTCATTCAAGTCTGTCTCCCCATGGAGAAGGGTCTCTGGCCCAGGCACTTATTCAGCAGCTGACAGATGTATCAGCCTCTGTAGTTCAGCACAAGGACCCCCACCCTGTCCTTCATGTGCCACCTGATGTTCGGGGTCCCACCTTGAGTGGCCATTCATACTTTCTTTATGCCAAGTCTATGGTTTTCCAGAAAAACAGATTCTCCTGGGGTGGGAAGCAGGTCAGCCAGCCTTTAACCCTCCAGAGCCCATGTAATATTTATCTGAAGATAGGTTTAATCTGATCTTTGAAAAATCAAAGGCAGGGCCCAATGGAAGAGGGACCTCCCTGGGGAACGTGCACCTCCCCCATCTCCACCCATTGTGCTGTGGTGGGGCAACACCTAGACAGCCTCTCCTCACTGCCTGTGCTTGGCACAGAGCAGGCTCCAGTTCATGTCTACAGGAAAGAGCTGAAATCTACTGCTCGAATAGTACAGTGTGCGTAGATCCCACAGGGTCTCACTGCAGGCAACTGATGGATCCAGGGTACACCCCCTCGTCGATACCCACAAACCTCAAACCCGCACAGCAACCCAGAGAAGTCCCAAACACCACTTCCCTCCTCTTACCACCACACACAGAGATCAGGGAACACAAGGTCAAAGCCAATCCAATCTAATAGTTTCCTGCCTTGTATTTGATCCCATTTTAGAAAATTTTATCAATTGAATGGTTAACAACCATCAACAGAGTTGAACCTCCTGTGACATTTCTTAGCATGTGAAAAGATGATAAGCACTTGGGATTGGGAAGACAGAGAACAATTGAACTAATAGCTTCATTTGGA
The DNA here is from genome assembly GCF_001458135.2 of Marmota marmota marmota. Lineage (NCBI taxonomy): Eukaryota > Metazoa > Chordata > Mammalia > Rodentia > Sciuridae > Marmota > Marmota marmota. The sequence continues at coordinate 475,234 of NW_026000111.1, read as the reverse complement.
AGGGTCAGGTACAAAGGGCTGGAACCTGTAGGAGAGGATTTTGGAGGGCACATGTCCACACTAACAGGACCAGTGACTTGTTCTTTAAGGTCTAAAAACAGAGCAAAGCATCCATACAAACAAATCACATATTTTCTTTTGCAAGAAATCTATTAAATATGCAATTCTCACAGAAGAGAGCAGGCAATCAAATCAGTTTGGTGCATCTCCTGGGTAGAGAGGGTTTATAAGGCTCATATGGAAATGTTGGCTGGGGTGTGGTTTTAAAGTTTGGGGTTTCATCAGGTTCTGCAAAGTGCTGTTTTAACTGATTCACACTATGTAACACAGCCACCTTCATACGTGGCTGACAGGATGAGTCTTAAACTTGGAACACCTGTGTATGGGGTTGCTGGATTTATCTCTTCAGTGATGGCTGGAGTGACTGTGTTGCTTTTGCTTCATGTTGTGTTGTCTTGTTTTTTTTTTGTTGTTGTTGTTTTGTTGTTTTTGTTTTTCTCTCTTTCTTAGAGGGAAGGACTTTAATGCACCCTTGTATTTTCCCCTTTTGGAAGGGTGTGTCTTATTTATGGCCATCATCCCTCAATGTAACCTGTAGGAACTGGTAAGTCTCTTAATGCAGCTGGTAAAACTAAACAGAGAAGTAGCTCATGGTCAAGATAAAGGCTGATTGGCTGCATGGGAGGCTGGATGCTGGGCTCCATGCAGTCACTCAGGGCACCAAGATCCTCCCACTTTATGGCTCCGCTGCCCTCTGTGATACTGCCATGTCCTCTTTAGTGGTCAGAAGATGGAGAGAGAAAAGGAACAAGACTGTGTACATGTCCCAAACCCAGGAGAAGTGTACACAATGTCTTTCTATAGTCTACTGGTTCCAGGGAACCCTGACTTTCCCTGAAAGATGCTCCCTGAATGCAGTGGGAATGAAATATGTAGTCCAAGTCCAGGTTCATGGAGAAGGAAATTGAGTTTCACGGATCTATCAAGCAGCACATTTTAGAACTTCTCTTCATAGAGAACCTACCTGCCTTCATAATATGAACTGAAAAACACAGAAGTACCTTAGCAGACTCACAGCCATGGGGGTTAGACGTGGACCATAGAGCCCACCATTCACACATTGCTGTGTAAGAATTGATCATGGATATATGCATCAGGCTGGGGGGGGATTCAGGAACCACTGTGTGCATACAGGTGTTGAAGAAGTCCAGTATTTCTGGGTCCGGTGGTGGTGGCAGTCTATTCCTATCATGGATTGGGTGTGAGGTGTCCCCTACAAGCTCTATTAATGCAGGGATATTCAAAGGTGAAGTGGTTAGATGACGAGAGCTGTGACCTCTTCAGTCTATGCTAGTTGGAATGGCTGGTGGTGACTGTGGGTTGGTGTGGTGGGGTTGATGAGATGGGTCACTGGAGGTTTGTACTGGAAGGGTTGTTCTTCCTGCAGCCCCTTCTCTCTCTCTCTCTCTCTCTCTCTCTCTCTCCTCTCTGTAGCCATGTCCTGAGCTGCTCTCCTCTGCTACACCTTCCACTGTGAGGTTTTGCATCACCTCAGGCCTGGAGCTGTGAAGCTGGCTGACCATGGACTGAACCTCCGAAACCATGAACCAAAACAAACATTTCCTTCTCTAGGTTTTTCTCGTCAGGCATTTTGTTCCAGTACTGACAAGCTGACTCACATGTTTCTCCACACTGCAGAATCCCTGTGCTTCTCCACCTGGCCATTTCCTGGAAGGTGTCCTAGCCTTGGTAAGCAGCTATGACAGACAGCACAGATTGTGTGGTTTGCACAACAGGCACTGATTCCTCACAGTGCTGAGGCTGAAAACCCAGGGCCACAGCCTGCAGAGGGGATGTCCAGTGAGGGTTTATTCCTGGTTCTGACCTCACATGGCAGATCAGGGAGGGGGCTCCCTGGGGCTTCTATTATGAGAATGTGCATCCCATCCACGAAGATCCATGCTTGTGACCCAAGTACCTCTCCAAGGACCACAGCTCCAGATACCATGACATTGGTGATTAGGTTCAACCTCAACCTTTGGTGAATGTGTATGTTGTGGGACCCACATACCAACACTATAGCTGAAGGCCTCTGAGTGCTGTTCCTGGAAGTTGAGTCTAGAATCTCCTTTCCTATTTCCAATAACTGGGAAAATTTCATAGTATTCCTTAATAAACACTTCCCTATTGTACCAGAGTAAACCTAGTTATTTACAATTAAAAACAATAGGATAGACTGTTTATGATAGAGAAAACCAAATCCATTGGAACAAGAGACAGACACCTATCACAGAGGCTACATATGGCTATAAAAGAGTTTAATCTGGGCCACTCAATATTCTTTTAAAGATTGACAAAGGGAGGGCAGGGAAGGGATGGGGCAGGGGGGTAGGAAAGATGGTGGAATGAGATGGACATCACTACCCCAAGAAGATATATGAAGACACAAATGGTGTGACTCTACTTTGTGTACAACCAGAGACATGAAAATTTGTGCTCTGAATGTGTACTATGAGTTGAAATGCATTCTGCTGTCATGTATAACAAGTTAAAATAAATAAATAAATTTTTAAAATTAAAAAAAATGATTGACATTTTAAGAAAAAAAGAGGGCTTTCATCGCTCGAAATAGTATTATCTAGCTTCTCTTGACAAAGGAGAATATCTGTTCACTTTAAGAATTGATATGCTAAAATGGTTAGAAAAATTGATCCTTTCATTTATCCACCGAGCACACATGAATTAAATACCCAGGATTTACCAAAGCCTGATAAAATAGAGCCCCAACTCACAGAGCTTATTGCTTTTGTTCAGATTTCACCACCTAATGGAGATATAAAGGTAAAATTAACTCCACTGATGTGACCATGAGTAATATCATTTATGTCCATTTTCATTTTAATTCGTGGGAAGGGCCTGCTGAGTGTCAGAGCCCTGCCATCTGCACTTGAGCAGGAGGCTTGGAGGTGGGGTGAATGTCCCCACCCCCACAGGAAGTGCCTGTCTCCTGAGGAAAGAGAAGCAGTGCTCAGAGCTGAGTGACTCACTCCTAAGTCACTTGCTGAGGGCTTTCTCTCCAATTTCACCAGCAATCCTCAGGGCCATGCCATGATGCCTGAGCTGCCCTTGTTCTCTGGGAACAATCTGGATTCAAAGATAACACTCACTCGGGACACCAGGTTTTAAAAGATCCCTGTGGTATTCAAAGCCTGGTTCTGCTCTTCAAAAAGACTTGCTCAGACATGGAGGAAAGCCTCAGACATCCAGTGCAGAAATGTCATTGCCAGAGGCACAGGTTTTGGGTCCTGTACTTTCACAAAAGATGCCAGACCTGGGGAGTATATTCTGTGCCTGATCCCACACACGAGTTTTTAAATTCTGCCTCTGAAGATGAGTCTGTGATGTGTTAGCTTGTTCTAAGATTTGCAAATTCACTTGGGTTGTTAGGAGCAACCCTGGGTCGTTACCCTAAGAGGAAACCATTCAATTCCAATTCTCTATATTGGCTTTGATCTTTCCAAACTTTTAAGACCTTTTTATGTAGGGGTAAGCTCTTTATTTTAATAAGAGTGTCTTGCAGTAGGATAATGTTGTCATTTTTGCTGATAGCATTTACACTTCTTTCCCATGAATGTCCCTAATCACCAGGACATCCTCAAGGCAAGGGGGACAAGGATGTCACAGAAGGAGTAGTGAGCATCATTGTGTTCAACGTGGAGGAAGCACAGCCAAGGAAGTGAGTGAAGGCAGGAGTCAGTCCACCCCAGGCTCTGCTGCCTCTGCACACGTGGAAGGTCCTGCTCAGAGGTGGGGGTGGTTGACATCCTGTCCCCACTCCCCTGCTGCTGGCCAAGCTTATCTTGTTAGGTCGGTGGCAGCAACTTGGTGGCGACTTAGTGGCAACCTAGAACAAAGCAGCCCGCGCTGCTTTGAACATCAATCAGATGCCAGCCGAAATGCCTGTCAATCAGCCAGATCTCCTGACTAATGCCTGTCAATCAGCAGGACCCCCTGGCCAATCCTGGAGTTCAGCCAACTCCCCTGACAAACTCCAAGGGGGCAAGGGACCCTAGAGACACCTTTTCCTGTGCCAAGCCCTTCCCTTCCTGCTGTAAGCCCCATAAAAGTCCAGTCAGGTTGAGCTTCCACTCAGTTTCTCCTCAGACCCTTCCCCTGTCCCCTCTGTGGGTCTGATCGAGTTCCGCCCGGGAGTGATATCTCAATAAAGCCTGTTCAGCGGCCCTTTTAAATCTGCCAACTTTGGTTGCTGCCTGCCCAGCCTGATCTGACATATCTCTATGGTGGGAATTTCAGAAGGGATGGAAGCAAGAGTCCTGGGTTCTTATCCCTAATCCTAAAGATTCTGAATTTATTAGAATTTGGAAAAAAAATATTTAAACACTTGGAGCTTTGATTTCCTATTTTAAAACATATTGTTACATGTGTCTTCATCCCAAGGCCACATGTGAGTATTTATGGGTAATCTGATCATATTTTAATAAGAAAAAAAGATGAGCCACATCATTACAAAATTTATAAAATATATTACAAAGTCAGTTTCTAAACTTTGAACTAAAAATCAACATATATTTTAAGTGCATTATCTCGCTAAGGATGGATACAATGCATAAGCAGATATCAATTTGAACCAAACACATTGATAATATCTTTAAATGTTGGAAGTAATGCATCTTTTAAAAATCTTTCTATTTGAAGTAAGATTTTCAGGAAATGATTTTGGCAATCTGAATGCTTTAAATTAAGTGTGATTTTTGACCCTGTAATTCTGCTTCATTGGAAATATGTTAAAAATAGGAATTTGTATGATGGTTATTTAAGTCTACTTCTTACAGTGAGGGAAAATGTCTCCAAATAGGAGACCGATTAAATGGCTCATGAATACTATCAATATGAATTAGAAAAAAATAAATAGCCACACATTTATAAAATAAAAATGATATCTCCATAAAAATGATAAAATGGATGTTATATTACTGTTTGGTGGACCTGAGAAGATAGATTAATAATAAAAAGAACACAATTATTAAACGATATATACAGGCAACTTTATTTTTGTATAAAATGCACAAATACCAAAATATTTATGGATGGTGTGATTTACTACTTTCTCCTTGCACCTTTCTTTGAATTTCTGATTCCTTCATCATTTTTTATAACTTAGAAAAAATTAACTCCATAATATGACATTGCACTCATTTACCAATTTGTCTTTCCTCCTGTTGGTGAAGTTGTGTTGGAATGTACTGAAGAGTCATTATGCAAAAGATGTCTGGATTTGTGTGAAGGCTCTGCAGAGCCCATGCCTGCAGCTGTCACTCAGAGTTCTGCTAAGTGGTTACATCCTGAGGATTATAGTAGCTCAGCCTGGGTGTTCCTGGAGGACAGTGGGCCCAAATCCCCAAGATGCTCCAGGGCTGCTGTTGGGTAGTGCCATCTTGGTAACTGGCAGGCCATGCAGCTACAAGTGCTTTTCTTCCCCACAAGAAAGTCAGTTCTTGCTTCCTTGTAGCTGCTGGGGAGGATGCGCCAACAAGTTTTATTATGTGTCAGTTTTTATTAGATCACCAAACCCTTAAGGACAGTACCTGCCTGTCCCACAACTGAAATTTATTTTTATCCGCGTCAAAGGACGGAGGTAGTCAAGGACCACGGCTGCATCTCCACAGTTATTGAAGACCCATTCTTCTTTGATCTTTCTGTTTGTGGAAAAAAAAAAAAAAACTGGCTCTTTCTCATTTGCATAGGGTGGGGCTATAATTTCAGCCTCCCTCTCAGGTTGGGTGGTACCACATGTTCTGTTCTGGCCAGGGGAATATGGGAAAACTGGTACCAATTTCTTATCGTCTGGTTCCCAAATTTCCTTGAGGTTGTGGGTTAATGGTTTCCCTCCCCAGATTGACTTGCAGGCCACGCGTTCAAGATGTCAGTGTTCCAAAATGGAAGAAGTCTGAACATTTGAGTAACAGAAATAGAATCTACACATGGAAGCAGGTGAGTTGTGTATCTTAACAGCTTTCTGTTCTCAGCCAGGATGTAGTTACAAAGCACAAAGGCCAGGAATACATGAGGCTGCAAGATGGAAAGAACCGGAGTCTCAGAGTGATTTCCTGGAGAGGAATCCCCTCCATCTCCTCCCTGAATGGTGACATGATCAAGGAAAAAAACAATCCTATCATATGGAGCCCATGAGTCCATAGGGCCTGTCCCACTCCACACAACCATGTGGTCTCATGCCGTGTTGGCATTTTTATCGAAGACTCCATTGGGACCACAGATGCTGTAGGGCATAATGTACAATCAGGCAGTATTCAGCTGGATCTGAAGTATTGATTTGGGCCAGAACAATGTAATAAAAATTTTAGAGTTGTTACAAAATTTAGAATTCCAGAAATTTTATATAAAATATTAACTTGTGGCATCTTTTGAAAAAAAGTCTCAAAACCCTCAGCCTAAATACACACCTGATGGATTTTGACCAGCCACGTGACAGGGGTCCAGCAACAACTGAGTCCCCCAGCTCACCACCAGCAAGTCAGGCTCTCTTAGCTTCGGGTCTTCCAGTTTCACTGGCTGAGGACTCCAGTTCTAACTGGCAGTGACAAGATGTCCAGGGAGAACCAGTCACCACCTGCAAAATGGTCTTGGGATTCCAAATTGCCGTCTCACCTTTTAGAAAGAGTTCAGGTACTGCTTAAGTTGACAAAACACGCTCTTGATTCATTTCTTGTCCAACTTTGTGTTGTGACCTCTGGTTCTTTGAAAAGCAAAGAATGACAAAACTTATTGATTTTTGTTTTTCTTTTGAAAATCCTTCCCATGTAGACTCCCAACCTTTCCCTCCTGCCTTGCCCTGGGCGGTCAGAAGGAAGCACTGTTCTGTGGTTGAGGTCTCCTATCGGTCAACTTTCCTGATGTTGTAAACATGCCCTAACCTTGATCCAGAGAAGATGTCCATCTGTTACCTGAAGTATGAAATCCGATTCACAATTGATTGTTTTAGAATTCTTTTCAAGTGTGCGATTTTAGGACAAGCTTCCTCATCAGAGTATTCCTGAGCCCCTTCTGAGACCTTGCAGTTTCCCTTCCTGCCTAACCCATTTCCTTTCTTCTTGCACAATCACTGATGTGCTGAGGGTGCTGACGATTTCACCAGTGATGCAAGATACATGGACTCTATGGAAAAGCAAGATGGATGACCCAAGGGAGGTCTGCAAGGAGGAGGCTGGACTCCACAAAATCTACTGGGTCTGAGCTGGTTTGGAGGTCTCCTGGCAAGAGTTTTAATGCATCTGCATAATAAATGCACCCACCTCCACCACAGCAGCTTACAGCTTATAAGGCACTGGGAACTGGCCACATATGGTCAGTTATGTGGGGGAGGGCAGGGCTCTTGGTGACACAGTGGAGGCTTTCTGGACACAGTCCAAGGCCGTCCTCCCCTCTGCCTGCCTCTGGTCCCTCCTGTCAGTCTAGACAATCTCACTTCTTTTTCTGACTGTGCAGGGGGCATCCGTTGACAGACTGCCGGCTCCCCATGCCACAGGCATTTGAATAAAAGCTTGTCACGCTGTGGGTTTGCTCCCCGGTGTCATCGTGGGCTCTATTCCGGGGAAAAAAGAGCCCAGGATTTGGAGAGATTGTTTCAGAAGCCCACTGATCCATATAATTACAATCTAAGTAAAACCACTTTGGTTATGGCTGTCAGGTCTTGGTGACAGTGGCGGTGGCATTTCAGAGAGGTCAGCCTCAGAGACCAGGCATTTCACCTCATGAGAACCATCTCAAGGGGTCGGGGTGGAGGGTCATGAAGATGATCAGACTGCAGCTTGGGTTTTCAAATTAACCCTGACCCCACTCCCACGCCCACACTCCTCCCGTCTTCTTGCTTTCCTCCATTTCTCTTTCTCTCTGTATCTCTCTCTCTTCCCTCCCTCTCTCCCTTTCTCTTTCCTTCAGCATGTTCTCATGTTTGTTTAAGTACCTGGAAGTCAAGTGAATGCATGGTTCTGACTCTGGGGAGTCCACCACTGGGGTCTCCATGTTCTAAGTAAACAATTTGGATGATCTTCCTTGTGGGCCAGGGGAAAGGTGCGTCCTGTCTGGTGTAACTGAACCATCAGGGAGATCAGGCTGTGTCCAGTTAGTCATTGAACTCCATTTTTTCCCACTTCCCAGCTTTTCCTTCTTCTCTGTCAAGCCCGTCATTGCTCAGGACAGAATACACTGGCAGCACGCTAAGATAACATTTTGAAAACAGATCCAGTGGTTATTTGGAGTTTTATGAGATGTGGTTGGAGAAGAGGAGACTTAATATCCTCTCAGTCAGGGTTCCTTTGAAAGTGAGAGGCTGGTCAGAATGAAATCATCAACTCAAAGTGAGAGGATCAAGAAGCCACCTCTGCCTGATAATGACCCAATGAGTGCCCACGAGGTCGCCAGGTTGATGGACAGGCAGACAGATGGAGCACAGGGCTCATTATTGAATGTGTGTGGGTTGCAGTGCTCACCTCCCCATCCACTGACCTGGCTATCGTCCCTGGGGCTTGTGTGGTCAAACCCTCAGTCCTGAGTCTGTCCTTGTGTCCCCAAGGTTGCAGATACTCTATAGAAGTGCATGGATTACCCCAAGCCTAAGCCCCAGACAGGAGATGGAGGGGAGAGGAGAGCCCTCCTAACACCCTCATTAGCAGAGAGCAACCATGTTGCCCGGAAGGCTCCCAGGCCTCCCCTCTCATTCCCAGTGGTGGCCAAAGGGACCATGCAAGAGGTGGCTCAGCCTCAGGAAGAGGTAACTGGGAACATTGTCCCCCCAGCAGCTCATGGGGAGAGAGAACAAAAGTGTCCACAGAGAGAGAGAGAGAGAGAGAGAGAGAGAGACACTTAGACATCCGTGTCCTCATTTATGCATGGCCAGGCCTGAGCCTCCTTCTTTGGGACTCAAATGACTTGCTTACAAATATTTTTTTTTCCCCCTAAATACATAGGTTTTTGATTTTAAGATTCCCCTGCTTTCTTTTCTAATAATAAGGCTCAGATTATTAAAAAAAATTTAAATCTTCACAGTGAGTATTATTAATTCTCACTAGTGGGGATTAGAAACATGGCATGATATTTTAAAAGTATCCCCAAATTAATTACAGCTTATCAGTCATTCAGTTCAAAGCAAATAATCCTTCAGATTTTCAGCAATTACTGTCACCACCTATATCAGTTCATGTACCCCAGGATTATAAAATACCACAACCAAATAAAGACAAGAGGAAAGGAAACTAATCAATACGAATGAACTTTAAAAGATCTAACTCCATATTCCTCAGTTCTTAAAGACTGTCCTGATCTGGTGGAAATCAATCCTCTAAATGGTGGTAGCTTATTAATGTGTAACTAAACGTGACCTGATCATGATAAGATTGTGAATCTTTCACAGTGATAAATTCACAAAGCTGAGAAGTCCCCACAGTCCTGTTTTGAGGAGCAGGTCCCTTCAGCTTGGCGTGCAGTCCTTTGCCCTGCACTGTGTCCTGTGTCCAGCACCTGCAACCTGACTGAGCATGGAGCTCCTGGCACAGGGGCCTGGGCCAGGTGGGTCCAGTCCCCTCCCCTGAGGCAGATGCCGCCCCCTTTCCACATTTTCCACATTTTCTGAGGTTCATGTTCAAATGGTCCTTTGGGCTTTCAGATTCTCACTTCCCAGTTGCTGGTTTTGCTGTGCAGTCTATAAACCCAGACCTGAAACACTCCATTCCTCGGAGCCCACCCAAGACTGTCACCTGGAAGGCACCATGAGGCCCTTCCACAGCTTCTCCTGCAGGTGGAGGAGGGCAGGAGGGAAGGAGAGGAGCACCACCCTCTCCCGCTGCTAGTCTCAGGGGTTCTCTTGCTGCCACTCTTTAAATATTGTGCCTGAACTATGCTTTGAATGTGCTGCTGGTAACCCCTTGAAAGAGCAGAATGGGAGCAGCTTGCGCCAGCAGCTTCAATTGGCATAAAGACACTCAGCTGAGGGCCGGGTGCTACCCGCAGGGATCTTTCCCAGGACAACCTGCTTGGTGCCCTGCAAAATATAGGTGGATTCTTGCTGCCAAAGTGCTTCACATTTCACTCTGCTTGCGTTGCCTTTCTGTGCTTATTTTTTCCGCTTTCCTAACTTCTTCACACTTGGCTTTAAAAAAAAAAAAAAAGAGAAAAAAAAAAAGCCGTCTCCCTCACCAGGTTAGAAAATTTGCACTCCATTTCCATTATTTTGAAACAGCACTTTGTCGGGCCTAATGGTTAATGGGCTCCTGGCTGAAATTTACTTGTGATTATTATCACTAAAAGGCCCCCAAGGCTGCTCTGGAGGCTGGGGAGCAGTTTCCAGCAGGTGCGGTGGACACTCCACACAGGACTCTGCCCTTCCAGGGTTCCTCTGAGGGCGCCTTCCTGCTGGCTCTCGTTTCAGTTTGTTCCTGATTGTGCCCAGCAGGGTGAAGCCCACCTCCTCCTCCAGACTGAGCAGCCACCTGGATTGGAAGTTCACAGGTGTTGGCGTGCAGTTCCCACCTGTGGAGCCCCCGCCTTTCCCTGGGGAAAGGTCTGCTTGGGGCCTGAGGGTTGTTGTAACTAACAAGCTTCCTGGTAATCCTTGTGGTCCCTGGGACCTTGGTTTGGGAACCACCGAGTCAGAGAAAGGCCCTCAATATGTAACTTGAGCTCATCGGCTGTGAAGGCACTTTTGAGAACCACCAGGCTGGGGACACGGCGTGTGCACCAACCTGTAACGCTTGGCTTTACCTAGAGTGGGAGAGAGGTAGCGGCTGCTATGAGCCCTGCCTGGGCCTCCTTCCTGGGAGTCAGGCACCTCAAATCACCTGCCCGTCGCCCACCTGGTGCCACCAGCTCTCAAGCAGGAAGGGTGTTGTGCAGGTCACAGTGGGCCGTGTGGCATCTTGGACACACAGGTAAGTGACTCCGAGGTGCCGTTCCTGTTTCTCCTCTACCATCTCTTTGTCCTGGTGTGGTGACTTCTTAAAAAATAAGCCACCTTACCACTGTGTGAGTGACGTCTGGGGAACAAGGGAAGCAACTCCTTGTGTCCACGCAGCCTGTCCTCTTTACCAAGCAGGGATCTCCCGAATTCCGGGGAAGGTCTGAGTAACTGTACCCACCCAGGTGGCTTCTGGCTAGTGCAGGTGCCCAGGGGATTCCCTTCGCTCCCCTGACTTTGCTGACAGGCTCTGGGACGGCCCTGGGCGATTCTCTCGCAGTGTGTGCCTTCGCTCAGTGACAGGAAGAGGCAAAGAGTCAATAGTGTCTATTCAGGATGGCAAAGCTACCTTTATTTCCTTAGCCGGGCACAGCTTGAATGAAAGGGTTTTTTTTTTTTTTTTGTTGTTGTTGTTGTTGTTTTTGATGAAAAATAAATTAAAAGAACAAGCAAGAAGTAAAGACCTGTGGCTTTGCGGCAGGCGCTACTCTCTTTACTTTTCAATTTGAAAATGGAATTCATCTAAACAAAGGCACCTTCACAACCTGTTCCCTGTCTCAGGGCAAAGGTCAGAGCATGTTTATGACTTATGTGTCCCCTTCTAAATTTCCTCTGATGGTGTGGGATCCTGGGCTGAGCTAATGCAATTAACCCTGGGGTCCCAACTTACTAACATGTTGTGAAGATGAATGACCCCGACTGAAAAATAGGTAAGATTTGCCTCTTCTGTACAGAATCTACTCAGCGGGGAGGAAATGATAGTACTGGAGAAGTAGCTTCTCTGACAACAAAATCGTTTTACCTTGACATTTCAAATGATGACTGTGTTCTATGATTCCTGTTGCCTTTTATCTGGGTCTTACTATTTCTCCTCCTATTTATTATTATCATTCTATTAGCTGTCACTTAGTTCATGTAAAATGATTCATCTCCTTCAAGACAGTAGATTTCTGGTATAATTTGAAGGCTTGGTGTTAAGTGAATCTCAACGTAAGTGGTAATATTCTTTTTATTGACAAAATATCTAGAACAATATGATAGGACGTATCTCTTTCTTTATTGCATTTTGAAAAATACACTTTGCAGTTGTTGGTGTCTTCTATAGAAAGGTTGGGAGGAGAGACAAAGAAAGCCAACCTCAGCAAGGAGAACTTAGGGGTAAATGTAGATAATTCGCCTTTGTGAATCACAGTCACCTGCTTTAAGATTCTGTCAGTGTTCACTCTTCCAAGTCAGACATTGCTTCACGCCATCAATTTTACCCTTTGTCTAATGCCATAACCTTAACTTTATTTTGCTAAGAATTATCTTTCATACTTTAGCAGAAAATCAAAGCTTTATCTCAATTTTACAGTAATTGCTCCCGAGGAGTTAAGAAGATAGCAGATGAATAAAAGGAACAGCTCCCACCCATCTTGACATGGGCCAAGCGTAAGAAACATCATCCTGGGAGGCAGGATCCACCAGCTAGCTGTGTCCAGGTGTCTGTCCGCCCCTTGTGCAGGGATGGGTAAGGTAGACCAGCCGTCTGCTGCTTGAGCTTTTCACGGTTCACGTGGACTTCCAAGAACATCAGAAGGAATGTCTCCAGACACATTCACCTTGCTAGATTGTAGAAGCAGCAAGAATTGAGGCCAAAAACTAGAGGACATTTTTTAAAGTGCAGAGGGTGCTGTCCCTCCACATGGTGACCGCCTGTGCCTGGTAACTCTAGAAGTGCTATCTGCCTCTCAATTTTAGTAGGTAACTCACGGCTGACTGGGAAGGTTTCCCCTGATGTTTTAGTGTAATAAACTCAGCTCTGTCTTGGAACTTGGGCTGAATGGCTTCTTTCTGTTCCAGACTTTCAACACGGTTCTTTCTCTTCCTAAAACTGGGAATCTGGTTTTAGAAACAAACCCTTCCACTTCTGGAAAGGTTTTCCATTTATAAAGGTGCTCTGAGATGCCAGGAGACACTGAGTCTTGGGCATCTCAGTGGGAGGATCCTTCCCAGGGTTGGAGGGTCAGTGGGCAGGCAGGCTTCGGGGGCCCACACCTCTGCAGTCTCAACTGCTGGCTTCGAGTTTGTGTGTGGGCCTCAGTGTGGAGCTGATTCTCTTTCACCTTACCTCAGGGACAGTTGTTCATTTCTGATGTTCTCTCTCCCAGGCTGTTCCTTCAACCACAGTCTGCAGCCAGGCATTCATCTCCTGGGAGCCCAGCTGCAGGCACGTCTTAGGCAGCAGAGTCACTGGCCACATTGAGTGGGAGAAGAAAGGAAAGCAAATCAGAGCCGCAGACCGCACCCATCTGTGGAATGCTATGCACTCAAGAAGCAAGACAGCTGCCAGGTCCTGTTAGAAAATGCATAACTTCTTCCTCACCAGAGCCATTCTCCTCCACATCTGGAAGCATGTTGGAGTGTCTTTAAGCAACCTGATTTGAGCCCTTTTGTGTAGGATATTTCCAAGTCAAGCTCTGTGTTTGCAGTTTCTGTATGCGAAGCAGAGTTTAGTGGATATGTGTCCATTAGTATCAACGTGTATCTATGTATGTGTGTGTGTGGGTTTGTTTGTGTGTGTGTAACATCATGGGGCACCTTGGTCACTCCATCCGTGCACACTTTATGTATATGAACAGCGCTGGTCTGGGAGCTACTCCTCTGCATGTGACTTCCTACTGAGAAGCTTTTTGCAGGGAGGAGGGGTTACCAGGGATTGAACTCAGGGGCACTCAGCCACTGAGCCACATCCCCAGCCCTATTTTGTATTTATTTAGAGGTGGGGTCTCACTGAGTTGCTTAGCACCTCGCTGTTGCTGAGGCTGGCTTTGAACTCTCGATCCTCCTGCCTCAGCCCCCCAAACTGCTGGGATTACAGGCCTGTGCCACTGCACCCAGCCCTACAGAGAAGTTTTTAAGAGCGTTTTGTTAGATGGTGTCCCTGGGCCTCCCGCCCCCGTGTGCTAGCCACCCTGCCTGTTCCCAGCCTGCTCCTCTGCAGGTCCTGGACCTCTATCTTATCTCCTGGTGCAGCTGGTGCCCGGGAAAAATGCAGCCCCTGAGTTTCTGGGGAGGGGGCTAATTTGTGGTACCACCCTGAGCTGGGCACAGCTGGGCTGTGGGAGGTCCTGGGCAGGATTTGGTTCAGGAATGCCCAAAGTCACTGCAGGGAAAGCCAAAGAGGAGGGAGGGTTCCTGGAGCCCAGAGTCCCCCTTCACCTAGAGCATGTGAGTGCAGTGACGTGGGGTGATCACCCCTTCTGGACAGGGCCACTGGAGGCTGCCTGTGTGTCTTTGCCCATGTTCTTCATCTTCTAGAAAGGTCTTGCTGATTACCACTGGGGACATCCTGGTCAGGCACATGGGTTGGGAGTTGCATGTGGCCACAAGCTTAGAAACCCGGCAGGCGTCCAATGCCCTCTCACAGGGTTTGCCTCACCTTCTTGGTCACCCTGTTGGTCTGGAATGAGTTGAGAGGCTGCAGCCTCCTCTGTGGCTTCTCGGGTTCATTTTCCTATCCCCCCATGCAGAGCCACGTGCCACTTCTGTGATCGCTGACAGGCAGGTGTGGCTGCCTGTGTGTAGCTGGCAGTCAGGTACTAGAGTCTTCCCTCCTTCTGAACTTGGCATCATTATTACAAAAAAAAAAAAAAAAAAAAGTGTGGCTGCACCAATGAGAAGACAGTTGACAGGTCATTTCACCTACTGCTTCCAATTTATTAGAGAATGACTCTCTCGTATGTGTAATTGTCCTACAGAAAATTATACCCAGGGAGTCCCTGACCAATGACCACGATAAAACCCAAGAGCACCATGTGCCACTGAAGGCAAAGCTCTTCTTTAAATTATTTTTTGTCTAACGTAATTGTGATGATTTATTTTCTTTGATTTAATTTGGTCACCTTCAGAAGGATTGTTGGAGTTACACTGGGGATGCTCAAAAGACCTCAAGTCTATCACAAAGCTCTGCACCTCTGCAAATGCACAGGGCTCATCTTCATTTCTATTTGAAAGGAGTCCTACTAGAAAAAGTTTCTGTGACTTGATTCCCCGTAGTGTGCCCCTCTACTTATATCTTATAAGATATTTACTTGAAATATCTGGAAATATGCTTCGCAGGAATAGCAAGGTTTTTTTATATTACCTCCTTGAAGATCCTAGTTTCTGAAACTGACATTTATTAAATATCTTAAATATGAAGTTACATTGCCATTTGAGTTATGCATAAGCTTCCTGTTTGATTTATTTTTCTATAAGATGAAAGGTGACAGATGACAGTTATGAGAGGATGTTGTTTAAATTGCCTTCCCTCGGCAGCTCCCGTGCTGTGGATTGACATCTCTAAGAACTGAGAGAAACATTGAGAATAGAAGAGATGATTATGCAGATTTGTGAGCACACTCCATAGAGCCTGAGGCAGGGGAGGTTTGAGGGGCAGTGGGAGACGAGACCTGCAATACTGGATAAGTCAGGAATCAAAGTGGGGAATCGTGATTCTTATTTAGGGGGAAAAGAGTAGAATGGATGTTACTATTGGTTTCTTGTGCTGTTTTTATGGAATGACTTTGGCTACTGAGGCTCTCCTGGGAGCTCATGCAGACTTCCCTCTGGGACGAGGGCTGTGTGCATGACAAGACTCCTGTCAGCCGAGGTGCCTCGGTGTAGTTCAAGTCAAAGGAAACTGGCCTCTCTTTGCTAATTTGGTACTTAATATCTGCAAAGTCTAACATTATGTAAACAAAAATGTCCACATCATCCTGTTAATTCAGAGGAAGAAAACAGCTCTTCTGCCAATAGGATTGATTTGCAAACTGTTTTCATTTGTCATGCACACATGTGGGATCCCTTCAGATCAGGACAGTTCCTCTCAGGAGCAAAGGCATGGGCTGCTCTTGTTAAAAAGTGGTGTAGTTAAGCTTAATTTTAAAAACTCAAACCGGGGGTCAGCCTTTGTTTTCCCCTCTTTGAGAAATTATAGTTTAGCATAAAGATCCTCTGCTGTGGACCAGACCCTGGAGATGGGGAGAGACTTCGACTTAAGCCCACTGGTACTTCTTGAGCTGAGAGCAGGAGCTGGGGAAGCTCATCTGCAAAAGGCTTGGTTATTTAATGAAGGCAGAGGCTGCCAGCTGTCACTCTGTATCACCTTGTATTGAGACTCTTTCATTCCATCAGTTTCCTGTCTGGTTAACAAACAGAATTCCCATTTGCTAAGTGTGTTCTAATTGTCAAATGTGCACACACACACACACACACACATTCTCACCTCATCTGTCCCCACTGCCAGTTAAACAGGCTGTTGTCTAAGCTCTTGGTCGCTCTCCAAGGGTCTCGCTCTCTCCTCCTGCACTGTCGTGTGTAAGCCTTCCCTGACTCTGGATCTTCCTCCAGAATCTCACTTATTCTTATTCCTCCCTTTCTCTTTATTATGCATTTCCATTCCCTGGAACTTGGGCATTTATGATCACCCCTGGCTGCTCCTTTAGCATTTGTTATTTAGTGCTCTGATTCATCTTATGCTGGCCATCAAATTAATTTCCCCCCATGTAGTAGACAGATTTTGGGTTCCCTGTTCATGATGTAGGTGCATCAAATAATTTAAGATTGTGCAGGAATAAAGACTTGGGGTGAAGAGGACAGCAGATGTCATTCCTTTGAAAGCCCAGTTGCACTTGTCTTTATTGGCTCAGGGTGTCTTCTACCTTGAGTCCCCCACACCTCTCTTCACCACCTCCCCACAGAGCCAGGCTCTTCTTTGGAGCTGAGCTCCCAGTGCTACTCATCTTCCTGGTTCTGGGTCTCAGCTGCTGGCCTTGCCAAGTACCAGGGGTGAAGCTGAGTTAGGGGGACCTAGGCAACACCACTGTCAGAGCATTTTTCCTTTGGTCAGGTGCTACATTCCCTGCAGCTTCCAAAAATACAGCAGACTAATAAGATGCATTTGCTTTTTAGGAATCTCAGAACACAAATGATTCCTTTGAGAACTGAGAGATCTGCTGTAGCTGAGCGGGCGTGGAAGGCCCCCTCAGGATTTGTCCTCTAGTTCCATGAATGGTTTTAAGGGATGCCTGAAATCACCTGGAAACACTTAGGATCTGTGAGTAAAATCCTACAGAGACACTCAGCCTGAAGCGGACAACTGTCTGTGGTCACTGCCCTCCATGCAGGCTCCTTCACCTTGGATATAAAGTCTATCCTGACTATTTGGGGTCCTGTGGCCTAGCTGTTCCTTTTTTGTTGCTGTTGTTGTTATATGAAAATTTCTTATTTTCTCTATCTAATGCAGAATAAGAAGAAGACTGCTGGTCAGTCTCCAGTCATCTTGCCCTTGTCCCCGCCTGTTTCTGTGTAGAAGTCCAGGTGAGGGAGAGAGCCGGCCTCCTGAAAGCTCTCCACTTCACCTTCTTTGCTTCACCAGGAGGAGGGATCAGGGAAGAGAGCAGAGTTTCCCAAGTCTGGGCCCCTGCACAGCTTGCCCTGTGGGATGGTGGAAGATCCTTCCTTCCATGGAGCTGGATGGTCTCCTCAAATACCCCAACCAGGCTTCCCACTCTGCTCTGCTGGCCTGGGCCTCTTCTCGGCATGCTGCCCCCTCTTGTGAGAACATTTTTCATGCTCTGTTGGGGTGTCTGAGAGGGAAGGTCCAGGGCAGGGTTGGCAAACTTTTCTGTGAAGGGCCATATTGTAAATATCTTACTTAGGCCTTACAACCATATGGGATCAGCCACCCTGGCTCTGCTCTGCTGATGTGACTTAAACAGCCACAGACAACACATAAAAAATGGCTGGGTTCCAGTAAAACCTTATTACAAAGGCCGCCCGTGGGCTGGAGTGTTTGGTCCCAGGGCCATGTCACCAGGCCTTGGACTCGCAGCTCACCCTTGGAATGGCCTGTGCATGTGGTCAAACAGTACTTGACTCTTAGGAATAGCCCAGGCTGAGGCAGATGCCATTTCAATTTCCAGTCGTATGGTCCCACTCCCAAGAACATTCTAGGTATTCCCAGATTCCATCATATTCACAAAGGTCCGTAACCCTAGAGAACCGTAATTCCTGCATGGACAGAAATTTGCTCATCAGCGTTTTGGCCTGAGGCAGTGTATATTGAAGGATCGCCAGGGCCGAGAAAGATCATTTTCTTCCTATCTTGACTTAGGCCCAAACTGATTCTTCACTCTAAATTAAGATCATAAAAAGCATAAGCATTTTTACATATTTCAATTAAGGCAATTATTACACACGTAGTGGTCTATGAGTGCAGCCACATGTTAACAGGGTGCTGTCAGGGACTGCGTGTTTACATCCCTCCTGACTTCACGAGGAGGCTGGGTCTTTGGGAGGTCACAGGTTTAGATGAGGTCATGGAGTACAGCCTCCAGGTTGGGATTAGAATAAGAAGAAGGGAAAGAAACTGAGCTTGTTCCCCTCAGGTGAGGGTATGGTGAGGAGGTGGCTGTCCACAATCCATAAATGAAGGGGCACAGGATGAAGCTGGGGTACGTGCAGCAGGTGTCTCCTGGTGACCACTGCCAGGACAGCTCAAGTGGGAGTTGCTCAGTCCCTGTGTCTGTTGGGGTCAGAAATGCCTGCAGAGTACCTGTTCCTGGATGCAGCTCCCAGAGACCCAGCCCTTGGCAAAGACACCTATGTTTGCAGGGACCTTTGTCCCTGCAGTTAGAAACCAACACATATTGTGGGCTCCATGTTAATTAAAGAGATGGCACCTCTGTCATGGTAGTGATGCTGGTTCCAAGTGAGTTTCTGAGCAGGGAAGCTGCAATTGAGGCTGGCATTCAGGACACAGCGGGGAGAGATTCTTGAAGACTTAGCTGTTAAACTCTGGTGGTGCCAGAGTTTTTTTGTGTGTGTTTAAAAAGGTCGTCTCTTCTAGGTCTGAGTAGTGCAGTAAAGTATCTGATAGCATCCTAACATGAAAAAGCATTTTAAAACTTTCGTTGTTTGGTTCAGATATTGCCAAATAAAGCATTTTCTGTCTCTCAATTACTGGAAAATGATGTTTCTCTGAAGAAAATATCCTAGCAGCCCACATTGTTTTCTAACGGGGAATATTGGCTTTCTTTTCAAATGTTTTCCAAAGGAAAGGCTTCAGACGTTCTCTGAGGAATAAATAAGTGTTTTCTTTTGAGCTGTAGAAGACTCCAGTGTTTTGGATGTTTACACATCAATTCAAAAAAGAACAGTGCCCCCTAGAGGATAAGATTATAACCTCAGCCAGGGCTGAAAGCGCCCTGTTATTCCAGGCCAGGAATACAGCCTGAGCAAGGCAGTCCCCAGCTGGAAGGACAGGCCAAAAAGTCACCACGGCCCATTAATTCCAAATATGCACCAAAAAATGCTTAGAGTATAAAAACACCAAATTCCCAGAATGTCAACTTCACTTTCCTGGATTGAAACTGAAGTTAAAACGTTTACCGAAATGTTATTGCATGAGACCACAGCTAAAGACATAAAATTAATATTTCTTTGTTGAAATAAGCAATGTAAATTCAACTTGTAGTTCTCGTGGATCCAGTCCACATCCTTGCTGTTTCTTGGAACCTGTCCTCTTCTCTTTAATATCTCCAGTTCTTTGATCTGATTAAAGTATTGATGGCAGCGTTCTGCCGTTGGAGAGCAGAGAATAAACTCAGTATAATCAAAACCCGTAATCAGAGGAAAATTCATTTTTTTGTGCATTTGGCAAATGTCATCATTTGATAAAATTAAATTCCTTGTCACACTTGAAATCAATGGTGATTACAAAGGATGGATTATTTGCAAGAGGGCTGTATAAAAGTAGTTATGAAGCTTGTTTCTGAGGTTTGAATAAATGTTTAAGAGATTTATATTGATCAGTTACACGTGAAGTCTGTTTAATATCATTACTGCTGGTGGCAGGGGATTTACTGAGCTAAGTTATGTAAAATATAATGGAATAGATTAAGTTTTCTTAGGGCTGGTTTGTCTGAGTCTAGATGCAGCTGAGCCTCTAGGGGTGTTCCCTCTTTGAGGTGTCAATGGCACACTTACGTTTTCATGCTGCAGATGACCCAAAGCTCCAAATTAAGGAGCCACTGATAATGACTAACCAGATTTAGAGAAGTGGCAGCTCTAAGTAGAAAGGGGATTTGGGGAGTTTGGGGAGGGTGCCCATGGCTTTGACCATTTGAGGACAGAGCAGCTGATGCCCATATTTCATATTTTCTTCCTCAGATTGGCACTGGTGCTGTCTGGGTTTTCCAAGAGCAGGAACCAAGATGAGGTTAGAACTGCAAGAGATGTTCTAGGGGAGATGCCTCTGGAGATACAGATGAAGAGCGAGGGGAGGGACAGGAGAGAAGTCTTAAGTTCAGTGTCTGTGAAAGAAAGAGGAAAGGGATGTGGATGGACGTGTCAGGAGGCCATGAAATGCCAATGCAGAGGCACAGGACAGTCTCCATCAGGGAATGCCCAGTGTGGCAGGACAGCACACAGACCCATGCCGCAGGATATCGTTTTTAGGAAACACCTAGAATAAGCAAGTCTCTGGGTAAAGAAAGCAGGTAAAGGGATTCCTGGCTTTGTGGCCTTGGGGGAGCAGAGGACAGCAATGAAGCTTGCCGGGCTTCTTTGGGAGAAGACGAAATGTTCAAAACTTGATGGAGGTGTGGGCTGCCAGCTCTGCAGATGGAGAGAAGACCCATGACCCGTGCACACTGAATGAGAGGGCTGCGGCAATTGAATCGCCTCTCAATGATGCTATTTGAAAAAGTCAAAGACTTCGTGTCAGCTTTGAGGACAGAGCAGCTGATGCCCACCATCACATGCCCTGTGGGGACCAACGGGCAGGTTCTCGAAGTTGTCACCATCAGACCCCTGGTGTGGTTAGCTCTCCTTTATGTTTTGTCCTGGATGATACCAAGGGATGTTCACAGGCTTGATGAACCAGTGATAGGAAATAATCCCATAGTCCAAAGTGGATTGCTAGGCTGCCACTGAATGCTGAGAAACAAGTGCACACAAAGGACAGGAAGTCGCAGAGCCCAGGAAGTGGGGTGGTGTGGGGCAGCCTTCGAGACAGGGAAGCAGCCGAGACTGCCTCTCCCCCAAGCAGGAAAGGGCAGGATGCAGCTCACCTGAACCAACCTAAAGGTAAGAGTCTGAAGTTTTTCCCTGGAGGTGGTGGGCGCACAAAGCCTGGGGCTGGAGCCATTCCTGAAGATGTCCACAGGGCTGGTGCTGTGTCTGGAACTGCCTGCTTGGCATGAGAGCCAGGAAGCAATGGGGTCCTCACAGATGGGCTGCCATGGTGGGTGCCAGCCCACAGGGAGAGATAAGGACAGGTAGAGCTATGTGGTGTGTGGTCAGTCCAGGACACACTGCCCTCGGTGACAGGGGTCTTGTCATGGAACAAAGGGATTTTCTCATTGTTGGCAAAAAATAGGTGTTCAATACAGTGTCAGAGTGGTGAATTTGTCTCATCATGCATTAGTAAGAAAGGGGAAAGCACAGGTATTTCAAACAGAGGGAGTTGAATTCAGGGCACTTGTTCCAGAGCAGATGGAAGACATGAAGAGCCACCCAGAGTCAGGCAACCTACACACACTGCCTTCACCCTGCTAGAGGTGGGAGGGGTGATGGTATGAGAGCTGAGAACCTGGAACTTGGAATGAAATCCTGGACCAACCTAGTGAGAGACGGAGCCACAAAGGAGACTGGGCCACCTGCAGAGGCAGTGCCCGGGGCAGAGAGGGGAAGAGAGAAAACCCTGGGTTCTTCTCCTCTGTCCTTACATCTCCTGTCAGGCTGACTTGGGCACTACCCAGAGGCAAAGACCCTGGGAAATGGGGTTCCTGTGATTGAAGAGGGGAAGGGCTGGAAGTGGGCATGCCTAGCCCGTGTGCTCTCAGCAGGCGGGATCCCGGGACTTGGAGGGAAGAAAATCAGGGGGTGAGCATGTCACAGGTCGGGTGGGCAGCTGGCAGCAGGACACCATTCTCTAAGGAGCAGGATCCTGGGGCCACATTGAGACAAGCATCCTAAATGAGCCTTCTGACTTGGGACTTTTGAAGTATTTCAACACTGGAGAGATTTTGCTAATGTCAAGAATTATTGCCTTGGGAGGAAAAAATCAGTTTTCCATTTTGTTTCAATTTACACATAATTAAAATTCATGTGAGTGACAGTTTTTAAATTAGGCACTGCATCTTTGATGTATTTAATAACAGAAATGGTTCAAGGCATTGCTATCTGGGAATTGTGAAAACTAGAAAAGTAAATAACATATTGTTTTGGTGGCGTAACCAACAATGAACTAGAAAGAGAATATTACTTTTGTGTTTCTTATAGAGAAGCTGGTTTAGGCCAAAGTGAGGTCCAGCAGTTTCACTGATTCCTCCTGAGATGAGACTCCACTGCAGATAGGCTCATTTGGAATTTTCTGTCTGACACAGTAAGTTCTATCAAGAGACAGGAGTGCTCTGGTCTGGGTAATGATTTGGCAGTTCTGGAAGTCAATATTTTACAAATATAACAACCACTTAGGAGGAAGTAAAGCCGTCTATGGGAGGAAGAGTGGTACAAGGTCACCATTTCTCTTTACTGTTCTGAACAATTTGGCTCTGGATCCCAGTTTGCCTTCGTAATTCAACAAGGACAGGAAAAAAAAAAAAAAAAACAACAACTTTGAGGAGGATGACCACAGGCCCTGAGGCCCCCCAGAAATGTCCTCTCAGAAGCCCTGAGTGGAGATGTCCTCACAGACTGCCTTCTCACGCTGATCCAGTGGGGACTGCACTGGGAGCCGTGTGGTATTTCAGGTCCCCGGAAGGCTTGCACCCAGCCACAACCAACTGGGGAGTCTTGGTCTGGTGTCCACCTAATGCACTGGGCAGGGGAGGCTTCTATGAAACTGGAACAAAGCAGGTGCTGGAAGGCAGGCGAAGGCAAGAAAGAGAGGCTCAGAGTACAAGTACACCCTGGAGGCTCTGCAGTGGGTGCTGGGGACAGTGAGGTAAACATCCAGATAGGAGGCTGGGAATGGAACCCTGTCATTTGACTGGCTCCATTTTAAATATCAGTGACATCCAAAGGCACTGTGGTGCTCATGCACAGGTGAAGCCCAGAAGTCACCTGAACCTCAGAGCTACTGATGCCTTACTCAGCAAAGCAGGTCACATGCAGAAGCCTGAATACTGTGGGGTGCCTCTCATGCTCAGAGGAAGGAGTGACAGTGCGTTTTGGCTTAGTCACGGGTGACCACTTGAGGACAGCCGAGAAGGAAGCACTAAGAGCCCCTCCCCAGCCTGCTAAGACTGAGACTGCCCTCGGCATCCTCACCTACGGAGCGTGGGGTCCTCTGTGGTGGCTTCTGCCCAGGCCTTTGCTCCAGACCCCCTCTGCTGTTCCCCTTCCTCCCTCTTCTTCCCTCCCTACCTCTTCTCTATCATCCTCTGCTCTACGCCTACCTCCGTCTCAGCCCCGTGGGTAATAGACACCGACAGGGAGCTCGCCTCTTTGCCGCTGTGTCTCTTGGGTGCATCTTCATCATCGGCTCCTGAGCCTCCCTGGGCTTCATGGGCCCAGAGGCAGGACTGGAGAAGCCAGAGGCGGACACCCTCGGAGCCAGTCAATGTGTCCATTAAGGAGGTTGCTAGAGAACTACAGAAAGAGAGTAGGGCTGCAGAGGGGAGAGAAAAGTCAAAGAATTGAAAGGAGGTCAACTGGCCCTGAGGCTTAGACAGTCCTTTGTCAGAATAGCAATGACTTGGGTGTGTGAAAGACTTTCCAGGCTAGGGAGGGACATGCTGAGCTTAAAAGAGGCCCAAGAGTGGTTCCTGGTACGTGGGCATGTAGACAGGGTGGTGAAGGATACTGATGTCCGGCACCTGGGACCCCTCTTGTGGGTGGTGTCCTGAAGCCCTGGGTTGCAGGGAGCTCCTGACTTCAGAGGCTTGGTTGGGTCTGTGCATGACACCACCTGCCTCTTTTCTGAGTCTGGGATGGGTCTCTCTCCAGGAGATGCAAGCTGGTGGTAGAAAGGTGGGCAGAGCTGCCTTCCAAGCACAGGGCCTGGTGTGGATTTCTGAAGACAGTAGGTGGCTTCTTCCCTGGAAATAGACATCATTTCTAGATTATTAAGGTGCTATGATTTTTTTTATGTTTGTTTATCTTTTGTTTAATTTTGGGGAAATCCATTGAATTTAATCAGAGATATTCTTGTAAACGATTGATATCCTTATACATCTGTCCCTACATTTAATCTATTTGACATCAATAGAGTTTTACTAAAGTTGATGCCTCCATGAGATAAATAAACTTTTGTCAGAAGGAACAGCATTTAATGTCAGATTTGGTTTTCAGATTGGATTTATCCCCTTTTTGTCTGTTTTACAGATGAAATAGGACCAGGCTGCATTTGCAGATTCTGAGATGACTGATTCTTCACTTGGCTTGGGCTCCCTCAGGAAACTTGCCCTTTGTGTTCCTCTCCACACTACCCCCGTCACCTGCTGTGCTGGTCCTCAAGGGCCCCCTTTCCCCTGAGGACAGTTTTCTTGGAAACCTCTGGTGAGCAGCTAAGTGTATCCCACATCCTTCTGCTCATGAGCTTGGAGGTATCAGCCAGCAGGTATCATGGCTTCCTCCTCAACATGGTTTCCAGTGTCAGTTTCCACCTGAGACTCTGATGCACTACCCACATCCTTCCAGCTGCCTTGGCTTAGTCTCTTCTGCATGTTGTTAAGCAGCCTAGTTTCTGGTCCAGTCCAGTGTCCCTGACATGTTCCTTCATTATATTGAATTAAAGCATCCAACTCTTCAAGAGACTTTTTGAATTTTTTTATTTTCTAAATGAATGTCTTCACTACTTAAATAACTTAGACCACACATTAGACAACTTAAAAGTTCCTAAGAAAAAGGTCTCCTTTCTACACAGAACAAATTCTGAAGCCAGCTTAATTAATTTTTTGACAAATATCCAGCATTTGTTTCATACATGACTGTGCAAAGGTGTTCACAAAGCTTCTAATATGTACTTAATTGATTTCCTTTGTTTAAATCACTTTATGGAGGCAAGATTGACATAGAAGGTCTGCACATATTTAATGTACACTTAGGGAGCTTCTTACATCACAATCCCTTTATGGTGTGAGGCAGGGATCTAGCTGCAGGAATTTCTACTTACAGAAAGTGACCTATTTGTTACATTGCTACCATTTTCCAGTTTTACTCCATCTCCAACTCCAGCATATCCAGTTAGAGTCAGATTATCCAGGAAATCAGATTACTCCAGTGGTCGACTTGGCCTTGAACCCATACCACAGTCATAATTGCTGGAGAAAAATAATACATCTTGATAATTAGTAGAATGTTGCCCTTTTAGGCTTCCATTTTAATAATTGTCCCAGCTCTTCTGGGCTTGGCAGCATCCATTCTTTAGTGTTGATTCCAAGATAATGCTATTTTAAGCTAATTTTTATTGAGTGTTATGATCACTGCCAAATACATGGCAGCCTCCTCTGCAGAGGCAGTATCCTGTGGTTGGGGAAGAGCCAGGGCTTTGTAATAAGTCCTGGACCTGCACCTCATCAACAAGGAAAAGTGAATGAGTGTCATGAAGAAGATCCACCATATCCATCACACCCGCCAATGTGATCACCTCCTCAAAGTGCAAAGCCCACTGTTGGCGACAGGACAGGCAAATGTAAGTCAGAATGGATTTGCCATCGTGCATAGAATTTGGGGAACCTTAGGAGGACTTCCCAGGAATACTAAATAGGATTAAAATAGCTAATATAAGAAGCAACTCAGCTCACACTAGAGCCTGTCACGTAGCTGATATCAGATGGTGAATGCTGCTCGTGTCCTTCCGACCTCTCCTCCCTTTTATCCATCCCTCTCATCCCTCCTGCTTCTTGCACTTTGCATATCCACAGCAATTTGGGGAGGAAACTTAGTAATAATGCAGTTATGTTTCTACTGGAGCAAAAAAAAAAAAAAGAGCAAACATATTTGTAAAGAGCAGTGTTCTCAAAACATCACTCAAATTCTTGGGGCTAATGATATCAGAAGTATTAACGGAGAACACAGTGTTTTTTATGGACATTTAGAACAAGACCGTATGATGCATTATTCTGATCAAGAAAAAAAGGAAAAAAGTGGAATGACTCCAGGAAAAACCAGAGAAGGCTGTGACTCCTCCTCAGTAATATTTTCAGGTTTTTCTTTCAAGTAAACTTCAAAAGCCATTACTTGAATTAGCATTTGCCGGTAAATATAGCAGCTAGTTTAAAGCAACATTATTAAAAAGTTTAAAAAATAAAAGCGCTGCATATTGGAATATGAATATGTTCACTGACATATATTTTTAGTTTCTTCATTTTTCTCCATAATTGATACTCTAGTATAGTGTTTAAAAAAAGTATTGAATAAGAGGAAAGATAGATCAATTGGAACAACATGTTTGGCTTATTTTATATAAAAAAAGAGAATATCTACAAATTGGTTACACAGGGTCTTAAAAATCGTGAAATCCTTGCCAATGAATCTGTCGATATCAAAACATAAGACAGGATGATAGAATGGAGAATGTTTGGAAAGTAAATATTTCTAAATTGCTATGCAAATGTTGCACATTTATGCATACGTTCAGGCAATCTTAGCTGCCTACAACATGTGAGTCTATAAATGAGATTGTGCATATTTATAATCCTGTACAAGAAAACCACTTACTGAAAGAATGAATGCAGCTGATGTGAAACTAATTTGGGAAAAGTAATTCTCAAGCTGAACCCCAGGTGCTTTTTTCAGTATAAATTAATTAATTTTCAGGTACTGGATTAAGGATGAATTGATTGGCCGGAAAGACTACCCTATGTAAATAGGACAGCAGCAACTCTGTACACACTTTAGGTAAGAAGTTGGGGTACCGAGATCATTCAATAGCATGTCACCTATTGATTTCTGGAATTTGCATTGATTTTGTCAACTTCATAGGGAATTTATCTTAAAATAGACTTTGAATAAAAACCAAAAATTTCTGTTGCTACCATATAAAATAGCAGCCTCCAAATTTACCTTTCTGGGAAACAGAGAAGTATATGAAGCAAGAGTGTCAAATATTGGGTGTCAGACGGTTGGGACCAATGGGACATGGAGAGAGGAGAGAGTGGTGAAGCCCTATCGTGGCTGCAAGGCCAAGAGAAGAGCCCAGGGAGTGTCTCAGGTGCGGAGGCAGAAGTGGGATCCCAGAAAGAAAAAGCACAGGGATTCTGAGAAGATTTGTAACAACTCAGCACCTAAATACATACTAAGCAGACTATCCGTTCAGCAGCCATACATGAAACTAACTGAAGTTCATCAGAGACCTATAAAGCTCCTAGGAGAAAATTGTATGACGCTTAAGAAGTCAAAGTTTCATTTGCTACACCTTCTCAAGTTGATACATAATATATTTAAACATAATATATCTGACTTAAAATTGAAGATTGTTGATCAAAAGGCAGATGGAGGCAAATGTTTGTGGATTATATATTCATCTGACAATGATCTTCAGTCCAGAACATAGGAAATTTCTTCCAAATAATATTAAACTAAATAAACTAATCAAAATGAGAATATGTAGTATAAAAGTATGAAAAGATACTAAACATTACTACCCTCTGGCAAAAGGCAAATTAAAACTACAATGAGATACCATCATGCTCCTTTGAGAACACCCAGATTAGGAAGATTCGCCATGCCAATCACTGGCAAGAATGCAGAACACCTCTAACCAGCATCCATCACTAATGGAAATGCAGGAATCATGCATTCCCTATGACACTGTGCAACAGTTGGCCAGTTTCATAAGAAGTCAAAGACACACCTGTTCTACAACCATCCATCACACCAGCATATTTACCCAAGAGATAGGAGTGGGTAGAGCCATACAGCAGGGTGTACGTGATGCTCATAGCAGATTTCCAGAGGCCAAAACCCAGCAGCCCCAATGTGCTTCTGCAGGTGAACACACACACACAGTGTTCAGGGGACAGGACAGGACTGTGCAACACTCACAGCATGAAGGAATATGGAATGGACACAGAGAGCAGGAGGGAAACCAAATGGCTACTTACTGCATGATCCTGTTTGTAGAAAGGAATGGGGGAAATGAATCCGTAGCAACCAGAAGGCATTGTGCAGTTGCCTAGAGTAAGACAGGAGGAATCCTTGGGGGAGGCAGAGATGTGTACATTATCCTTATTGTGGTGTTGCTTTCTGGGGTATAAACATGTCAAGTTTTATCAAATTGTACACTTTAAACATACACAGTTTATTTTACATCAATTATAGGGTAGTGATGTTACAAAAAGACCATTTCAAATAATGATAAAACATCATGAGTATGGAAAGAAATAAATTACTCTATATAAAAGCACCTGTAACAAGGTAGCAGAATTGCTTATCATTATGCAACAAAATGTAAAAGTAACTGTATTGCTTTCCTTAAGCAATTCACTTAGTAGCCTATCAGATTCAAATTTTTGATAGTCTGTATGTTGCTTAAAGGAAAACAAAGTGAGGATTAATCATGTAATTTTTAGCTTGGGGTTGAGCTGATGAGTTTAATTTCCCAATTTATTTTCTGGAAACACGATTTGCATATATGAATAAATGCTCAGTTGCATTTTTAATATCGCCTTTAGTGTCATTTATACAGAGAAAATAAGAAATTCATTATTCACTTCTTCAAAGTTCACTCTTTGGTGGGTGGGTGGGTGGTGGCCGCCCTGGTGTCGGATGATGTGGGTGGTGGCTTCGAGCACCGTGCATTAGACTCAGGAAGCTGAGAAGATTCTGGCAGGAGGAGAGTCTTCTTGCTGGCTTTGCATAACACTCCAAGAGCACAGATATTTTCTGTGAAACAAATGATTTAGTGTTCCTCTTATTAGCATCAGTGGAGACGATTAATCATTATCAACTGATCAATGCGCTGCCATTAGGGTCAGCAACGGTGCTGACCCCAACAGTCAGTCACTAGATGCTCCATATTCTACCTGTCCTAAATCTGCATCAGACACTGCTGATCAATCCTATCACTTTCTGAGGCAAGGCTTTGTCCTGTGAGTCCTCTCCCCACATTGCCAGAGACAGACACCCCCTTCGTGGAAACAGTAGGAAGAAGCTAAACCCAACCTGCCGTCCTAGCTCCCAAGAATTCTGCAGAGACCTGATGTTCTGGTCGTGTGCAACCTGGCGTGAAATGTGTAATATCTGCCCGATAATTAGGAGGCTTATGAAGAATAACAGTGGTAATGTATTTTCCTTCAAATAAATTCATTTTAGTACACAGGTAACACATGCTTAATAGAGAAAATTTGGAAGATATCAAAACTTACAGGGGAAAATAGTTATTGTACCAAATCCCACCATGAAGATAAAACACGAGTGCCATTTGCACAGGTCTTGAGGAGGTGTTTTGAAATTCAGTGCAGAGGGTGATGATGTCTGGGTGACAGCTGGCACCCTGGGTGGTACCTCCCAAACTCAGTGGTGACTTAGGATGCTCCTTGCAAGTGATTCAAGTCGTAAAATGCATCTTTGATGTAGTTGATTTCTGTGTGTGAAAGAAGAAGTAAAGATAAGAACAACACAGTATTCTGAATTAGGAGCCACTCAGCTATTTGGTGATAGAATCTGGAGGTTCTCACAGAATCACTCTTGGTGGCGGATGAGGAAAAAGTAAGCAAGAGAAGTATGGAAAGAGCAAGAGGCTTTATCCCATCATGGATGAGATTATTACATTGGAGGAGAAAAAAATTGTTATTAGTTAAAAAAATAAGCAGACTGTACATCAATATGTCATGCTATGCAGACATCCATCAATATGTCAATCACATTGTGCCTCCGTGTTCAGCAGGCATTTTTCCTAGATGTCATTTCTTGAGGTTGGAGGCCACCCCTTTCATAGACACCCATAACTACAAGAGGGTGGTGGTTGTTTGTGTCAAGGTGGACAAAAATTTTTTCTCCATCTGGAGTTTAAAGCAAAAAAGAATTCTTTTGCAGTCATGCCAATAATCCACATGATTTGTTGGTTTGGTGGCAAGGGCCACGGGTCCTCTGGACTCTGGGGAATGCAGTCTGATGCAGGGATGAGAGTGGAGAGCAAAGTCATCAAACGCAGGCTGTGTTAACCTCCTCTCCCACATCACTGCCTCAACAAGCTCGTTCCCAGGAAGTGAAGAAATGCAGCCTTCCCTGTATTCAGAAGTGGACAGCTGGTGATCAGAGCAGGGTGCCTGTCATGGACTAATAGAATGCTTGTTGAATCCATGAATAAATAAAAAATAATGACCAGTTTGTGTAACTCATCCATTTTTATTTTCAGATACATTCATTGACCATTCACTCTGAAACATCATTCTGAAACCTGGCATCAGTGCATGCACAGAGTTGGCTACTTGAGCTCATGAAACTCAGAGCCCAGTCAGGAGCCAGCTCTCCCCAACACATGCGTAAGACGGCTCCTGCATTTTGCACTTCACTCTGTAGATTTCTGGTTTATAAAATAATATAATTTAAAAAATGAGATTGTTAATTTTAATTAGTTGTTAGTTTTCCATGAATTGATAACTGGGGCTTATTATTATTATTATTGAAGAAATAATTCACCTACTAGAGAAATCAAATTTTCAATGAATGAGTAAAATATATGTGCCTAGTTTTATGTCTTCTTTCAATAGTCATATTTCAATGTACAGGACTAAACTACCATCTTGATAGTTGATATTTCAATGTACAGGACTTGTCTCTTTTTGATAAATTTATACTATGGTATTTAATATTTCACTGTTTCTTTTAAGTTGCATTGCATTCTCAATTTCAATTTGATGTGGCTCATTACATGTGCATAGAAATTCAGGTGATTTTTGCACTCTGATCTTGTATCTTGCAATCTTGCTAAGCTCATTTATTAACTCTAGCTGCATTTAGAAAAATGCTTAGGCTCTCCCACATAATGGATCATATTATCTGCCAACTCAGACAGGTTTACTTCTTCCTTTCCATCTTCTCTGTCCTTTATTTATTAGTCTTGCTTTATTGCACTGCCTCGGAGCCCTGGTACAGTCCTGAAGAGAGCCACTGGTCAGAAGTACTGATGTTCCCAATCCTGGGAATGAGGCAGTAGTTTATTACATTACCTATGCTATCAACTGTGGGAATTCTGTCAAAACCTCTCAGCAGTTTGATGAAGTAAATGTTGATTCCTGGTTTACTGAGACTTTATATTAGGAATTGATATTGGATGGTGAAAAATGTTTCCATTTGCAGCTGTGGAAATAATCTCATTGTTCTTCTTCTCTATCATTATAGGAAATTTCATTGATTGATTATTATGTTAAAACCATCTTGCATTCTTCAGAGGAAGCCAACTTGTTCCTCAAATCCTCGCACATCATAAAAACATTTACAGACCCCCACTCAGGACCCAGGATACTTCTGCACAAGTGAGAAAAAATGGGAACAAATGGAAACTTAGTTACTGGGGGAAAAAGAAGCCGCTCCAGTCTTGGTAATTATTGTTTTCACATCTCATTTGGTTTTACTTTAACACCAGATTCTTTCTCCCTTTGTTTCACTTTTTTCTTGAGTTTTAAATTTCATCTCTTTTTCTTTTCAGAAGGAATTCTGATTGTAATGATAGTACCAAACCCAGCAGAAGAACATTATGTGAACCCACAGTGCAGAGCCACCCTCGGTCCACACCCACACTCCCCACAACATTGTGTGTGTGTGTGTGTGTGTGTGTTAAATGCATTCACATTTTTTGCTCATTAGGTTTTCAGTAGACAGGGAGAAAAGGGTACATTTTTCATGAAATGTTCATGACAGAAGATGAAAGCAGGAAAACCAGGCCAAATAAATAATTGTACATCAGCATTTTTGTTAAAAAGATACCCTTAAGAAAGCAAAGAGGACCTTGCAGAATCAGCTTCATGATTTAATTGGGGAAACGTCCAGCACCTGCTTACCCATTTCCAGGGAAAATGAATTGCTCTGTGCAGTGAATTATTTATTTATTTATTTGAGGGAAGTGTCTTATTGTCTTGTTTGCTTAGGCTTTTACTGAAATACACCTCAGCCATACTGCCCCTGGCTAGGTGAGCAACCAGAGGTGGCCCAACCTAGCCACAAGTCAGCATCTGAAGGCTTCCAGCTGCAACTGTCAAAATGACACAACATTTCTCAAATTTACAGGAGTCAAATACATTCATTGAGCTAATGGATTATCGATTTCAATAGAACAGCTGTGTTTCAAAAGTGTTGTTTGGGCTGTGAAGGATTTCACAGTGGCTTGTAAAACTGAGATGGAAGAAAATGGCCCTGTTGTGGGGCCAGGGCTTTAGAAGTACTTCAGCTGGGGTGCAGGAGAGCTCAGGCACCCATAGTATCAACACCCCTTGGTGGAGTTCTGTCTGTAAAATCTATGGCCATCCTGTAAATTTGGGCTTAGAACTCGCATAATCAGTAAGAGACCCATAACCTGAGTTTTCATTTTCTTATGGTAAATTTTATATCTTTGGATATGTGTGACATTGTCTTGGAAATGTTACTTGAAATACAAATTGCTTAACCATTTCAGGCAACTTGGCTGTAACCATTCAACCCCCAGTGACTAGAAGCAAAGGTTTATATTTACACAGAAAATAGGATTCAAATATTCAGACCTACTGCTTTCGAGGGATAGAGTTTGGGCAATTGCAACCATCTTCCCCTTATTTTTATGGACATTTTCTCCTTTTATTCTGAAACTACAGCCTACTCTATAATCCAGAATGTTTTAAAATAATTTTAAAAGGAAGGTGTGCTGCAATGGAACCCCACAATCGGGACTTCTTCTCAAGGGCAAAGAATGGCCCTGGGCTGGGTCTCCTCCTGCAGCCCTTTACGCAGAGGCCCCGATGGGTACTGGCCATTCTACCCTGGACGAGAGGCACCTCCGCCATGTATTCCCGGCAGCTCCAGGCTGGACAGCCTACGCTTTCTCAGAGCTGCACTGCAGTGTGAAGCCCCATACCTTGGCTTCCTTGTTTGCCCTCCGGATTTGCTGGGCTCCAATCTGCTAGGCTCGAGGCTTCCCGGCTGACTCCCCTTCCCTGTCACCCACTGGGTGTCGGGGACAGACTGCAGCATTTGCAAGGCTTTTTTCTTTTGTGTTCCTGTTTGTTGGTTTGTTTGCTTTGTGGTCCTGGGGATGGAACCAGGGACTGGTCCATGCCTGTCAAGGGTTCTACCACTGAGCCACACCCCAGCCCCTGACTGCAGCAATTTCGGAGGCACCTGGTGGCTCCCACCTAGAGTTGGTGCGCTCTCCTCTGTGACCTCCTGTTTGTGTGACTCAGTCCCATGGAGAAATGTTGTTCTCCGCAGTGACTACTTCCTGCCAGTGTCTATTGTCTCCCTCCTGGGGCCTCAGAGCCCCCTCCCACCCCCACCCCCAGCATCCACCACTGTGGAACTTCAGGCTCTGCGGCATCACTTTGCTTTACAGAAAAATAGAACTGGCCTGTTGTGGTCACCTCTCCATATTGTGGTCACCTCTCCAAAATGATAGAAGCATGAACAAACAGGGAGACTCAAAAAACTCCATATTTGAGTAAAAATCCTTTATTATTATTATTTTTTTAATCACAGTGATGCTATCTTGGAAGTGTGAAAACATTAGAATTTCACTGGCCCTTGAATCATTGTTTTGTGGGAGAACATGGTCTCAATCACTCTGTGCCTCTGATCTTTAATGGCTAATGCAGCATTGGTTGTTTGTATATTGAATTATATTAATTTACACTTAAGTTTAATTACATATACATTCCCCATTTAACTCTAATTTTATAATATTCTTTTGTCTTGGTATCTAGCTTAACTTAAAACCTAATGACATTATCTAAAATACTATTTCTCAAATATATTTAACTATAAGATTATTATAAAATTATATTGCTAAAATACATAGAAAAGATTACAGTTTTATGAGCAGTTTCATTGAATCAGAGTTATTTTTCAAGCCATTATAAACATCAACTAAAATAATAATTTTATGTTGAAATTATAAGATTAAAACAGAATAAAATTGATAATAATAACTAGAAAACATATGCCAAATGATTCTCATCTTCCTAATGAACTAACTACCTTCATAGTTAGGATATACCATTTCTGAACAGAACTAAATATATAAAAACACAACTACGAATGCACATATATGAAGATATATGCATGCATAATGTGTTCATGATACACATTTATCATGCATAATCATGTGTGCTCATGTATGTCCACATACACAGCATAGACATGACACATCATGCTCACATGAATGTATGCATGTTTACTTTTCCATGCTACATAATATTTAATTATTTATCAAAACTTCCATTAACATATTTGTAAAACCCTCATTTGTCCCTATTTTTTATGTGCATCTCTCAATGATACTATTAACTATGAGAGAAGCATTTTGTTTATTTTATGTTTCTAAAATATCTTTAATGCAAAGGACAGCACCTGGCCAAGTGTAAGCCCTCAGTCCATATTTAGACTGTGCTGTTTGAGATAATATCACAAACATTGTTCATCTCCATTAGCACTCAGTTGGTTGACTCCTCAATTAATTATAGACACTCTCATGACTGAATATATCAAGCCATTGAGAACCCCTTACATTTCCGTGGAGAAAAGAGATGCAAATCAAAACGTAAATCAAATGTTCGCATAATGCAAAGGGGAATTGCAGTTGTAAACAAGGGCTGTGACCTAGAGGAGCCATAGTAGTTCAGGACTCACAGAGACTCCCTGCAGAAGTGGCCCTTGTCTTGAGATCTAAGGACTTGGAGACCTCACAGTGGGCACAGGGAAGAGCCCTCCAGCAAAGGAAATAGAGCAGTGGGTGTCCTGGGCATGGCACTGAACAGGCCTGGCTGAGGGCAGATGGGCACCACCTGGAAAACCCGGTGGGAAGGGGCCAGCAGAGACTCCTCAGCCACACTGAGCCTCATTCTGTGCCAGGAGAAGTGAGGATTCATGGGCCTCCACTTTGTGTTCAGATTTGGGTTGGGGAAGAACTTTTTGGCATTTGCCTGACATATAATATATAGTATATCTGTATTGTATATACATCTGTATATAATTGAACTTCCCGCTGAGGGGCCTGCTCTAGGGGTCTTACAGAGCCAGGGAGGAAGAAGAGCTGGGTGATTGGGGCTGTGATCACTCTGTTGGCCAAATGCGGGGGATGGGGGCACTAATGCTTTCAGCTGGCACATATCTGATAAAATAAGCTTCAGGCTTGGATTTCTAAGTTTATGTGCTGACATTTAAGGAACTTTGAGACAAAGACTTCCTGTTGTTATGATAAGGAAGAGATGGGCAAGCTAAAAGTCAGTGACTTCTCTTGGGGAAAACAAAAGAACTGAGGTGGAAGGAAACATTTCCATGGAAATCTGGGGATGTGAGCACCAGTAAGTCATAGGCTTACCAGGATCCAAAGCTGGGGGAGACATTAACTGAGAATAACACTTGCAGGGAAATTCTGATGAGTTGCTGAATGCTGGGCTGATAAGACTAAGAGAATGTATTCAGATAAAATTCTCAAATAAAAATAAAAACCATTGAGAGTTGGGAACAAAATCAAGGGATACAAAGAGACCTGTATTAAGAAGGAAGCCAGATAAAGACATGAAAAGACCTTAGGAAAAGGAAAATTACAGTTCCATATCCATGAAGAACAGAGACACAAAAGTCCTTAACAAAATGTTGGTGAGTTGAACCCAACAGTGTGTAAATAGAATCAAACACTCGAGTAAGTGGGGTTATTCCATGTTTGAAAGGCTAACTCAACGTTGGAAAAGCACTCAATGGCCTCCCCCATATCAACAGACTAAATGTGCATGCTCATATCAATTGATGCAAAGGGATCACTTGACAGAATTCACCAGGTATACACCATCAACCTCATAACCAGGTAAAAAGGAGAAGTCTCTGAAATGGATTTAGAAAACTGAAGAAAGAAAAAGTGCAGTAAACATCATGCTCAGTGGTAAGGAACTGGAAGCTTCCCCCTAAGATCAGGAACAGACAGGAACATCCTTTCTCAGAACTCTGGCCCACCTAAGACTGGAGGTTATGGACAGTGAAAGGAGGCAAGAGGTAAAAATAGAGTGCACCCATGTAGGAAAGGAAGAAAGACAGCTGACTCTTTTTACAGAGAACATAATTATTTTTGTATCAAATCCCAAATAATTAACAATAAACTTTGCACTAATAAATATAGCAAGGTGGCAGGAAACAAGCTTAATACACAATAGCCAAGTATTTCCTACATAAAAGCAATGAAAAATTAAAATTAGAGAGGAAAAACTAAACAATGCCATTCATTATATAACCCTCAAGAAAAATACTTTATATAGATCTAAAAAGTCAATGTATAAGGAACCAACATATTGGAAACAGAAAAACTGATTTTCTTAAATGAACGGTATAAATAAATGAAGAAATATTCTGTTTATACATTACATGATCAATATTAATATGTCAATCCTTTTAAAATTGACCTATAAGTAAAATGCATTCCCAAATTTTGTGAAATTGGCAAATAGATTATAAAAGTCATGTGGAAAAGCAAAATACCTAGGATACCAAACAGAAGGTAAAAAATTATGAGGGTTGAAGACTCAGACTACTTGATACCAAAAATTCTTTGAAGAGATGACAGTAATCAATATAGTAGGATATCAGTGAAAAACAGACACACAGATCAAGGAGGAAAGAGACCAGAAATAAACCCACGTGAACATAGTCAAATGAAGTTTGATCTTTGAAAAGGTGAAAAGACAAATCCATGTGGAATTGACAGTCATTTCAATGGAGAGTACTGGGAATTGATTTGCAAAACAACAACAAAACACAAAGAACCTAGACACACTGCAAACCCCTAGAACCATGGGAGAGAAAGTGGGAAGTTCAACTTCATTAAAATTAATAACATATGCTCTGAAAAAGACACTGTTAAGAGAATGAAAAGACAAGCTCTATGTTGATAGAAATATTCACAAACCACATATATCACAAAAGTCTACTCCCCAGAACTTACAAAAGTTATCCCAACTCAAAAATTACATAAAACAATCCCAAGGACTCAGGAGGCTGAGTCAGGAGGATTGCAAGTTCAAAACCAGTCTCAGCAATTTAGCGAGGCCCTGTGCAACTTAAGGGGACCCTGTCTCAAAAAAAAAAAGCGCTGGGGATGTGGCTCAGTGGTAAAGCACCCACGGGTTCAAGCCCCAATACCCTCACCAAAAGAAATAAATAAAAATTACCTAAAGTAAAGCCAAAAATATAATTTAAAATGAGCAAAATAGACAAATAGATTTTTTTTTAAGAAGACTCACAGATAACAAATGGGGGCAATACAAGGTGTTCAACATCATTAGACATCAGGAGGATGCAACTGAAACCATTGAGATACTAGGTAAAACCAGAAGAATAGCTACAATGTTACAAAGTGTGAACCCAGTGCTGGGGAGGATGCAGAGAGAATGGAGAGAACCAATTTGTCAGGAGGAGCCGGTGACAATGTAAAGCTGTGCAGTGACTGGGAAGCAGTAGGGGAGATGCTTGTCAAACTAAATAGCAATCACGGCACAACCCAGCAACTGCACCCGGGCATCTGTCTAGGCAAAGTGCAAGACCTCCACAGGGTGGTCCTTAGCAGTTGTGTTTTTGCTTTTTGCTCTTTTGGATTTTGTTGTGGGTTGATTGGCTGGGCCTCGACCAAAGCTGGAAACAGGGTAGATGTTCTTGAATAAGAGAGTGTTTGAGGAAACTGAGTCCATGGGGCCTGCTTCATGGTATCACAGGGAGCTCTTGCTGTATACATCGAGTCCCCAGGGAATTACACCCCATGAAAATGGCCAGTCCTCGAAGTTTGGATGGCATGGGTTTTCACTGACATAATGGCTTTGCAGTGACAAAATTATAGAAATGAAGACAAGATCAGCACTTTCCAGGGTTTATGCACAGCTGATGTGGACTGAGGGGAGCAGATACAGAAGATCATCAAGAGGAGTCCTGATCAAGATGCATCTGCTCAGGAGCCCAATGCGATGAAAACATGAACAGGTGACACACAGGGGCAAGGATGAATGGAGATGAGGAACTCTGAATGAGACTGGTGTGTTGTATCAGTGTCAATGTCTTTAATGTGATCACGGTGTTACACTTCTGCACTGTTGGGGGAAAGTGGGTAAACTTCACGTTCTCTCTATATTGTGTATTCAAACTTCATGTAAATTTATAGTGCCTTCTACAATGATGTCAGTTAACAAGGAAGAATTTTATAAAGATATTGATGCAGAAGTATTAAAAGAAAAAATCTGAAAGTTTCATGTCAGGGAAAAACAAACAAAAAGGCATTGATTTCCACAAGTGTGAACCACCTCCTTCCACTTGGTATCGTGTGTGTGTGTGTGTGCGTGTGTCCACCAAGCTCATTTGTCTGCTTCTGCAACTGGAGAGAATCCCCCAGGACACACCACCCACACCAGGGCACCTGATGCCCAGCAGCTACTGCCCATTTGCCTTTGCTCCTGTCTTCTGCTATTAATTGACCATAATATAGAACCAAAGCAAAAGGCTGAATTATTTATCACTATATTAATAAATATATTCATATTTCTTGTTCTTAAACACGTAAACAGATGACTCGAATATTTTATATTTGCAAAGTCTAAATTAACTTGTGTTTTATTTGTAAGACCTATTATTTTTCTCTCTGGTAGGTAATGATCCTAGAGAATAAAGAAAAAAAGAATAGATTGTGTATGGCCTCACTACATCTTCCATCCAGGTGGTCTCTTGCCAAAATCACAATTGCTGTGACCAGTGACAATTTAGAATAAGAAGTAACAAGCTCTAAAAAGTGGCTCTGGCAAAATAAACTATCCTTCCTCTGTGTAGCTCTTGCCAGGTATTTTGGTCACAGCAATGACTAACACACTCAGGTAGTCATTGTTTGAAATTATCCTAGCTGGACTTACAGATACCAGGTAAGGCAAGGGCTCCTGCCTTCTGAAATTATGCCAACTAATGATGGCTATTTTTATTCAAACAACTTCAAAATATGTGTTTAAAACATACTTAACTTCAGGGGTACAGGAAGGTCCATTACCTTCCAGGCTCTGGTAATAGAACTAATGTTATAATTCATGAAAGGCAGCAGCGGATAGTGAATTTGCTGTATTTAGTAAATTTTCTCAGTAGTTAACCTGCTAACCAAGCAGTTTAGCCTCTGGTGCATATTTGAAAGCTATTGAATTAAAAATCTGGTATGGATCTTATCATCTTTGCATTCAAACTTTGCCATAATATGGGGAATGAGAAACTAGCTTAAAGCCAGCTCTCTAATATGCTCTTAACTTCCTTTTCCAGGCCAAGAAAGCTGCTACTAGTCCTGATTCTGGACAATAGGGTCCAATAGATCTGGAAAATAGATCTTACCCAGCCTAAGTGCCAACTCTTGACATACCATGTCATCTTTGCTTTCTATTCTACATGATAATACATGGCTATAAATGATCATAAAATTTGCATTACCTCTCCTACTTCAAAATTTAGCCCAAATCCCCTTCATTAGTCAGAGTTAAAACACTGGGTGGGGTTAAGAAGATTTTATACTCACCTCCTATTCACCCCATTGATGAGGGAGGGATTCCTACACTAGGGTGATGGGGCTGGCTGGATATTTGGCCTGGACATTTGATGCAAATTCTATAGCCATTACAGAAATTCAAGTTGCCTCCAATGAAATGTCTACAGAAAGCATGAGTGAACAAATGTGTGAGCATTTGGGAGTCGTGGGGCCTTCAGCAAGTGGAATGTAGGTACCCTTCCCAAAGACGGGAACGTGGAGACCAGTGTGTGTCTTTGGTGCCTCTGTCCTCCACCAGAAATGTGATGCTGGAACTGAAATGAAGTTCATACACCCAAGACTCCGATTCTTAGTTCAGTCATCATGCAATTAAGTAGTCAGGATAGCTGCCTATTTTAATTATGAAGGCTCAGATTTTTAGAGTCAAGAGAGTAGGCATGGAATGTGGCAT
Source organism: Marmota marmota marmota (assembly GCF_001458135.2). Classification (NCBI taxonomy): domain Eukaryota; kingdom Metazoa; phylum Chordata; class Mammalia; order Rodentia; family Sciuridae; genus Marmota; species Marmota marmota. Next base: position 435,145 of record NW_026000111.1, on the reverse strand, counting down.
GTGGGTACATTCCTATTTAGTACAAGTCAACAAGTTATAATTATTGTGTAAACTGCAAGCATGTGCCTAGGTTGAAATTCTGTGGGAGCTCTGGGTATTAAGGAATCAAAGAAAAGGTTTGTAAGATCTACAGGAAGATCTACCTATTAGTAAGAGATATGTATTAAAATTACCCAGGAATATTGTATTGGAATCTATCTGTGACTTTATGTTGATAGCGTTTGTTTTATTTATGTAGCTGTACTCACATTGGTGGCATAAATACTTGCAATGATTATAACTTTTTGTTAGAGTTCTTTACCAGTATGAAATGGCCTTCCTTGGCTCTTCTGATTAATCTTGGCTTGAAATTTGCTTTGTCAGATATGAAAGTAGCTACTCCTGCTTGCTTTTGGTCTCCATTTGCAAGATATATCTTTTTTTCCAATCTTTCATCTTCCACATATAAATATCTTTGCCTGAAAGATGAGTCACTTTTAAATAATATGTGGTTAGGTCCTGAAAATCCTCTCTGCAAGTCTACATCTTTTAATTGGAGAGTTGAGACCATTTATATTCAGTGTATTATAGTACGATTATTATTTTAATTCATTTTGATTTATTTCGAATGTTTTATTCAGACTTAGTACTCCTTGTCTAAGCTACTTTTCTGGTGGGATTAATTCATTTGCTCTTTTTTGAAGTCTGTTTTCATTTCCTGTGCATGAAACACTGTGCTACTGCACAGCAAAGGAAACCAAAGCATGAAGGGGAAAGATTTTGCCAGTTGCTCCTCCACAGTGGAGAAATAATCAGAATATATAAAGAACTTTAAAAAATCAACACCAAGGAAACAAATTAACCCAATAAAAGGACAAAAGAATTAAACAGATGTTTCACAAAAGAAGAAATAAAAAATTGCCCACAAATACTTGAAGAAAAATGTACTTGCATTCTTAAAGCTAGATGTAGAAATAAAGATGAATTTAGAACCTTCATGTCATCATCTAAGGAAATTCAGAACTTACTGGGCTTCCTTTCTGTAGAGAATCAGATGTAAGTGCGTTACTATTACTGTCCTTGATGGAGTCTGCCTGCAAACAGGATATTCTGTCAAGGTATAGATAGGTAACAGCGGACATACTTGAAAACAAGGTGTCTTCTGTCCTTGGGAGGACTTGCCTGCAAACGGGATGTTCTGCCAAGTGGGCTAGGAGGGTGCTGAGAAAAATTTTATTATCTATTCTTAACAAAGAGCAGAGCTCAACATACTCCGGGCCGAGAATAGATTAGCCATGAGAAGTGGGTCACTTCTGATTAGAAAGTAAAACTTCTGTATGCTATGTTTAATTAGCTGAAAGACCTGATTTATTGATGTTGGAAGGCTGACTTCTTTGTTCACAATACTATAAAAAGATTGCTTGTACACAATAAAGGACTTTTTTTTCTGCTGCTGCTTTGCTTGCTCTGCTTCTTCTTTCTTTTCCCATGCTGACCTGCAAGTGAATTACTGCAACACCTTTCACATGCTCCCACAGGTCCATTTAGTGCATGGTACAGAAGTTAAAGCCTTCAATTCTGGAGTCAGGTTCTGGCTTCAAATCCTGGCTCAACCTCAAATCGCTCATTATCTTCCCTCAGCTCCTCAGTTTGCTCCTCTGTGAAACAGCATCATAAAAAAAGGCCCATTTCTTGGGACAGTGCTGAAAACCGAGTAGAATTAAGCACCTGAAATTCCTCAAACTGTGCTGCTGCATGGTAAGAAATCAAAAAGTTACTTGGGCCTATTATTATCATTGCTAATTTGATTTAAATGCAGAGAGATAGTAATCAGAGTTTGTGACTCCTGACATCTCAATTTCTTCTTGTTTTTGTGGGTTGTTTCTGTAGGATTAACTGTGTATTCAGCAACATATATGACCTCCCAGGACATGATGTCCTCTTACAATATGTGAGACAGGGATATAGGACATTCTGTCCCTGTAGACTTCTCATGAGCTTCAACGGCTCTATGAGGAAGTGCCTCAAAAGTTAAAAAGTCAAGACATAAGTGGGAGGAGTTTGAAAATCAACTTTACTTTCTGATTTTGGAAAAGTGCAATAACTACAACTTACTGATCACTCACAAAGTCCTGGGCATGGTGTATGTTAGTCTATATATAAGACTTCAATAAGTTGGGGTGTATAATTTACTCCAAATTGTGCATAAAAATTTATACCTATGCCTACATTTTTTCCTATCTATTTATCTACCTATCCATCTTATAGACAGCAATCTATCTCTGCATCTATAAGTATTCTGAGTGATGTGTCTAGGGTCAGAAAACCAATAAATGCAGTAGTCAAGATCCCCAAATGATGCTATCAGTTATCTGTTAAAATCTTTAGGTGGATGGAACCCAGTGTGCAGTACCTGGTATTTGCCAACTCTTTTAACCCTGATGATGGTTCATATTGGGAAGAATGGATCTGAGAGAGGTCCCACTGCTTGCCAAAACCTCAGACGTGGCCATGGCCAGGGATGTTTTGACTTCAGGGTCCCTGTGTGGATGCCACTTGCTGAGATAATTGCTGTGTCCTTTGCCTTTGAGGCTTGAGTTAAGCATCCCTGTGCTTTTGTCTGGCAAGTGGGTTTGTTCACGGCTGAGGATGACTTCCCCAGCCTCCAATGGGCACACCTCCAAGGGCATCGTTCATCTCTGTTCTCAGACGTGGGAGTTAGGTGAGTGTGTAAAGGAAGTCTCTCCTTTACCCACTTTCTTTATTCTTTTCTTTTTCTGTTTTGTTGGCTCCCTCCCTCTATACACATAAATGTTATATACAGCCTTATAAACCCCTCCTGCCACACCCCATGACTAAGTAATGGAATTAGCTATGTTTCATAAAAAATTCATTTAAGAGAAAATTATCATTAGTTATTAATGAAACACTTGCACCCCTTTCCCTGTACAGAAATTGGCCATGGGAAACCATGGTGGACACACCAAAGGTGCAAGTTCCAAGTATCCAAACTAATGGCCAGTCTTCCTTCATGGAAGAGAGGAAGGAAGGAAGGAAGAAAGGAAGGAAGGAAGGGAGGGAAGGAGGGAGGGAGGGAGGGAGGGAGGAAGGAAGAAATAAATTTGCCAATGTTTGGGAATATAAAGATGTTCTAGCACAAATGAGATTTTTTTTCTCCTTGAAATAATTTGAAGAATTAAAAGATAATTTGACTGGGAAGAACCTTTCTTACTATGACTCAAAGCCATTTAATATTTGCCATCATTAAAATTCTGCCACACTCAGGAAAACATGGAACCAAATTGTCACTGATCCATTTTTAGTGTTTCTTTGAGAATTAACCCACATAATTACTTCCCAGATATTTGAACTTGGACTTTCCTGAAGCTTCACCTTCTCCATTAAAGGCTGGGAGTGGAGGAGGGGAGGCTGTAGGGACAGTGGTGGGACCTTCAGTCCTCCAGGAGGAGTGTGTTCAAGAGCCCTGTTATAAATCTGTGCCTGGGGATAAAAATATCCTATTGTAATCCCATAACACATACTGAGTGCTCTCACCATAATATAATGTATATGTTAATGAACAAATAATGCAGAAAGTCATCAGTCATGACTTTGTGTGTGTATGTTTTGTGTGTGTGTATAAACATCGTGCTCATGATAAATACAATTTTACCTGTCAATTTAAAAATAAAAGTTAAATTTTAAAAGTGGCAAGAATCCATCATCTAAATAATATTACAGGCAATGACACAGTGGATGGGAAGTGCTCATCTCCCTGAGCAGGTAAGTGGCCAATGAACATGTGTGTTCAGAGGTGGTGCCTCAGTGCTTCTAGTGGAGCTCTCTGGTGGATGCTGATGCTCACTTGTGCAGATGATTTGAGGACCAGATGTCTCAGCACAGCACACACTCTCTAACCTAGATACAGGACTGGGAAATGGGGAAGGCTGAGACAGAGCTCCTGCCATCTTTGGAGAATGGCAACCTGGAAGAGAAGCCAAGCCAGAAGAAAAGCAAAATTATTTTTGAACATTTCCCCCAAAATAAGTGTGTAAACAGAGACCCAAACAGTTATCATGAAGGTCTTGAAATTCATTCAGGCTCCTGAAGTGACTCTGGGATGCTGGGTTCTCCAAGCATCAGGGCAGGCCCTCTGATGTCACTGTGCCTTGGTGTCACTACAATCAAGACAGGAAGAACTGTTCACTTTCTAGAAGGAGGCAAAATTTGAATTACAACAAAATAAAAAAGACCCTCTGCAGGGTCTCAGTCTGACCTTTGGTGGCCTCACATATGCTAGGTCTCAGTGTCATGCTCAGCTGAGAGTCACACCTAACTGCTGTTTGGCCACAGGGATCTCCTGATCTCCCATCCTCAGAGCGCTTGGACAGCAGGAGAATCAGCAACACCAGAGCCCCGGAAGTCCCTCTTCAGAACTGACCCCTGCATGAGCGCTGCCCATCCTGTGCTCTCTCTATAAACCAGGTTCTGCTCTCCAGTTACCCAGTGGACTAATGATTGGAAAAGCACAAGTGCTCCTCTAACTAAGCCCGAGGGAAGAAAAACAATCTGAAACGATGGATTTGTTCGTGAGCTCGGTGACTGTTCCCACATGCTCATCTGGGAAGTTGAGGAGCCAAATGAAGCTCATCATTAAGTGTATGGTTGACAGATAAAAGTTGGACTAGTTCGTTAACTCAGATGTCCTCAGGAGAAGCACAACCCGAACTGCACTCCTCCTTGGATGAGGAGCCGTCAGCAGGGGGCGGTGGAGCCCTGGAAGCCCAGACCAGGGAGCCACTGTGCAGGGACTACAGAGACCTGTGCGCTCCTCCTGTGGGCCTGCTGTGAGCCACGACCAACCCAGTGGCAGAACCTTGACTCCCGTGAAGTCACGGAGTGCCATGGCCAAAGGGGCACTAGGACCATCTGGGAAAGCTCCGTTATTTCAGCCTGGAAACAGACCCAGAGGAGAAGCGTAGACTTCCAAGGCCACTCAGAGACTTTCTGACAAAGACAGACCCAGAGCCCATGTCCTGGGCTCCTCCTCCATTTCTTCACGTACTGCTATTTATTGAGTCTCATCTTGTAGTGTTTGCACCAGGAACCAGATCATTTCACTCATGTGTTTTCTTATTGAGCAAGGATTCTCTGCGCTCCTACTATGTGTTTGTCAGAAGCAAAGCCAGGCACTGGTTAACAACAATGGTGATACTAGTTGGATTCAGATTCCTGAGGCCGGGGGCGAGAAATTTCAGTCTATACTGAGCTCGACTCTACTGAAACAAGGTTAGGTGGCTTTTCTATCCTGCGAGGTACTAAAGAAAAAAAGAAAGGACTGTAGGGAAGTGCCTGATGGTATCAGGACACCTGTGACCTGTGCCTGTAAGTGGAGCTTGTCCAAATCCACTGCTGCCCTCCCACGGAGACTGGGAGTCAGGAGCCCCATTCTTTTTTGAGGGTTACATTAAAGGGACTAATCCCCAGTCCTTGAAAATGATGTTCCTGAGTTGTAACATTGGGTGGAGGCTAGGAGAAGATTGTCATTTCAAAGGGACAGAAAAGGAATTTGCAATGATGAGTTTTCTTTAGGAAAGACTCTGAGATTGGGGAAGGCAGGGGCCTGTAGTCTGGATCCTGCTAGAAGCAGCAGGAAGCTGAGCGATGCTGAGCTTCTCTGTGAGGAGCTTGAGAGGCTGAGACCACCCTTCTGGGGAAGGGCCTTCAGCTGAGGGGAACTGTGCCTGAGTTTACCTGAGTGCCCCAGGGTAGGGATGGAGAGTTGATTTGTGCCGAGTCAGCAGTTCTCTCGCTTCCTGGAGAGGAGCCAAGAGGAACTGGCAGAGGTCTGAGCCAGGCGGGAGACTCAGTCACAACTGTGGAGAAAACAGTGAGGTAAAGAGAAAACCACACCTTGAGAATGTCTGTCTGACAGTGATGTGTCTTACTGTGTTCAAGTGATTTCAGAGAGAGAGAGAGAAACACAGATGGAAAGAGACAGGAGGGACTTTGAGAGAAGGAGTACACAAATTATATGTAGCTCTGGTAAATCAGCTGGCTACTCCATTTAGTAAGTGTTTTCCTCCAAAATCAAGTGGGGAACGAGGGACTCAGATGTCCTCTGTTCTCTGTTTGCGGGAGTCCATGAAGACTCTGCATCTGAGCAGCTCGTTAGACTGCATATGGTTCTAGCATCGCAAGATTCATAACTTCTTATAATTCCTCCTTAAATGCAAGCCAACAACTTCCCCTGCCTTCCTTCAAAGAAATGGCCATCTGTGCTCACCCTCATGGGTCTCCTGCAGGATTCACCAGAAACCAGCACACTGCCCTTCAGAGCTGCACCCTCCTGTCTCAGTGTGGACCCTGGCAGCAAAGTGTGCCATCCATGAGGGCCATATCTCTGCAGGGTATGGAACCAACAGGGACGTCAGGGCACCCAGGGGCAGAGCATGTGGAAAGTCAGCCATGCTTTGCCCCCAAGTTTTGGGAATTTCAAAAACAAGCACCTGGTACAAGGAGCTGCCACAGGAGTTTGGCTGGGCAGAGGCAGGGAAGAGCTCTCCCAAAATGCAAGAGACGGGAAAATAAATGGTCCAAGCTCTCTGCCCTCAAACCAGGGCTTCGCACAAGCTGCCTGCAATGACCGAGAGGGTCACACACAGGGCGGGCTTCAAGATGGAGAGAACAAGGTCCTCAAAACGTCATTAGTTCTTGGTCATCTGCTCCTCATTGTGTGGGTCTGACTTCCTTGTGGCAGCAGCTCCACGTGGAGACCCAGAGAGCCCATTGGCTGCACTTAGAGGGAGAGGATGGGGGAGTTGGGAGGAAGAGGAGACAGAGACAGACCCAGGGAGAGAGAGACTCCGATTAAACCTTGCTCTCTCACCAGGTTTGCACAGGGCCAGGTCTACACCCCAACACCCGCCCATCTTCATCACAGTCCCCATCACCACGGGCACATCCTTGACTGGCAGGGCCTGGATCATGAGTCCTCCTCTGCAGGTCTGAGTCCTGGTCACTCAATTCATGGGGGTCTTTCTTCCCCACAATGACAGGAGAGGAAGGATGCAGCCTGTACAGGAAAAATGACGAAAGATCATCTGCATTCCCCCAGCACCCCGTGCATCTATGTGGCCATTTACATCACGGCTGTGAATAAAGGTTGTAATCCAGAGGCACAGGGAGGCTATTGCCTATCCAGGGTCCATCTGAGTACACTTCACATGCATTAGGATTCATGATGGTTTCAGGGACTGTCATCCCCCAAACAGGGAGCTTGGTACTGTATCTGGGACATACAAGTGTGCAATAATTCACACACAGCCCGAGTGAATGAGTACAGAGACCATGCGATGCCCTTCATCTGCTCTGAGTTCCACAGCCTGAGACAGCCCCAGGGAGACTAGTGTAAAACAACACACTTGTTCCTGTAAAGGAATGCAAATGTTTGAGCAGCACCAATCGCAGCCAATCTCAGGAGGCAGACTTTTAGCACCTGTTCTCCACAGTGTTCCTAGAGAAAGATTCGTAAGATGTGAGATGACTTGGTTGGGGTGACCAGTGACGGATTGGAAGGCCATCTCTGCTTTCCCTCCTGCCATTTTTCTACCTCTCTGAGGTACATTCTCTATGCCTTAAAAGATAAATTCCATAGAGGGTAAGGGAGAAAGGGTGGGGAAGGATGTCAGTCAGAACGGAAAAATCTTCACTCATACAGATTTAAAATGAGCATGTATCCACCATTTCATCTAAATCACCAGCCAACAAATAAAGTGTCCAGATGCTACGATCAGCTACAGGAAGAATTTAAAGAAGAGCCTAATCAGGAATCAGCTGCACTAAGCTATGCAGTGACAATAGTTCCCCCCTCCCAAGACTGTTGTGTGGGATAGATAGGAACAGGCCAACGGACCCCTTAGCACAAGGCCTGGCAGATCATAAGTTCCTAACAATATTTATCATTCATGATTTATTTAAATTGAAAACTACGAACAAGACTCACCTTAGGTGAAGTTTAAGTTGCTGGAAAATTTGGAGATATAACCCAACATGAAAATGATGGCTTAAGATACTAAGAGTCTCTTTTGGCAGTGTCTAGTCGAGATAAGCTACAGCTGGTCATTTTGGGAGGCTGAGATAAATCCATGTGGCTCCGTCATGAAAGAGCTTCTGAGGTGGGGAGGAGAGTTGGGGACGCAGTGGCCATCAAGGGTGGGATGGGACCAGCAGGACTGGGGTAAAGGACTAGTGAAGGTTAAATCAGAAACAAGGCTGAGCAAGCCAGTTGGAGGAAAGGACTCCTTGACCCATGGTGTCCTCAGCTCAGTGGACACCTAAGGAACCTTGCAGGAGAAGAGGACACCACATGGAACTTTGTAGGAGAATACTGGCCAGCAGCACTTACAATCACCTCCTTAGGTGTGGTGTCTGCAGCTGCTCCATGATTCATTCCTACCCTTGATTCAGTGTCATTATTGTTCCAAAGCAGCAGTGCCACCAAATGCTTTCCCCTAGTCGCAGCAATCACACATCTTTGCAGAATATCATGCAAAACTCTGCAGCCAACCAAGTGTGAAGGAGAGAACTGTTATGTCCACTGATTATTTTCATGTACTCTTTTATTTGATAGCAACCTATTCTCCATGAATTGCTTAATATTCACTTAATATCATGTGAGTATTTCAAGTCTTCATGAGAAGACTTGAAATAGTCACACGATAAGAAATCACATCATTTAGTGGAAATGTTGATCTGGTCATGCTTTCCGTTTGAAGGTCCTGAAGGGTGAGTTTTGTATGGAGGATATTCTTTCCAAAGTTCAGGTACGTCAATTGCCTTCTCACCCCGAGAAAATGTGAATTGTTTACTCAGAATCCAGTGGGAAATGTAACTCTGGTTTGACATGAAATCAGGCTTACATACATGCTCAGAAACATGGCTAAACTGTATTTGAAATCCGTTCCCCAGCGCACCTGTGATTAACCACACGGTGTTATACACTTAGACACACGCTAAGAAGGCAGATCCTGTGTGACATACTCTTATCACAGTAAGATGAAAATTTTAAAATATTTTATTGAATGACAAGTCTGTGCCAGGTGCTTTACCAACTGGGTGATGAGCAGCCTAGGAAAACATCAGCTCTGAATTGGTGTTGGCTTCAGAAGGACACAGTTCACCCAAACACAGTACAGTCAGAGTTCCAGTGGGGACTCGAGAAGTTCGAATATTGCTCAGAGACCAAAACCAGAACATGAGCAGTTGGAAAGTTTCTCCTTGGAAATGTGTGCCCAGGCTGCAGCCCAAGGCCAGTTAGAAGGTCAAGCAAAAGCAGCAGAGGGAGGTCCCCAGGCAGATACATGTAGACAGATCAAGGGCTGCCACTGTCCTCTCTGTTATACACCAAGGACATCCAGTCTGTTTAGGGTCAACCTTCCAAACTTCCAGCTCGGCTTCCCCTGATCCTTGGTCCAGAGTGAGCTGGACCAGGCTGATTTGTATGCGGGAGGCTGAGTTCCAGGAGGGAGAGCTAAAGCATCCGCGACTTTTGAGCTAATGGAGAGCAGTTGCCGTGTCCATTCAGAGCTGCCCTCCAGGCCTGGGGCTCTCTGCTCCTCTTAAGCTGCTGAAAGCTGAGCTGGCCACCTGCAGGGCAGAGAAGACAGGGGAGGACCTGCTCCCTCCCCACTTCCCAGCAATCCTCAACCAAGAGCTCTAATTTTCCACCTATTTACGAGGTGGCCTCGTGGCTGGCTTTGGTCTATAGAATAAAGTGGATATGACAATTGTTCTTTATTAGCTGACTGCTCAGGAAGTCTCCACACTTTTTCTTTCCCTCCTGGAATTTAGCCTCCAGCATAAAAATAAGCCTGGTCTGGCCCACTCTGAACCAAGGATCTGGGGAAGGAACGCTGACTTCCCAGCTGTCAGACCACATCAGCCAACCAGGGATGAATCCCTGCCAAGCCTGTGAGTGGGAGTCAGGCAAGACTAAAAAAATCTCAAAGCCAATCCCAGCCAAGACCTGCAGAACTGCCCAGTGGACCCACAGTCTGTAAACCATGACAAATTGACACCTTAAGCCACTGAACTTGGGGCTGTTTGCTACACAGCTTTATTGTGGTGACTGCTAACTCATGCAGAGCATTTCACAATTAGAATCAGCCTTACTGAACATTTGGGTATTGCCTGAACAATTCATGACAGGGTGAACATTCCAGGGTTGATTTTCTACCCCATCTTCCTGTGACATTCTCTGTTTTTCCTTCTTGCTATTTCTAGTAAAACTTTCTTTCCCTCCTCAACTAATAGGAGAGCATATCTGGAATATGTATGCTTGAAAAATGATGGAGATGCTAAAGTAACAGATGGCAGAAGAGAGCTTAAAATATATAATGCCCTGTGCAGGTGTATTTTTTATATTCAGAGAAGAAAGCACAAAATAATAGTAACACCAGTATTACAGGGCGCATGCTTCACAGATGTGCAAGAGATTGTGGTGCCAACCCAGGTGATGTATCATGTGGTTTCCAAGTGGCCAGTATGCTGATTCAAGAAGCTCATCTAGCTGGCCAAAGGGGGCCCATCCATGGTTGATATGAAACTGTGCTGCAATCCACACTGTTTAAATTAGTGGCAAAGTCTCTCAAGTTGCCTAAACTTTCAAGTGCCGGCTTTGTTCTCCTGTGGTATTTCTAAAGGAATCGTGGGGTATTCAGAAGGCCATCACCACTTCTTCGTGATGTTTATCATCATGTGCAGCAAATTATGAGGCTGGGCCTTACCAGTAGACAAGGTTATTATCCAACCAAAGAAAGCACTGGCCCAGACTGAGCAGGAGGGAGCCCACAACTGGTGAGCCCTCCTTTACCGGTGACGCCAGTTCACGCAGGTCTCTCTCTCGGAGCCCCTGCTTGGCTTTGTGTTGATCTTTCAGTTTCAGTCCAAACCCAAGCAGAACAGCCCCCTTGGTGTTTAGCAATGGGATGTCCAAATGCCAAATACGCAGGACCCTCCAATCATCTGTTCCAGGCTTGGGTTTTCTTCTGGCCAACTGTAGAATACCCTCAAGGTCCAGACACAGCTAGAACCTACTTCAATGTAGTCACCGTAGAAAGGCCAAGGACACTGGTGAACTCTCCACCGTCTTCTGCTGGGGACAAGATGAGCAGCTCACAGAGACCTAAGGGTATTACCGAGTCCCTTCTGTCACTACAGGAGACAGGGCTTAGCTGGGGAAGAAGGTCAGGGTGTGCCTCGGAAGGGAGTATCTTGTCCCTGGCCCCTTCCTCCCTCTCTCTCTGTCCCCTGCTTCCTCTGCCACCCCCTCTACTCTCAGGCATAGGGCAGTGGGGCTGCTGGCCCTGGGCTGAGAGCTCTGAAACCACAGGCAAACATGAACGTCCCTCCTTTCAGTTGTTCTGGTCACTGCAGTGGAAAGCTGACTGACACCCACAGTCACCCTTCCTGCCTGCACCTCCCTGTGGGTGGCCATTCTTCCTTCCTCACTCCACCAAGCCTCTGTGTCCATGCAGACTCTGGAGGGAGTGTCCATATGCTCTCTGTCCATCTGGCATGACCAGACAGTGGCTGACGTCTCAGCAAGGAAACCAGGGGAGGGAAGCTGCTTGGCCAGCAGTGGACATGTAGGACATGTGGAGTCAGGACAAAGATGTTGACAGCAAGCCTTGAGGTTTGGGGTTTGGGGACTTTCTTTGCATGGGAGCAGAACACAAGTTATCCACAGAAAGAATGGACAAATGTCCAGAAGAATGGGTCAGTTTCAGAACTTGAAGTACTGTATTTCCAGAGCCCGTATTTCTCCTAACTTTGTATTCCACTCTGCACCCATCATACGCACATGTGTGGACACCCACACACTTGCTATACAGGCACACGTGTGTGTACATACACACATGAATATGCACTTATGTGTGTTCACAAGTTTTCAGGATGGTTTCATGGAGATTCTGCCAGAAAGACAGTGCCACACTATAGGTGCAGGCACACCTGGCGGTGAAGGGTGGGTACAGATGCAGAAACACACACCCACAGGCAGGTGGAGGGGCCTCGATTGCCCTGCATCCTCAGGTCCCATCCATATGCCTCACACCTACTGGCCATTTATAAATTCATCAAAATGGATTCAGGAGATGGACCCTAGATCCCAGGTGGCAGAGCCGCCTGTGCATGCCTGGGAGTGAGCTTGCCACATGGGAGGTGTTCCTCCATGTCCTTCCCCGCTGGTCTGGGGCCTTACGAACCAGGAAACTTATTTGTGTTTGATGAATATTTACAAAAGCTGCTATTTTAATTAAAATATAAAAGCCCAGAGCCAAATTAATTGGTCTGAGAGCAGACACACACACACACACACACACACACACACACACACAGAGCCCTCCCTGTGTTCTAGAAGATAACCAATGGGGAGCAGAGGTCACTTTCTTCATAGCCACAGGAAACCCTCCAGCCACTAAAGCCTTAAGGAAGGGGCACATCCCATCCTAGGATGTTCCCACCGGGTCCTGCTGGCCCAGGCGAGGTTGAGGACTAGGCCCCAATGGACATCCCCCGAGGTCCCTGTGAAGCCAACTTCTCTTTCTCCAAATGCCAAAGGCAGACAGGGTGCCACCACTGCTTTTACCCCAGCCCCTGAGTCAGCTCCTCATCACTGGACAAAACCCCTGAGACAGGCACCTTAGAGGGGGAGATTTGTTCTCATGGCTGCCGAGGTTTCATGCTCAGCTGGCTTCATTGACTCGAGCCACAGGTGGGGTAGAAGATGGCATCAAGAAGACACTGCAGAGAATAGAGGGCACCAGAGACTGGAGAGGGACCAGGGGAGGAGAGACCGGGGCAGTCTGTTGATGGGCACAAAGTAACATGGGGAACAAGTTCTGGAGCTCTGTCGCACAGTAGGGCAGCTAACAATGCATTGTGTAGTTCAGAAGCTAAAGGAGAGTATTTGAAATGTTCTCCCAATAGGGAAACACTCCATGTCTAAGGTGGTGGGTGTGCCCATCACCTTGATTTGACCTTTGCATGACATAAATACGTATAGAAACATCCCACTGTGCCCCCTAGAAATGCACAATTAGTATGTGACAATGAAATTTTGAAAACTCAGCTCCCAGGGCACATTCCATAGCATGAAGGAAGAGACTGAGCTTGGGAAGGAGAAATATAGACAGGAATGAGTCCTCAGAGGGCCAACACCCAACAGCGCTGCCAGGCACCATGGTGCACACCTGTAATCCCAGTGGCTGCAGAAGCTGAGGCAGGAGGATCTAAAATTCAAGGCCAGTCTCAACAGCTTAGCGAGGCCCTAAGCAACTTAGAGAGACCGTGTTATGAGGGGAACGGGGGAAAAAAAAAACAAGGAGAGAAATGAATTACAGTAGATGGGGTAGAGAGAGAAGATGGGAGGGGAGGGGAGGGGGGATAGTAGAGGATAGGAAAGGTAGTAGAATACAACAGTTACTAATATGGCATTATGTAAAAATGTGGATGTGTAACCGATGTGATTCTGCAATCTGTATTTGGGGTAAAAATGGGAGTTCATAACCCACTTGAATCTAATGTATGAAATATGATATGTCAAGTGTTTTGTAATGTTTTGAACAACCAATAAAAAAAGAAAAAAAAATTAATAAATAAATAAATAAAGATCTTGAGCTGGGAATATAAAATAAAAAATAAAAAGGGCTGGGGATGAGGCTCAGTGGTGGTTAAGTGCCCCAGGGTTTAATCCCCAGTAACCAAAAAAAACCTAAACAAAACAACAACACAAAACACTAAGGTGACCAGCAGAAAGAATGAAGAATTCTGTCCTGGTGATGGACAGCCCACCTTCTATAGGGATGAAGAACAAGTGAGAACAAATCATAGTTTCAATCTGGCTCACTGATCAGATGACCCACTATTCCAGTTTATTTGTATGGTTGTAGGGTCTACGTTTGCTCTTTCCCTGTTTTCTTGTTGCAGTTATTAAGAGCGACTCCTTTTGATTTCAGTGTGCCCTGATCTGGATCATAAATTATGTGCTCACTCAACTTAAGTGGCGATGGGTTTTCAGTACAACATATAAACAAAGATGTTGTGTCTGCCGAAAACTAAAAAATAAATATTAAAAAAAAAGAGGAGAGAGGGAGCCGGCATCATTAGAAGCTGTCCATCATGCTGCCCGGGGGCCATATTTCCTGTCGCTTTCTAATGATTCTTTAAACTTCAGAGTCTCAGTTACCCACGCCCATTTCCAACACTTTGGCTTGAGCTTTGCCAACTGTCTTTCCTCATTCTAAAAAATGCCCAGGGGAGTTCAGGAGACAGGGCACCCCCTTTTTCTCAAACGTCCTCCATCCCCTTTCCACGTTCATATTTTTGCCCTTCTCCCTGGACTGTTCCATGTCAAAGACTCTGGACACAAAACTGGCTCTATTCTTGATGAAAGGGGGTTTAAAAGGCATCAAATGATGTTTTAAAATCCCCCAGATGTCAAGCTAATTGTTCCAGCAGGATGCACTGAAAATTCAGTAGGAATCATTTTGTAATTTAGTGTTCTTCAACGATGTAACCATGGGCAAATAATCACCCAGAATAAAACCAGTGAGATGCACTGATTTCAGCAGCCCTAGTATTTAATGCTGGAATCCATAAGCACTTGTCTTGCTGAGTACTTTTGTAATTTAAGGGCAATAGCAGAGTTCAATTCCTGGCCCACGGTGTGGTACCCAACAGGTGCAATGAGAGGGCTGAGAGTGGTGACAGGAACCATGATTGCTCTTGCAAATGAGGCCAGGGGACTGGGCCTTGCTTCTTGTCCAGATTCTAGGGCTGGAAACACATGCCATCTTGTGACATGAATGGGATATTGGAGCTTCATTTGCTTCCCTTGCAAAATTCAGACTGAATTATTAGAGAAGTGGGTGCCGATCTTTCCAGAGCCTGGGGGCCTGCAGATGTGCAGCAAGCCATGATTTGGGGTGGGGGCTTGAGCCGCCCTCTCACTCTCCTCAGTGGGTTTCCATGTTTAGTGCTTGCACACTGGGGCAAGGGACTCTGCCTGAGTTTTACTTAACAAAGAACCTTTGAGAGCCCTCAAATCCTGTGAGCTCTGCAGGGCTGAGGCCCTAATGGGCCACATCTGAGCCCCTTGTGCCATCTTGGCTCCTGCCTTATGGCTGGTAATGGAGCCAATGGAGGCCTCTCCCAAGACCTCCAACCTCTGCAGGGCCCTGGAGGGCATGGGTGGGGAAGGCTCTCGGAGCCATTCAGGTTCCCCATTGCATCTCTCCCAGGAACCACACAATCAGAGGAGACTCTGTCAGTTTCCACAGAGAGCTTTGACGTAAGGTTCAGTGGTTTACAGGGTTGGGCATGCCTGCAGCAGCATCTAAGAGGGCAGTTCCTCTGCTACGATCCTGGTGCAAACAAACTGCCATCATCTCTGACCTGGTAACAGCCTCCTGACTGTCCCTCCCCTTCAGTCTGTTTTCCATGAACCAAGCAAACTCATTTTGCAGAAACCAATCATATCCCCCAAATCTGATTTTTGTAACTGCTCTGGCGTCACTTGATCTTGCTCCGTTCACAGTCTATCCCTCAATTTTACTTGCTCACCTTAATTCCAGCAGTACTGATCTGATCCCCGTTCCTAAGCAACCGAATCAGTGCCTGCCACAGGGCCTTTGTGTGTGCCATTAACTGCCTATGGAATAAACTGTCTCTGTGTTTTCTAGCCTAGGTCATTTCCTCAGAGATACTTTCTTTAACCAGCAAAATCTAAACTTGTCCCCCAACACATCACCATCTCTCATTGACCCGCTTAATTTCCTTCATAACTTCATAATTTCCTTATCATTATCTGAAATTAATCTCTGAGGGTCTGGGATTGTGGCTTAATGGTAGAACACTTGCCTAGCACGTGTGAGGCTCTGGGTTAGATCCCCAGCACCACATTTTAAAAAAGCTAAATAAACAAAATAAAGGTATTGTGAAATTAATCTCTAAATTGGCAATCTGCTTTGTATCTCCTTGTCCAGGAGTATAAGCTTTCTGAGATCAGAGACCCGTATGGCACTTGGAGCATGGTGGTCTTAGATGAATGTAAGCTGTCAGGACTTGGCACAAAATTGGTGCTTATCTGATCGTTGTAGGATTAATGAATGACTTTCAAGATTGATATTTCTATCTGGCTGCAGGGATTTGAAAATCCATAATTTCTGAACACAAGGAAGATTAATTTCTTTCAACTTTCATCAGGTACATGTTGAGTGGCCCCTGTAGGCTGGGCACAGCCCTATGATGTGACAAATGTAATAAAATAATTGTACTTACCTGGACACAACTTGCTTTCTCATGTCAGAATTAGATACTGTTTCAACACTTTTAAAAACAAGTGCATGATCATTCACCCAGATGACATTAGGGGTAGAGACCTGTGATGTCACCATGGCTTGAAGATAGCCTCCCTCCCAAGAGGGATTCCTCGGAAGAAATTTGGAATTGAAATATGAAGAATCAGTGGAAACGTGCTGCGGCAGGTTAATTTATTTTTCAAAAGCTTTCCCTCCCGTCCAGCCACGTCCCTCAACCCCCTGTGCTCGGGTGGGTGAGAACGTGTCCCTGTTGCTCTCAGTTATGGAGCTATGCTGCGCAGCCTGGGGTCTCTGTTCCTGAGCGGACCCAGGCCTCCCTCCTCCCCTCCCCTGGCAGGGCCTGGCTCTGGGTGGCCTGGGACAGACGTGCGGGCCCCACCACTAAAGAACCAGCCCTAGAACGTGCCGAGGACTTCCTGCCTCTTCAGTTAGACAAGGAGAGAAAGCCGAGCTGTGCCTGGGTGCAGCCACCCCAGCCCACACCGGCCACCCGCCTCCACCACCGCTTAACAAAAAGCCAACAGCTTCCTTTCCCTGAAGAAAGACTCAGACCCAAAGAGGCAGCGGCAGGGGACTGACATGGAGTGTGTGGAGGGAGGCGTGACCAGATTTTTCCAATTGATTCCGCAACCATGTGTGAATCACCTACCCACACCACCTGTGCTGTCCACCCCAGGGGTCAGCCAGTGAGCCAGGCCTGACAGAGACAGCTTCCCATCTGGCCTGAAGCTCAGGGGTCCTCGGGGAGCTCAGCCCAGGCAACAGAGAGGGGTCCAGCCTTCCATGCCCTCTGCTTCCTTGTCTGGCTTGTGAATCCCCCAAATGTGTGTGTTCTTGTGATTCATTAATTACAAAGACTCAGACTCATTTAAATAAGGAAAACAGAACAACTTGTTAGTGACCAGCCAGGATTGGGACTTTAGTGGCACCAACAAGTGTGTCTGAGAGTTTCCTCCTTAAGACCCCCAATGAGGCCATGTCTGCTGGAAGTTGGAAGGTCAGTAGGTTTTGTTTTATCTTGTATGGTGAATGGCTGGCTCCCCACTGCAGGAATGATGAGCTAATTAGAGCAGCATTTAGGCTGCAGAATGAGGCTTGTGAATGACTGGGCTTTGACAAAATGTGCTTTTCCCCTTTAAGGGAAGGACGCACACAGAGAACCCAACAGCTCTGACCCTTCAGGGGTGTTTTGTCTAGGAAAGTCCCCGCAGGCCTTCTTTGGAAAACATATAACAGGGCTGTGTAGCTACTTGCTATTTACACTAAATGGCTGCTTCCAGAATGTTCCCAGGAGTCTGCAGTGTTTGGAAGTGCTCGGAGTGATTTCCTTAAACCTCATTTACTCAGCAGATTGCTGGATGAAGTCCCCCTTCATGGAGTAGCACAAGCCACCTATGTCCCAGGTGTTAAGGACGCCACAGGATGGGTGATCCTGAATGGAAGGGTCACCTGTCACACAGGCTCCTGGGGGCCCCTGCAGAGTCACAGGACCAGAAGGTCAATGTGGCCTTGGGGCCCCTCGAGGCCCCCTCCATATCTGCCTTCCAAGAGGGCGAGTGTGTGCTTCAGGGTCTTCATGACTTGGAGCAGCGAGTCCTCCCTACCCAGCCTCTTCTCCTTGGACTCCCCACACCCTGAGCATCTTGGGGTGGAGGGGTGTCCATGGAGACAGGGCACCTAGCCCAGTGCCTGGGACACCAGTTTGCACCCAGAGCTTCCTTGTCCTGAGAGATCACCTCCCATTTCCATGGACAAAGGGCTCAGGCTTTGCCTTTCAATGATTTAATTTTATTGAGTCTGAAGCTTCATATTCATAGAAAATTCACCTTTTTGTTGCAACGTTTGAGGATAATTAGAAGGCATAAAACCAAATGAATAAATCATCACAATATTTTTAAATTAAATATCACCAGGTCTGGATACATGAGAGGATTTTCATTATTCAGGGGCACAAATGGGCAGAGATTTCAATTATATCTAACAACATTTTCTACTTTCAATGTTAAAAAGTGCCATGGAAATAAAAACGAAATTTACCATATTAATAACGATATTTAGAATAATTCATCTGCTCGTTGTAACCAGTAGAATTTTTGATAATAGTCAGCTAAAAGTATTAAAAGAAACTTAAACTTCTTGGTAACAAAACCTAACCATGGTGGAGGAAATGTATTTATTTCAATCATGAGAGGAGGAAAATTTTACTTAAAAAACAAATATTGAAGAAAATACACAGCCGCACAAAATTGGTTCACAAGTGTTCTTAGCAGCATTACCCATAATTGCCAAAATATGTAAACCACTTAAATTTTCAGCACCTGATATGTGGATAAGCAAAATAACATATATTCATACAATGAATATTATTAGCCCTAAAAGAATTAAATACTGACATCTACTATAACGTGGATGAAACTTGAAAACATGGTGCTAAGTGAAAAAGAACCACACCTGCAAGACCACCTTCTGCAAAATTCATTTCTATGAAATATCAAGAATAGGCAAATCCAGAGAGGCAGAAACACATCCAGGACTGTTGGGAAAGGGGCAGGAGGAATTTTGGATGAGAACATAGGGGCAATGATTTCTTCATGGACTGATGAAAAAGGCTCTAAATTTAGACTCTGCTCCTGGTTGCATGGCTTTGAAAATTCACAAAGAAAACATTAATTTTTTTTCACTCGAATCAGGTGAAGTGTAGGGTACGTGGATTATTTTCAATGAAGCCTAACACCACACACAGAGCTTTAGAAAACTCAATCACTTTATCTGGTTCTTAGTAAAGCCCCAATCCAGTCGTATCTCCCTGTGCATTTCCAAAACCGTGAGGCTGTCCTCACCCAGTTAACGGCATGGTCTCTGTGCATTTTGGTTCTCAATATTTTGTTGGTTTCCCTATTAGCAAGAGTTCTCTGGGAGAAAATGCTACCAGGACTGGGCTTCGTTGGAGTCTTGCCTGCCCACTGTGTTTCTTCTGCTCTGTGCCCAGCTTTGCAATGGGCCACTCTTTACGCACGGAGATATGGTAGATTCCATGGAGGACAGACCTGAGTGCAGCTCCCCAGCACACCAAGGTAGGCGCTTCCATGTTCCCCTGAAGACTTACACTGCTGTTTTCAAACTCATCCAGGGTTGAGAATCACTTGGTTCTGTGCTTTTCGAGGAAATTAAAGTGCTTTGTTTGTGATGGTAATAGCAGCCTGCATTTACGCAGCTCTTGAACCATAGGCAGTTGCACAACTACTAATTTCCTTCTCAAAGTAACGCTATTAGCTTGATTCCATTATAATGCTTGGTTAAGTAGAGATAATATGGCTTAAATTAATTTTGAAAATTTAAATATTAATTGTAATTGCCCTATTAACTGAGTGAAAATATTTTAAATTAAAAATCGCATTTGTAAAAAGCTGCTTGTTAACCTGGTTAAATCTGGAATCCGAGTGTTATCAATAAAATTTCTCTTGGGGAACAGCCGATGGCATGGGTTTCAGCCCATAAATGTTGACTTTCATCACTTAAACCAACCCCTGTATTCATCCAGTCCAATAAGGACGTGTGTCTGCTGTTGCTGCTTGGATGACCCCTCCTCCTGGGGTCCCTTCTTTACCCTGCTGCTGATCCTGGCTGTGTCTCTGCCCATGGTGGACACTGTGTGGGCTGCATTTCTCCACCTTTCTTCCAATTAGCCTGCTTTAATTTTGTGTTTGCTTCATTTCTGGCACTCGCACCTGACTCTTTAGTGCAATTTGTATTTCAGTCTTACCAAGAGCAAGATCTGGCCATCCTTCTTGTCCTCCTTTTCCTTTGGGTCCCACGTCTGTAGGTGGGGGGCGGGGCTGACTCATGACACCTTCCTCTAGCAGGGGGACCCTGGGAGTCTGGCCCCAGTCAGGCTCCAGCTCCAAGTGAGGTCCCAGCTTGGTTGTGAAAAGAGGTTTAAAGATGATTGTCCTGGGGCGGGAGTGTGGCTCAGTGGCAGAGTCCTCGCCTGGCTTGCAGGTGGCCCTGGGCTCCGTCCCCAGCAAAACAGCCACAGCAGCCACAGACAGAGTCAACATGGAGACGAGGGCGGAGGGTAACTGGGCGAGGAGAGAGAGGTGATAAATGTCAAGGAATTGAAACAAAAACTGGTAGAATATCTATTTTTTTACATATTGAAGGTTTGGGGAGGAAACAATAGAGGCATCAAAAGGTAATCAAATGAAGAATGGAAACTCAAGATACTGGCGAACAGAGCTTTGTTATGAAATCATACTGCATACATAATTTTACCAGCTTACTGGTTATTTAATCAGTGTAAGGATTGTGCTAGGAGTGGGAGAAAGAGAAGTCTGGGCTTGTGACTGTGTGTCTCAGAAAAGGAGAAGAAAGCAAAATTCTAATTTTTTTTAGAATAAAGACTCAGTAGAAAATCTCTGCCATGGAAAAAGAAAATGGACTTAAAGCAAACAAGCAAACAGAGCTGTGAGAAGAGAAGCCCTGTGTCTCTGGGGACTCTGTCTTGCAGGTGAACTGGGGACTCCAGTCTTAGTGGCATTTGACTCATGCATTGCAATTTAAAAAATCATTTATTAACATGAAATATTGAGGGATTATGCGAAGCTGTTAACCTATGTGGGGCTTGGGAAATGCCGGCTCCTTTTATCTCCATTGGATGGAAACTCTGCACTCACAGCTGACTTCAGAGTCAGGATCCCATCTTGAGGGCAGGAGCTCTGGCAATTTTTTAACTAAATCCAAATCGCCCAGAGAGACATGTGACCCAATAATTCTGTGTTGACTGGGAAGTGGGACAGTCAATACAGAACTGGCCTCCTGCAACGAATTGAGAGCTCGGTGACACTGGACAGAACAGACTGCAAGCCCATCCTGAAGAGGCTTCTGTTGCAGATGGGAGAGGCAGAAAACCAACCAAATGCCCAGGATGAGTCGAGGGCACCATGTCTCTGAAGCAGGTGAGCACTGGGGAAAAGATGGAGCAAGATGAGAGGGATCCAAGTGGCCAGTGGGCAGTAGATAAAGTCTAACCAACATCAGGTGAGATAGAAGTTCAATGTGTTAGAAAATTATCTCTAGGAATTAGATTTTGCTCATTCTGTCCTTTTCCTGTCCACCTTCCTCTCTAAAGGGCAAGCTGCAAGACATCAGCTGCTGGTCCAGGGGGCTCCCAAGGAATAGGCCCCTGTCTCACGTCCTGCTCTCCTGCAGGATGTCCCACAAGCCCTGGAGAAACTCAGCTGTATGCAAAGCCACAGATGGATTCAGAAATCCTTGGTTTGCAGAACAGACTTTTGCCAGGTCTTGCTTAACATCCTCAGGACTCACCTGAGCCTGGCTGGCTCCGTGAAGACTTTGTGTAAGTCTGTTTTCTACCTTGAAAAGCCCCCCCAAAGATGAGGGAGGGAAGGAGGGAGAGAGGGGAAGAGAAGCAGGAAGTCTAGTAAGGACCATGGAGAAATGAATGAGGAGGGTACCTACAGGAAGTAGGGGAGAAGACAGGCAGCAGAACGGGAGCAAAGCCTATCTTCATACACCTGGCTTTGCTACCAACATCTTCAAGGTTCTACCAAAGAATTACGCTTTAGACACAATCGCCTTGGGAATTTCTCTTTTTCTGCTACTGCAGCCATTCCTTGGTACCCACAGGGGATTGGTTCCAGGACCTCATATAAAAATAAAATGGTGGAGTGTGTGGTGTGTGTGTGTGTGTGTGTGTTCTGCACATCCTGCTGTGTGCTTTAAATCACATGCAGGTCACTCATAGGGCCTACGACAACCCAAGGGCTAGGTAGACAATTGTCACACTAGATTGTTCTGCATGGCCATTAATTCAGAAAATGTGCAAGGGGCAGTGGAGGATTGAGAAAAGATAAACAGACTCAGAAAGAAAGAAAGCTGAGACCAGATAGGACATTATTAACCCCTCCTGGAGAATAATGACCCAGAGCTGGCTCAGCAAATGTATTATATAGGTTTTATTATCAAAAGGGGTTTCTGTGAGAAAGTTTATTGAAAGCAAGCAGGCTGAAGGATGAAGTCAAGTGGCCAATTATAATTATCAACTTGTGCTCATAATTCTCTACCCCTGTCCATGGTGTCTGAACTCAGGGTCAAGACTGACAGTCCTGTGCCGTGCACAGAACCTCCTTTAAGCAGGTGTCACCATGGCAACAGGGCAGGCTTGGCTGCACATGTGCACAGGAAGTTCCCAGCGCAGGGATGCAGCTCCTGCTGTAGGACCATCAGAGATATGATGATTCAAATCACATTCCTAACAGGTAACCACAAAATGTATTCTGTCCATCTTAAGTAAAGATGCAGTTATTTTGTAATGTTTTCCATCCATGGTTGGTTGAATTGGCAGACTTGGAACTCATGAATTAGGAGGAGCAACTATGTATTTGAAATTTTCCACAATAAAAAATTTAACATGGACAAGTAAATAAGTAACCTTTCAGGAATTTTCATTAGATGTGGCCACATCCTGTCTGAGGGTACGAACTATCCCACAGTGTTTATTAGCCAGGCGCACACACACACACACACACACAGCCCTCAGGAAATGTGTTCTCAGATTTCTTTTCCCTGATCATGGTGCCTATTCTCCTATCACTTTTCATGATCCAACTAACAGTACTTATGGGTTTTGAAACTGTGAGTCTCCTATAATCTCCAATGTGACATGTGCACATTAACAGCACTCGAGAGCTCCCGTTTTCCTCTCTGTGCATCTTGAGGGAGCACCCCTCAACTCATCAGTTCCCCTTGATATTTTCAACTCAGAAGAGCGGAGCACCCTCTGCAGGAGTTTAACAGTTTTGTGGCAAACCCCTCCTCTAGAGCATTTATTCCAGAATACTAAATAGCACTAATCTAGAGGCAAGTCTGTTTGAATCCATTATTCAGAAGCATTCCCATGCTTCCTGCTGAAAAAACCAGTGTTTCCTGCTGACAAAATGTGGATCCTGGGCCCGAGATGGTTGATGGATTCAGCATGTTTGGGTGTCAATCATTGTCAGAGCATTTTTTTAAATAAGATTTAGGGCCACATTATATTTTGTGTGCACTTTTTCTAGAATAAATTACTGTTTTGCTTATGATAGTTGATAAAAGCAAACAGCACTTCATTAATGTCTCATCATAGGAGTTGCCATCTGTCCCATCAATCAGCATGGTGGGAGGGCCCCTGCAGGGACAGCTGCCAAGCCTTGTCTGGGGGGGGACACTCCAGCAGTCTGAAAGTGCAGCACCACAGGGTTGCACCTGATCACCCTTCTCTTGGGCGGGACCGATTTCCAGCAACTTCTTTGTTGGGCTACTTTTTCACACCTTCCCCTGAGGTGGGTGAGCCACATGTGACTCCAAGCTGCTGCGTGGTGCAAGCAGGGATTGAGACTTGTTTGAACAGCACTGTGCTCGGCAGAGACTGGAGGGCCTCATTCATCAGGATGGCATGATGGATTGCAGTGAGTCCCACTTTACACTCAGGGACCTGGAGATTCGGGAAATGGAAGTGTGTCTCGGGCTCGCAGAGTGAACCTTGGAGCTGGGACTGGATCCAAATGCACCTGCTGCGGCAGCATCTGCTCTGCCTCGCACACCACCATCCCCTGCCTCCATCAGACCTGTAGGTCCCAAGGGTCTGCAAAATCCACAGCATGGGCAGGTAAGAGAACAGGCTGTGGGGCCCTGTGGCTGCCAGTGTCCAGCTTGGTCACATCAAAGATATCACTTATCTTCTCCAATCACCAGTTTACTATCTGAAAAATAAGAATAGAAATTAGAGTTATGTATTTTTTAAAAAACCCTGGTGTGCTTTCTTAATATTTCCCTTATGTAAGTACGTGTTATGTCAGACGTGTTCAACGAATTGAAGATGTCTTAATATGCATTTAAAATATACAAACATATGATCAAAAAGCTGTGATAAAGGTAAGGACTTCCCGATGATAAATCCCACAGCTGTTTCCAGTGGCCGCAGCTCCTGCCCCCAGCTCAGCTCCATGGTTAGCCAAAGCCCTTAAACCTTAGCGTGCATCTAACAGCACGTCCTCAGGAACTGCTCCAGTTCCTGTCCTCAGCAGCCACGCAACCCTGTGCCCTGTGTGGTGGGCCCAGGGAGAGTAGGTGACACTGGCTCAAGGCCGGGTCTGGGTAACATGTGTGGCTCACCCGGTGTGCCTAGTGTCCCACATTCTCAGAGTGCCTGCATTTCTAATGTCCACAATGAGCACCATGTTTTTTTTTTTAATTGGTACATAAAAATTATAACAGAATAGTGGGTTTCAGTGTGGAATGATAATTGCATTTTAAAGCCACTTAAAGAAAGGAGAACACTCTTCTACTACCTGGTGTTTATTGGGGGAGTCATTCTATTCGGAAAAAGACCACATCAGTACACGGAGATGTCTGAGACCCGCAGGCCTATGAGGCGCACCTACAGGGGGCAGGGTTGAGGAGGTGTGTGCAGCAGCACATGCACACTGCGGGGCTCTCCCACTCTGCGCCTGTTTCCCGTGCCTCTGGTTCAGGTGGTGTCTGACTCCCAGAGGGATGCCTCCTGCCCAGGGATCAGGACAGTGTTTGAAACTTGATGCCCAGCTCGGACCATCCCCGCTGTATTTGAGGACTTTCGCAGGAGCAGGGGACATGCACCCTGGACTCTGCCCACCTATCCGTACTCACTTAGAAGATGCTTGCGGATGGGGCTTGAGCCCTTGTGAGCCTGGAAGCTCTTCCTGGCCTTTCTCTGTAACGTTGAGAGGTGGCAAAGTCCAAAGGGACTCATGGGGACTTCCTAACTGTGGTATTAAAAATCAGTGAAGGCCACTGATATTTACCCAGAAATGAAGTCTCTAGTGTCAGCAGCACATTTATGCACAGAATCACCGAATCCTGGCTGCTACACTTTTCTCGTTTCTCTGGATTTGGTCTATTTCATGCTTTACCACCTTGGCTGCTGTTGAAATCAGGAGCTTTGAAGAGTACTCGTGTACAGGACCTACCCTCAGAAACGATGCTCAGGAGCTGTGGAAAGAGGCCAGCCTTCGGCATCTGACACAAGACAAAGTGCCTGGTGAAGTCTTCCCAGGTGATTCAGAGGTGCAGCCAGGGAGGAGAATCAAACTGCTGCGATATTCGCAATGCAACATTTTCTCTATGGATTAGCATATTTGTCAGGGAAGTTTCTCCTGTGATCAAGTGTGGGATCAGAGAAGTCCTTATGAAGGAAACAGACAAACTGGAGGTCACTGTGCAGGGCCATGAATTATAGCCATCAGCTTGCACCCTGCGTGAGTTATGGAAAGTGATTTTATTCGGGCAAGTTTTTATGTCCTCCTCAGTTGAGATTCAGGGGTTTGTACTATTGATGGTATGGTTGAATGGTTGTAAGATACTTCCATGGTACAAGATATAAAAATTTATGCCTGTATTAAATGCAACTATGACTCCCTAGTGTCATAGTTACATCGTTTCAAGGGAGAAGGGAGGCCAGGCAGTAGGAGGTCTGTTATTTCTAATATGCACTATATTAAAGAAACTAAGATGTAAAGAAACTAAGATGTTGTCATGATTCAGGAAAAAGTACTAACTCAGTGTGTGACATGTTCTGAAATACATGTATTTAATGAAATGATTATTGCTAAGATCTGTTTTGGCAAGAGCCATCAAAATCAAATCTCCCGGCAAGTTTATAGTACACAATACAGCATTATTGTCTCCATGCTCTAATCAGCTCTCTAGACACCTCAACTGTGTAACTGAAACTTTGTATCCTTTGACACACATTTCCCTGCTTTCCCCTCCTCCCACCCCTGGAAACTGCCCTTCTGCTCTCTGCTTCTGTGTATTCGACTTTCTAAGGTTCTCCACACCAGTGAGATCGTGCAACCTTGCTCTTTCTGAGACTGGCTCACTTCACTTAGCATAATGTCCATGTCATTACCAGAGACAGTATTCCCTTTTCAAGGCTGAGTAATATTCATTACATATCTACACACCATACTTTCTTTATCCTGATGGACACTTAGGCTGATTCCACATCTTGGCTGTTCTGAATAATGTTGCAACTCCCATGAGAGAGTGCAGATAGCTCCTCAACACACTGACTTCATTTCTTTGGATAATTATGCAGAAGAGAGATGGCTGGGTCAAATAGGAGATCTGCTTTTAGTTTTTGGAGTAACCACCATGCTGATTTCCATAATGAGGACAATGCCTTACTTCCCATGAAGAGTAGATTCCCCTTCCTCCAGTTCTGTTCCAACACCTACTGTTTCCTGGCTTTTTAATGACAGTCATGCTAGCAGGGGTGGGATGACATCCCATTGGGTTTTGATTTGTCTTTCTCTGATATTAATGATGTGGAGGATCTTTGCATCCATTTAATAATGTTGATGTGTTAACAAGTTTGCAGGGGTTGTATTGATGTGTTTGGCTTCATGAGAGCTGGGAGCTCTCCCTCACTCTCTTGCCCACCAACAGCTTACTCAGTGTGAGCGACCACCTGAATTTAAATAGTGACTATCTACAACCACTTCACAGTCCTATTAGCACTGCTGGTCACCCCCCCACCACCACCACACTGCAAATCCCTCACCTGGATGCTTCACAGTTGCATTCGGTGCTTCCCGTGCACACGAGTGTACTCATTGCACACTTGACTTGGGAGATGAGATGCCAGAGATGGAGAGGCTGCCCTGAGCAGCATTCTGGATTTGTCTAGTTAAAGAAAAAACAAGTTACAGCTCAGCATCTTCCCTTAGTTTACCTTTCTATGTTTCACTCATTGCAAAAGAGCATCCACTATGTGATTTAAAATCAACAGAGAGGAGAAGGAAGATGGCGGCGAGGGGAGTGCATTGCCCCCGTGTGCTGCTTCACTGTGTGGGAGTATGACAAGTCAGGACGGCTAAAGGCTATCTTGTTAGGAATTTCCAGCAATAGTGGGGTGCTCCGGAACCTGGAGGAAGGATTTCCATCGCACGAGGATCGGCTACGGGGACTCAAACGCGAGAGGTTTGTCGCACGGAGGGTAACACTGCTTATTCAGCAAATCGCCCCGCGGCTAGAGTCTGCAGCGCGCGCTGGGATAGAGACGCAGGGTTACAGCGCTGCAGTTTCTGCCAGCCGCGCAAGCACCGTACTCAGGGCTGAATTCTGGGTTC